>NC_067415.1:1260719-1600719 GCF_009764475.1 Pristis pectinata | reverse complement strand
AGGGCTTGTGCCTGGGTGCCGACAGTGTCACCTCTCCGTCCGGTGGGTCTGGACATCACAGAGCCAGTGGTGGGCTTCCCTCAATTCTCCGTCACAGCGTGGGGCACCCGGGACCCCTCCTCAGGGGTCCACCAGCTGAGAGGGCCACCTGGCAGCGGGTGAGTGAAGCCCCTGTCCCTGACGGACAGCTGGACACACACAGGAACTCGGGACACAGACAGCTGTAGGGAGCCCGGGGGAGGGAAAGGGATCCCCACCCACTCCCCAAACCCAGCCCCTAGCACCCACCCCAGCAGTTCCAAGGCCCCCTCCGAAGAGGAAGGGGAGGCGGGTGGCTGGGAGTGGGCTGGGGAGCTGGTGGACGGGGGCAGGACCCTGACCGATGGCTCCGATTCTCAGGAGGTCCGTCAGTCCCTCGGGATTGCTGTCCCAAGGGAGCGGGGGCAGGAGCAGGGAGTGACGGAGCTGGGGGCAGGCGGGGTCCGGTCAAGGAGGAAATGGGGGATGGGCCAAGACCCTCACTCCCTTCCCCAGCCCCCCCCCCCACCCCTTCCCAAAATATCCCAACCACACCTCCCCCCCCCATCCTTGGGAGAGGAGCTGTTTGTCGGAGGGACCCGCGTGTGTCGGCAGGAGCTGGGCTGTGGGCCCCCCCAACGTTGGGCTCCTTGCTTCCCCGAATCTGAGCGGGGGGGGGGGGGGGGGGGGCGTTGTGGGAAGGTTCTGGTGCAGGGTGGAGAGGGGCGGGGTGGGGAGGGGTGACGGTGGAGGGGTGGCGAGGGGAGGGGAGGGGTGGGGAGGGGAGATGAGACAGGGGAGGGAGAGGACGGTTCTTCCTCACAAGAGCACGCATGACTTCTTGGCTTTGACGGGGGCGGGGTTGATGACAGCCCGCACTGCCTCGGCGAACACATCCTTGATGCCCTCCTGGTTGAGGGCCGAGCACTCCAGGTACTTCACGGCCTGGATCTGCTTGGCCAGCCCGTTGCCCTGGTGCTGCGAGATGGGTGCCAGGCTCTGCTCCTTCAACTTCTTGATGGTCTCCGGGTCGCTGCGCAAATCCTTCTTGGTGCCCACCAGCAGCATGGGGACGTCGGGGCAGTGGTGCGTCACCTCGGGGTACCACTTGTGGCGCACGTTCTCGTAGGACGGGGGGCTGGCGATGGAGAAGCAGATGATGAAGACATTGGTCTGGGGGTAGGATAATGTCCGCAGCCGGTCGTATTCCTCCTGGCCGGCAGTGTCCCACAGGTTGAGGCTGACAGTCCGAGAGTCCACCGTGATCTGTGCGCTGTAGTTGTCGAAGACGGTGGGGATGTACTCCTTGGGGAAGGCGTTGGTCGTGTAGCAGATGAGCAGGCAGGTCTTGCCCACCGCCCCGTCACCCACCACCACGCACTTGATGCTCTGCATTTCCGTCACTGACACCAGCTTCAACACGTCAACAACCTGCGGACCCCCCCCCAGGAACACCCAACAGGTCAGTGACGGGACGGAGAACTTTCCCCTAACTAATCCCCACCCACTGACCTGGGACAAAGGGTAAAACCACAAGAACAGGTCACCCCAGGAACACCCAACAGGTCAGCGATGGGACGGAGACCTCTCCCTGCTCCAGACGCCCCGACAAGCACCCATCTCCAGAACACGCACAATCCACAGCTGACAGGTGTAGCAGAAACCCTTCCGCCTCAATAAGATCGTGGCCAATCATCCATTCTGTATCCTGTTCAATGAGTACAGACACCAGGGGGAGGGCTAAACCACAGGGACAGGAACCCACCCCCCCCCAGTCTGGCTGGGGGTGGGGAGGCACTGATTACAGGGCAGAGGGAGGTCAGTCTGACTGGTCTACACTTCCCCATTTCACCTCCTTTAACTTCTGCTGCTGTATTCTCCACCTTCACACCTACTGACCGTCAGAGGCGCTCTCTGCAGCCCCCTCATCCACACCCCAATAGTCACACCGTCAGCTCCGGGAATCTGTACCAACCCCCCCACCCCCCAACTTCACTTCTGTGACATTTGATTAATCCAAGTTCCTCATTTTCATCGACACTTGTGTGTCAGTCTCTGCTCCTCCGATGGCAGCAGATGCAGGGTTTTGCTTTGCGATTGGTTCCCAAGCACAGATCAGAAAAAAGAAACTGCAGATTGTGGAAATCTGGAAGCACAAGTGCTGACTAAAGTGTGTCGCCCTCAAACTGCGTGCAAAAATATCTCGCAACGTGACTGGTTCTCCACTGCGGTCCCCAGCGCCAGCTTTGGTTGCAGACCTCGTCAGAAAGAGTTACTTTCCTCTGACCCCACCCTTTCTACTTCTCCATCTCGATTCTAATCTCTGAATAAGAACCATTAACTCGCACGTCCTGTTCCCAACGTCAGCCCAGGCCAGTTGGAAAAGTCAGGCTCAGGAGGCCTGTCATTCTGACAGAACTCATTACATCAGAGATGTTCTGACACAGCTGTTCCAGTGGTGGACTCATGTAGAAAACATCTGGTTCCAGCTGCAGAGTTTGGGACTCTTCCCCCTCACACTTCACTAAGTGCCCTTCGCCACCACAACCCTCTTCACACACCCAACTCCCCTCATGGGTGGATGGTTCACTGTGACATAGTCACAGAGGCACACAGGCCCTTCGGCCCAACCGGTCCATGCCGACCAAGATTCCCCTCTCATCTAGTCCCATATCCCTCTAAACTTTCCAATCCACGGACCTGTCCAAATGTCTTTCAAATGTTGACGTACCTCTTCGTCTGGCAGCTCGTTCCATGTACGGACCACCCTCTGCGTGAAGTTGCCCCTCGGCTCCCCTTTAGATCTCTCCCCTCTCACCTTAAACCTGTGCCCTCTGGTTCTTGATTCCCCAACCCTGGGGAAAAGACCAAGTGCGTTCACCCTATCGATGCCCCTCATGATTTTATACATCACTAATAAGGTCACTCCTCAGTCTCTGCTCCAAGGAATGAGTCCCAGCCTGCCCAACCTCTCCCTGTAACTCAGGCCCTCGAGTCCCGGCAACATCCACATAATCGCCCGCCTGGGGTCTGTGAGACAGGGGTCACAAGTGTGAGGGGAGGGGCAGCTTCTGTCTGAGGGTCTGGAAGGGCCAGGGGAGCACAGGGATGGTGGGGTGTAGACAGGGTGCAAAGCCAGGGGAGAGAAGTGTGGACACCGAGGTCTGGAGAACAGCAGGGGGGGAGCACCCGGGGCCAACAGGGAGAACGAGCAGACTCCACACAGACAGAACCCAGGTGTCTGGAACCGTGAGGCTGTGGGTTACTCACTGCACCGCCCCTGTACATAAAGCCCAGGACCCAGCTGCCCTGCCACCCTTCACCACCCACATACATGTGCCCCCCCACCGTGCTCTCCCCCAGCACACCTCTGCCGCACCACACCACCCCCTCCCATTTACCCCATCAAATGTGACACTTCACATTCTGATTAAACCACCCGCCACCCTCTCCTCCTGACTACACCTTCCTCAGGTCCACCACTGCCCTCCCAGGTGTGGAGACCTGAGGGAGCCTGGTGTGAGGTGACCACTCAGCTGGTGGAGGGGCAGTCTGCACTGACCAGTGACATCCTGAGCACCAGAACACACAGAACGCAAGTTGTTCTGGCCACTGACAACAACCCCCAGAACATTACCTCAGTACCGTTCATACAATCACATCATATCCCCAAACTAACCCCACTGCCCTGCGCTCTCCTCACAGCCCTGTACCAGTCCCCACACTAATCCCACTGCCCCCCTCTCTCCCCAAGGCCCACCTTTAGATTACATTAAGATCTGTCCTGAGTGTTTGTCAGCTCACAATGAGTCACAGAGCCATAGCACACAGAAACAGGCCCTTTGGCCCACCGAACTCATGCCGACCACTACACTAGCCCCATTTAACGGCGTTTGGTTGGTAACCTTTAAGGACATGACAGTTCAAGTCGTTGTCCCAATACTTCTCAAACGTTGTGTCTCTGCCTGCACCCTGCCCTTGGGGAGAGCATTCCTGAGCCCCCTGTGGTCAGAGTTATACCGCACGGAAACAGGCCCTTCGGCCCAACTCGTCCGTGCTGACCAAGTTACCTACCTGGGCTGCTCCCATCTGCCCGCGTTTGGCCCGTTTCCCTCTAAACCTCTCCTATCTGTGTACTTGTCCAAGTGTCTTTTAAACACTGTAATTGTCCCCACCTCCACCACTTCTGCTGGCAGCTCGTTCCACACACCCACCCTCTGTGTGGAAAACTTGCCCCTCAGGTCCCCTTTAAATCTTTCCCCTCTCACCCTAAACCTGTGCCCTCTAGTTTTAGACTCCCCTACCCTGGGGAAAAGACCGTGACCGTCCACCTTATCGATGCCCCTCATGATTTTGTAAACCTCCATAAGGTCACCCCTCAGCCTCCTCCGCTGCAGGCCTGTCCAGCCTCTCCTCCAGTTCTGCTAACACCCTCGTGAATCTTCCTGCCCCTCTCCCCGCACCCTGCCAGGGTTTAACGTTACTCACCCGTGGCACTGTCTCTCCTTCCAGAGGGACAGGAACCACACAGCTCCCCCACTCCAGGCCCCTACGGATCCATCTACAGCGGCCGTGCCTCAGTCTGCGAAAGGTTCCTCCACACGGCCAGAACCCCGTCCAATCAACCCACCAATCAGGACCCACCTTCCCCCAACGGACCTCAGTGCCGATGACCTCAGGCAGGGGGAACCAGCCAATCAGCCAAGGGTTCACTGACCTCTGCTCTGCTACAAAGGAACAGAGGGGGAAGAGCAGGATGAAGTGTGATGCCTCCAGCAGTTCAACATCTACCCGTCTGAGGTGCAGGGAGTAGACTTGCACAAGTCATGAGATCCAGGGAGGAGATAAAATCCCGGAGAACCACGCTAAACTCGGTAAAACTGTCCCGGGTCAGGTCAGGGGCAAAGCTGGTGCCTCAGTGCCCAGAGGTGACCCAGAGACAGAAGTCAGGAGCAGCACACCAGGAGCCTTGCAAAGGCAGACACAGCTCCAGGGTGCCCACCCCAAGGTGCTCCCTGCGGGAAGTGAGGCCGGCAGCCTGCGCACAGCAGGATCCCAGCAGCAACAGGCTGGTGACGTTGGAGGGAGAGGGAGGAACGGTACGTGGGGGAGGGGGCCCCCAGTGTAGACATCCTGGGCAGACCCTGTGACAGGGGGGCACCCCCTCCCCGTGTCCGGGTGAACCCACAACCCTGGTGGGTGGGATATAGTCAGGAGGGAGGACCGAGAATATAGGGTGAGTGGGAGACAATCCCCGTGCACTCTCACACACACCCCCACGAACCCCAACACACACACTGCTCCGTGAGCTCTCAAACACTCACACACACACACACACACAAACACACACCCAGACACACACACTCACACAGAGACCCGAACGCACGTGGACACACACACACACACCCGGAGACACACACAGACACTCACACATGAACGGACACACACACACAGATACTCTCTCACACACACTCACTCTCACACACACACAGCCAGACCAGTGGTAAGCCATTCGGCCCCCCCTAGTCTGTACAGCCTTTCAGTTAAATTAC
The DNA here is from genome assembly GCF_009764475.1 of Pristis pectinata. NCBI lineage: Eukaryota > Metazoa > Chordata > Chondrichthyes > Rhinopristiformes > Pristidae > Pristis > Pristis pectinata. The sequence goes on along the minus strand of NC_067415.1, from coordinate 1,595,149 downwards.
AGTTCCCGTCTCCTCCCATCCACTTTCCCTCAGTTCCCAGATCCCCCCATTGCCATATTCCAGAATTCCCACACACCAGCCCCCAGAGAGAATTCCCAACATGTCTGGACCCATGAGTGAGGAACCTTTTCCCACCTGGGTCTGCTCCCAGGACCGGCGATCCTGGTCTCTCCCTGCCCTGCCCTCTCGCTGCCTCGTGCGACGGTGTTCCGGCGCGGATGGAGTGGGACCACCGGCACCTCGGGGAGTTGGGAAAGGCCCATTCCTGGCACTGCCCTGGGACTGCCTCTCGATTGCATCAGTCGAGTAAATCGGAACCTGGTGTCGCAAGTGTTGGCTAATTCCCTGCTCCTATCAGTGAGAGCTTCCTGCTCATATTGGAGGGGGGGGGGGGGCGGTGGGGGGGGGAGGGAGAGGGGGAGTGGGGAGGGAGGGGGATAGAGGGGGAGAGGGATGTTGGAGGGGGCACAGGGTTGGAGGAGGGAGAAGATGGTGTGTTAGAGGGGGAGGGGGGGAGGGGGAGAGGGGGGAGGAGGAGAGGGGGGAGGAGGGAGAGCGCTGTATGGTGGGGCAGTGATGGGGGGGAGAGAGGCAGTGGTGCCCCTTGCCCCCAGAAGGTGTCAGGCTGTTGAACTGCAAAGGCTTCACCCTCAGTGACCAGGGGAGGTGGACAAGCCCTTCAACCCCTCGAGATGCTGCAAAGCAGCTGGAAATCATGCTCGGGGAAACTCACACCAGGGCCATTGTGTGTGTGTGTGTGTGTGTGTGTGTGTGTGTGTGTGTGTGTGTGTATGTGTGGGTGTGTGTGGGTGTGTATGTGTGGGTGTGTGGGTGTGTGTGTGGGGGTGTGTGTGGGGGTGTGTGTGGGGGTGTGTGTGGGGGTGTGTGTGGGGGTGTGTGTATGTGTGGGTGTGTATGTGTGGGGGTGTGTGTGGGTGTGTGTGGGTGTGTGGGGGTGTGGGGGTGTGTGGGGGTGTGTGGGGGTGTGGGGGTGTGTGTGGGTGTGTGTGGATGGGTGTGTGTGTGTGTGGGGGTGTGTGGGGGTGTGTGGGTGTGTGGGGGTGTGTGGGTGTGTGTGGGTGTGGGTGTGTGTGGATGGGTGTGTGTGTGTGTGGGTGTGTGTGGGTGTGTGGGGGTGTGTGGGTGTGTGGGGGTGTGTGTGTGTGGGTGTGTGTGTGTGTGTGTGGACTGGGGGACCCGTCCCGACCACAGCTCACTCCCACTCACACCAGTCCCCGCTCACACCCGCGCCCTCACCTGGCCCACCCCCACAGTTCACACTCGCACCCTTTGACTCACACGCACGTCGGAACCCACGCACACACCTACCTCCACTCACACCGAACACACCCCCACACACAGATTCAGGAGATCCCCCACGGAGTGGGGAGTGGGGTGTGATGGGGTGGGGGCGGTGTGGGTGGGTCCACGAGTGGGTCGGGGAGGGGTCGGGGAGTGGGTCAGGGAGGGGTCAGGGAGTGTGCTGGAACCTTCCGCCAGGCAGCAGACAGTGGGAACGACCACATTTGTCCCTCCCTCTCTCACCGGCTCCAGGGGCACCGGTCAGGACAGCCGTCACTGTCCGATCCGGTCACCCCACAACGTCCCCCCTGACCCCCCCCGCCCCCCCCCCCCCCCGTGGCTCCAGCTCCCGAGACCCCCACCCACTCGGAAATCAATGGGCGTTGCCCCACCCGCTGAGCGTTTCTGGCACTCTCCGGTTTTATTTTGGATTTCCAGCGTCTGCAGTGTTTTGGTTTGCATTCCTTGCTCCGCTGTCTGACGGGAGTCCCGTCTGCCCCCCCACCAACCCCCCCCCCCCCCCGTGTTGACCCCTCAGTTCTTTCCGTTTCCTCCTTCCTATTTCTCCCTTAACTGGCCACAGACAACTTATCCCCTCAGCAACCCTGACCTCACCCTGTCGGGTACATGCCCTCTGTCCTATCCCTCCCTCCCTCCCCACTGGTTCCTCTGCTCCTCGACGAGGGCCCTCCCTCCACACCCGCTGCCTCCCCTGCAGCTTTGGGTTTTATCTCAGGTTTCCAACAGCTACAGCTCCTGGGCTTGCAGTTGGAGGTCCCAGACCAACAACCTCCAGATGTGACAGCTGTGCTGACCAGGAGCGTCACGGGACACAGCAGCAGCTCCAGGGGCAGGCAGACACCCCGTCACCTGAGGGGGGGTTTAAGCAGAGGAGTGGGAGATGGGGAGGGGTGAGGGTGCAGGGAGATGGGGGCAGAGCCGCTGGTGGGGAAGGGAGATGGGATGGGAGGGGAGCACGCAGGGGTGTGGGGGCAGAAGGTCGGGGAGGCAGAAGGTCAGGGGATGGGAGGTCGGGCGACGGGACGACGGGGGGACAGGTCAAGGGGCAGGAGGCCGGGGGGACGAGGGGATCAGAAATGGACAACGTTTTTTAAAAATCATATTACTGGGGCGTCAACAGAGTCAGAAGCCAGAGTCAGAGAGCAAGGAGTTTGGGTGAATGGATGACACACAGGACAGGAGCAGATGTTGACACGTGGAGGGTGACGGGACAGATGTTTGGGAGTGGGGGTTGATGGAACAGATGTTCAGGACAGAGGGTGACGGGACAGGTGTTACGGACGGGTGAGGGACAGATGTTGGGGATCAGACGGTGATGGGACAGATGTTGGGCAGTGGACGGTGAGAGATGGGGTGACGGGACAGATGTTGGGGATCAGACGGTGATGGGACAGATGTTGGGGATCAGATGGTGGTGGGACAGATGTTGGGCAGTGGACGGTGAGAGATGGGGTGATGGGACAGATGTTGGGGATCAGACGGTGATGGGACAGATGTTGGGCAGTGGACAGTGACAAATGTTGTGGGGACGGGACAGATGTTAGGGGCTGAGGGCAGGACAGGAACTCAGTGACGAAGGGAAGCTGAGTGCACTCGACAGATTATTTATACCAAAACCGCAGCCCACTCTCACCACCTCCACCCTGGTGCTATGTAAATGCAAGTTTCTGGCAGCCTCTCTGATCACAATGGGCGTTGGGGCAGAGATTCCCCCCCACCCACCCCACCCCACCCCACCCCCCAGCGGGACCCAACCCCTGGCAGGACGAGCTGTCCGTCTCCCCCCACCCAGGAGACATCAGCACCCCCAACACTGTGGGTCGGACCCAGACGGCAGGCACTGGGGGGGGGGGGGGGGCAATCAGGACCGGAGGGCAAATACCCCCCCCCTCACTTACCGCCAGAGACATCGCCCCATCGACAAATCCCACCAAGGAACCGCGGTGTGGGGGGGGGGAGGGGGGAGAGGGGGAGAGAGAGGGGAGGAGAGAGGGAGGGGAGAGGGGGAGAAGGAGGGAGGGAGGGGGAGAGGGAGGGAGGGAGGAAGGTGGAGAGGGAGGGAGAGAGGGAGGGAGGGAGGGGGAGAGGGAGGGAGGGAGGGGGAGAGGGAGGGAGGGAGGGGGATCCGCCTCAATTTGCCCCAAACCGACCGATCGGCTGGAACTGTGAACCCCCCTCACCCTCTCCCCTCCCTCCCCTCCATCACCCTCACCCCCGCCCCCGCCCCCCGCTCCGCTCCCGCGATCTCACCAAAACTTTTCACAAAGAAGTGAAAGTTTTGTAAAGTTTGCGCGGGTCCGGACTCCCCCGGGTCCTCCCGCCCGCCGCCGCCCTGCCGCCGCCCGCGGTCCCTCGCTCCCCTCCCTCTCCCCTCCCGCCTCCCTCACCCACCTCGCATCCCCTCGGCTCCTCCACCGGGCCGTTGATCGAGGAAGTCTCCGCCAGCGGAGGAAGTCGCCCCAGTGACAGCCCCCAGGAAATGGCGAGGCCGGGAAACTCTTAAAACGGCAACGCGGCCGCTCCTGGTGGGGCCCACCGGTGCAGGGGAGGGGATGGGGGGGGGGGGTGGGATGGAGAAGGGAGAGGGGGGACAGAGGGTGAGGGAGGGGCGAATGGAGAGGGGGGAGAGGGGGATGAGTGAGCGGGGAGGGAGAGGGGAGGGTATCATGTGGCCTACAACAACTGCCCTGGGATAATTGATCCCGATCCTCTCTGCATTCTCCCACATGATCAGAAGGCCATTCAGCCCGACCAGACCCCACAGTCTCTCACCAGTCAGAGCTAGTCCAGTCCATCAAAACTCCCCGAACCCACCCCAGGGCACAGAAGGCTCGGGAACCTCTGCCTGGCATTTCCTGGGAGCTCACTGGGCTCAGGTCCGGGCAACAATCCAACTGCCCGGAAGATTCCAGAGGCAGAAATCCCTCCTCCACTCAGTGTGTCACACACTGGGCACTGGATTACAGGGGACAGACAGTGTATCACACGCTGGCACTGGTTTACAGGGGACAGACGGTGTGTCACACACTGGGCACTGATTTACAGGGGACAGACAGTGTGTCACACACTAGCACTGGTTTATAGGGGACAATGTGTCACACACTGGTACTAGTTTACAGGGGACAGAGAGTGTGTAGCACACTGGGCACTGGTTTACAGGGGACAGGCTGTGTCACACACTGGGCACTGGATTATAGGGGACAGACAGTGTGTCACACACTGGGCACTGGTTTACAGGGGACAGAGTGCATCACACACTGGGCACTGGTTTATAGGGGACAATGTGTCACACACTGGCACTGGTTTATAGGGGACAGACAGTGTGTCACACACTGGGCACTGGATTACAGGAGACAGACAGTGTGTCACACACTGGGTACTAGTTTACAGGGGACAGAGTGCATCACACACTGGCACTGGTTTATAGGGGACAATGTGTCACACACTGGCACTGGTTTATAGGGGACAGACAGTGTGTCATGCACTGGATTACAGGAGACAGACAGTGTGTTACACACTGGGTACTAGTTTACAGGGGACAGTGTGTCACACATTGGGCACTGGTTTACAGGGGACAGACAGTGATGCCTTACACCGACGACATCCTCCTCGCGGACCTGCAGAGGATGCATGAGGGCCAGTGGGACTTCTCGGCTGTGTCCTCTGCCAGGGTCAACTGGGCAAAGTGTTCGGGTCTGCTGGTGGGGCCGTGGCGGGCGGACTCCCTGCCGGGGGAGTTCCGGCCCTTCGAGTGGAGCACCATGCACCTCCTCTACCTGGGGGTCTACCTGACCCCACCCAAGGGGTCCTGGCCGGCGAACTGGCAGGAGTTGGGGGCGAAAGTCTCCGCCCGGCTGGGGCGCTGGTCAGGTCTGCTCCGGGCAATCTCGTACCGGGGCAGGGCACTGGTCATCAACCAGCTGGTGGCCTCCATGCTGTGGTACTGGCTGGCCACGCTGGTGCCGCCCAACGTCTTCATCGCCACCACCCAGAGGAGGTTGACGGATTTCTTCTGGGGTGGCCGGAGGCACTGGGTCTCCGCGGCGGTCCTGAGTCTGCTGTCGGCGGAGGGGGGTTAGTCGCTGGTGTGCGTGCGCACCCAGCTGGCAGCCCTCCACCTCTGGGCGCTGCAGAGGTACCTGTATACTGAGCACCCCCTGTGGTGGCATGCACTGGCCACCTATTTCCTCCGCCGGGGATGCTACCTCCGGGAGGGGGCGCGTCTCCCAGAGGAGGGCGTCAGCCGTGCCCCTGTGCGGGGGCTGCCCAGGTTCTACTGGGATCTGATGCGGGTGTGGGGCGCGGTGTCATGCAGCGAGTATGTGGCAGCTCTCCCTCCTGTCGCGGCGGGCACCGGGGGGGGGTCCCGGCCCCCGCCCTGCTGGAGTTGCTGGTCAGGCCCAGGGCCCGGCGTCTCTCGTGGGAGGCGGCGCAGCACAACCTGAGCCGCCTGGAGGACACGCAGACGGTGCCGTTCCACGAGGCATTGAGGCGGTTCTTGTACGGGCTGCTCCCGCATACCTTTCACTTCCTCGCCCTGGTCGTGGGATCGAGTTTAAGAGCCGTGAAATGATGATGCAGCTTTACAAAACTCTAGTTAGACCACACTTAGAGTGTCCAGTTCTGGTCGCCACATTATAAGAAGGATGTGGAGGCGTTGGAGAGGGTGCAGTGGAGATTTACCAGGATGCTGCCTGGATTAGAGTGTATGGAATATGAGAGGCTTAAGGTGCTAGGGCTTTATTCACTGGAAAGGAGGAGGATGAGGGGAGACATGATAGAGGTATATAAAATATTGAGAGGAATAGATAGAGTAGACAGTCAGTGCCTCCTTCCCAGGGCACCAATGCTCGAGACGAGAGGGCATGGCTTTAAGGTTATGGGTGGGAGGTTTTTCACCCAGAGAGTGGTTGGTGCATGGAATGCACTGCCTGGGGTGGTGGTGGAGGCAGATACATTGGACAGGTTCAAGAGTTTGTTGGATAGGCACATGGAGGAATGTGGGATGGGGGGGGATATGCGGGAGGAAAGGGTTAGATAGTGTGAAGGTGGTTTGATGGACGGCACAACATGGTGGGCCGAAGGGCCTGTTTTGTGCTGTATGGTTCTATGGTCTGCCGGCCAGACACACCGTGGCAGTCTGTCTTGCCGGCGGGTGGTGAGGGGGGTCCCCTGTGGAGGTCTCTCTACGCGGGAGTCCTCCCGCTGTACATCGGGGACCTGGGGTGGAGGGTGTTGCACCGGGCCGTGCCGTGCAACCGTTTCCTGAGCCGGTTCACCAACACCCCGGCCGCCCGCCACTTCTGCGGCCGGGAGGAGACGGTGTACCACGTGTATGCGGAGTGTGAGAGGTTGCAGCCCCTCTTTGCGTATCTGAAGGGGCTGCCGCTCAAGTTCTGGCTGCACTTCAGCCCCATGCTGCTGATCTACGGTCACCCGGTGCGGCGCAGGGCACGCAGGGGATCTCCTGGTGGGTCTTCTGCTGGGGCTGGCCAAGCTGGCCATCCACGGGACACGGCGGTGGGCAGCTGAGGGTTCTGGCCAAGCCGACTGCCCCTCCTCTGGGGTCACATCCGTGCCCGTGTGTCCCTGGAGAAGGAGCATATGGTGTCCATGGGTACACTGGGGGATTTCTGGGAGCCACGGGGCTGGATTGCATTCTGGATAGAGTTGACCGTGTTGTAGATTGAGACTGTGGATGGTGTGAATTGTGGAGCGCTGTAATGCTGATGCTGTAATCACTGAATCAACCTCCTTTGGAAAGGGAAATAAAAAGAGGGGATGGGTCGGTCGGGGGACCTCCCCGTCGGTCTGCTCCTGGGCCCGGCCAACGTGGCTACCCGCGGGTCCCAGTGGTGGGCAGTCACGGGTTCTGTCCGAGCCGGCTGCCTGCCCCTTCTCCGAGGATACATCCATCCCTATGTGTCCCCGTGTTCCCCGTGTGTCCCCTGGCTCTCTGCAGACCTGGGACCGGAGGGCCCACGGGGGCTGGAGTGTGTCCTGGACGGCAAGAATAAGGTTTGGTTTGGTTTTTCCTTGGTGGTTTTTATTGCTTTAATACAATTGTTTTGGAAAAAAAAAACCAGATACTGAGTGAAGCTCCCTCCACAACGTCTCATCAGCTGCTCCCTGGTCAGGGATGACCAGGGCTGGTCACAGAGTCCACCTCCCCGTCCCGCACGCACTCCACACTCGCAGGCAGAGGAACTCCCTCTGCTCTGAACCAGATCACTGCCCGGTTAGAGTGAGCTGTAACTCAACAGAGAAATTCCCAAATCCACCTCTGAATTTTCAGTGGAGACCTCCACCGCCTCCCCCTGGACACTCTTGGAATGTCAGCTCCCAGAGATCAAAGGCTGGTCTCTGCCCATTGCCCACTGAGTCACCGGCTCATTCACCGCGTGTTCCCTCTGCTTCACGTGTTTTCCATACAGAACACCTCCTCCCCCTCCCCACCTCCTCCCCCCCCCACCTCCTCCCCCTCCCCACCTCCTCCCCCCCACCTCCTCCCCCACCTCCTCCTCCCCCCCACCTCCTCCCCCTCCCCACCTCCTCCTCCCCCCCACCACCTCCTCCCCCCCACCTCCTCCCCCTCCCCCTCCTCCCCCTCCCCCCCCCCCTCCTCCCCCCCCACCTCCTCCTCCCCCCCCACCTCCCCCTCCCCCCCACCTCCTCCCCCCCCACCACCTCCTCCTCCCACCTCCTCCCCCCACCTCCTCCTCCCCCCGCCACCTCCTCCTCCCCCCCACCTCCTCCTCCTCCCCCCACCACCTCCTCCTCCTCCCCCCACCTCCTCCCCCCACCACCTCCTCCCCCCACCTCCTCCTCCCCCACCTCCTCCTCTCCCCCCACCTCCTCCTCTCCCCCCACCCCCTCCCCCTCCCTCACCCGCCGTGACCTACCTCCCCCACCACTACCCTCCCCCCAAGTGGATGTCATTCCCCGGGACTCTCCCCGGTCTCCCCGCCCTCTGGGGAGGGGGGATTCGCCTCATCTCCCCATCAGATTTATCGGTGACAGCCTCCTGGAGGAAGTCAGCGGGTCGAGCAGCCTCTGAGGAGACGGGGGGATGTCGACGTTTCAGGGCCGCTAACCTCCAGTCCCCGTCCTCTCCCACATCTCCCCCCTCCCCCCGGGCTCCCGGAATCCTCTCCCCCTTCTCCAACCCCTCCCCAGCATCGGGAAGATCCCAGCGCGATCCAACCACCCCGGCTGAACGCCCGGCCTCATCGTTCCCAATGGGAAGGCTTCAGGTTCCCCGAGAACTTGGTCCCGTGTGTTGGTACCTGCTGTGACCTGTGTTCCCGACCCACCACCCACCCCACCCCACCCCGGAACCCAGCAGTGACCCTGGGGATCCCCACACCCACGGGACCCGGGGGCTGCCCAGTGACCAGGCGAGTCTGACGGACGATGATTTGGAAAGTTCCCGGAGAGAGACGTCCCGACCCCCAACTCATGGTCCGAGCGCTCCAGGGAACCAGGCGCTGAGGGAGAAGCTTCTACCCTACCGTTTGATTAAGGATAATGGTGGCTAAATGAAGCAGGGGAGGGTGGTCCCGGGGGAGGGTGGTCCCGGGGGTGGGTGGTCCCGGGGCTGCCCCCTGGCCCAACGCCCCCAGAGCTCCCAGTCTCGGGTCTGCTTCAGTGGGGACGGGGGTCGCCCCGGCTCAGTCCTTCACCGAGTCTCCGTGGTCCTGGCCGGCGGAGGGGCTCTCCTCCCCGCCCTCCTCTCCGGCGGGACCGCTGGCCCCCGCCCCATCGCTGGGGTAGGGCGGGCAGCCCTCCTCCTCTCCCTCCTCCGCCCCCTGCTCCGCTCCGCGGGCTGCGGGGGGGTCAGCCGCGTCGTCCGAGTTCTGGTGGACGGTCACATTAAAGGAGGACTTGCGGGAGCCGGGCTCCGAGCCCTCCTCCGGGTCCTGGAAGCGGTTGCGGGCGCCCAGAATGTACTTGCCGATGACGGCGGACGCGTCCCCGGACAAGGCGCTCCCGGCCGCCCCACCCATCCCGTACCGCAGCCGCTTGATCTCCGACTGCAGGCGGCCCACGAACTTGCTCAGCTCCGTGATCCGGTTCCCGAGGTCTGCGGGGAGAGGGGGAGAGAAGAGAATCCGTGGGTGCTCGGTGGGACCCTACCTCACTGCCCCCCCCTCAGCACTGCCCCCCCACAGTGTGACCCCCCCCCCTCAGCACTGTCCCTCCCAGTGTGACCCCCCCTCAGTACCACCCCCCCACAGTGTGACCCCCCCAGCACTGCCCCCCCACAGTGTGACCCCCCTCAGTACCGCCCCTCCCAGTGTGACCCTCCCTCAGCACCGCCCCTCCCACAGTGTGACCCCCCCTCAGCACTGCCCCTCCCAGTGTGACCCTCCCTCAGTACCGTCCCTCCCACAGTGTGACCCCCCTCAGTACCACCCCCCCACAGTGTGACCCCCCTCAGTATCACCCCCACCCCACAGTGTGACCCCCCCCCCACAGTGGGGTGACGGATGTGGGTGAGGGGCTGGGGTGACCACGGGGAGGGGGTCCTGTGCCGGTGGGCGCCGCGGACGGGGTTTCAGTGTTGGCGATGGGGGGGGGGGTTGGGAACGGGTTCAACAGGAGGGTCCGGAGGTGAACTGGAGGAAAACCACTGGGGGGGGGGGGGGGATCTGGGTGTAAGGGGGGGCTGGCAGATGGCAGAAGGGCCAAGCGGTCTGTGGGACCAGAGCCGGGGGGTGGGGGCAGAGTTGGGGGGTTCGTCCTCTCACCTTTCCGCTGCTTCTCGGCGAACTCCTGGCGGGACGTCTCGATGTACCTGTGCACCAGGGTCTTGATCACCTGCAGGCGGTAGGCTTCCCGTCCCTCCGCCTGGGTCATCCCCAGCCCCGAGTTCCCCTGGGACATCAACGGCAGCGTCAGCCGCACCCCTAAACCCACCCCAAACCCCGCATCCTCACCCCCAAACCCACCCGAAACCCCACCCTCACCCCAAACCCCGCAACCTCACCCCCACTGCACCCCTAAACCCACCCCAAACCCCGCACCCTCACCCCCAAACCCACCCGAAACCCCACCCTCACCCCAAACCCTGCAACCTCACCCCCACTGCACCCCTAAACCCACCCCAAACCCCGCACCCTCACCCCCAAACCCACCCGAAACCCCACCCTCACCCCAAACCCCGCAGCCCACTGCACCCCAACCCCCGGTCCACCTGCCAACCGCACCCCCACACCCCGCCCTGACCCAGCCCACACCATGACCCCCAAACCCCTCCCTCCCCCAACCCCCACTCCACCCGCCAACCCCACCCTGACCTATCTCCCTCCCTTCCCCAAACCCCACCCTGACCCCAAACCCCACCCTCACCCCCAAACCTCACCATCTCCCATAAACCCCTCCTTCCCCTAAACCCCACCTTCCCCCCAAACCCCGCCCTCTCTCCCCAACCCCTCCATCCCCCAATCCCTGCCCTCACCCTGTACCCCGCCCTCCTAAACCCTCCCCGAACTGTGCCCTCTCCCCCAAACCCCACCCTCCCCTAAACCCCATCCTGTCCCCCAAACCCACCACCCCCTCCCTCCCCTAAACCCCACCACCCTCAACCCCAACCCCCATCCCACCTCCCTCCCCAAATGTTCCAGGACGAGGGTGGAGGCAGCTGCCCCAGGAGTGACGGGATGGGACAAGCAGGGAGAGAAGAGCGACTTCCCGGGAGGAGACGGACAGGTCCAGGGAGAGTCACGGAGTTACAGAGTGGTACAGCACAGAGATAGGCCCTTTGGCCCACCACACCCATGCTGACCCTTTGCCCGTCTATGCTACTCCCATTTGCCCATGAGGACCGTATCCTTCCACACCTGATACACAGTGTATCATGCATCTGATACACGGTGACTGTCTCTGATCCCAGCAGATGTTCCTGACATCAACCCCTCTCCGTGTAAAACCTTACTCCTCAGATCCCCTTTAAACCTCCTTCCCCTCGCCTTAACCTGCCCCTCCTGGTTTTGACACCCCTACCCTGGGAAAAACTCCATCCACCGTATCTACGCCCCTCGTGATTTTATAAACCTCCATCAGCTCACCCGTTGCCCCCTTCACTCCAGGAGAACAGTCCCAGCCTGTCCAATCTCTCCCCATCACTGAAGTCCTCCAATCCAGGCAACACCCTGGTGAATCCCCTCTGCACTCCCTCCAGCACAGCCACACCCTTCCTATAACGAGGCGACCAGAACCACACACTCCAAGTGTTTTGTAAAGTTGCAACAGAACGTCCCAGCTCTTGTACTCTCTGTGCCGACCTTTTTCACCACTCTGGATACTTCAGCCAGGTATGGACTTGGACCATGAGGTGGTCCAAGTATCGTCGGAATTAAATTCTAACCGGCAACAGTCTGCCCAACTTCCCATCGGAAATATGTGCTGCTGTAGCCTTGGACACCCATCCTCGCCGTCCACACCACCACCAACGTTCACGTGATTCACAGCTTACTAATGGTACCTCCTGCAACTACGTCCAATATCCATCAGTCCCAGCACCGATCCTAGTGGTACACCTCTGGTCACGGAATCTGGGGGAGCCAGAGGGAACGTGGGGAGGACAGGTTACAGGGAGATAAATGGGGGAATGGGATTGATGGGATTACTGAGAGCCAGCATAGTCTCAAGGGGCCAAATGGCCTCCTCCTCCGCTGTGAGGAAATGTGGGATGAGAAGGAGCAAGGATTGGATGGGGCGGACCCAGGGAAACTCCTGTCTCTGCTGGGAGGGGTCCAGAACGTCAGCACGAGTCAGTCGCGCAGGAGACCGTGACAACGTGCGTCAGTGTGTGGACAACACGACATGGGAACGTAGGCCGTTCAGCCCCTCAGCACGCTGCACCGTTCAACAAGATCACAGCTGATTCTTGCCCTCTGCAACACTTCCTGAACTGAACCCAAGCCCCTCGAATGTCTGAAACCCACCGCTCTCTGTTTTAAATGTACCCTGAGGCAGCCCCACAGAGTGTGGGGAGGGATCCCCACAGGTTCACCACCCTCTGGGTGAAGACACGTCTCCTATCTCTGTCCGGTGTCGTCACCCCCTGAGACTGGGACCCCTGGTTCCGGACTTCCCAGCCAGGGCAAGCATGGAGCAGATGGGCCAAAGGGCTGTATGACTCTGTGACTCGATGAGCTTGAGCAGAGGGAGGTCACTGCCTGCCTGATGGAGGGAATGGGCTGGTGAGCCTGAGGTTCCATGTCCGGCTCCACGGGTTCAGCGGGCACGAGGTTACCCAAAGGTACCAGCAGGGTGCAAGGGAGAGGGTGGTGCAGGAGCAGGAGGGAACCCACCCCTCGCCGTCCCCCTGTACGCAGTCACTGATGTGTGAGCGCACTGAGGGTCAGTGTGTGTGGGACCCGTCCCCCAGTGAGGGTCAGTGTGTGTGGGATTGTCCCCCAGTGAGGGTCAGTGTGTGTGTGTGTGTGTGTGTGTGTGTGTGTGTGTGTGTGTGTGTGTGTGTGTGTGTGTGTGTGTGTGTGTGTGTGTGTCCCGTCCCCTGGTGAGGGTCAGTGTGTGTGGGACCCAGTGTGGATCGGTGTGAGGGTGCAAGGGACATGTGCCTGTGAGTGAGGGTGCGAGGTTGGGAGGGTGCGAGGGACGTGTTCCCCAGTGATTGAGGGGGTGAGGGTGCGAGGGACAGGCTGACGTGTGGAGAGGCTGATCGAGGGGTGAGGGGTCACTCACGATGGTGGAGGGCAGCGGAGGGTAGTCGTTCTGCTTCTTGCCGCTGATACAACACAGCTTCCGGAAAATCCACCTGTGGGACCGAGAGTCAAAGTGTGAGGGCTGTGCACAGCAAGATCCCACAGCACCGTTACCCCCATGGGCAGTGCCCAGAGAACCACTACACACAGACACCAGCAGCAGATTTACCCCCCTCCAGGGGCTGACTGTCACCACCCCTCCCCCACTGCCCTGTCTGAGGCTGGGGAGGGGCTGAATGTTAGTCACACTGCCCAACCCCACCCTGGGGACACGTGTCAATGTACAGGTCAACACCCATCCTGGAATCTGTTCTGTGACTGGTCACACTCCTTCTGACTCTCACCCCCTCCGGCCCCTACACCCCTCCCGATCAGGGATCCCATTCCCAGACCCCTGTTCCTCTGTGACAGGGGTCGGTCCCGGGTCCTTGCTGGGGTCCCGGTAACAGATGTGGCCAGAGGTCCCTCAGGAGGGACATCTCCATTGCCGGCCTGTTGTGCTCTACCCTCTGGGGCCGGGTGAGGGACCCCGGCGTTATCCTGCCACACACTCACCTGATGAAGTAGAAGAAGGATTTGGGAGTTGGGATGATGTTGAAGGGAACAGGGAGCGTGAGGCCCTCACGGAAGTAGCAAAGGTACAACTTGGAGCGGGCAAATTTCCACTCAACATCTGCATCGTCCTGGGAACAAAGAGGCAGAGCAAGTGAAATGGAGTTTGGGGAATTATAGATCCCACACCAGTGACCAACAGCATCCAAACAGGAACACAGCACGGGTCAGACAGAGTGAGGATCCCTCCGCACCGTCCCATCACACACTCCCGGGGTCAGACAGAGTGAGGCTCCCTCCGCACCATCCCGTCACACACTCCTGGGGTTAGACACAGAGCGAAGCTCCCTCTAAGCTGTCCCATCACAAACTCCCGGGGTCAGACACAGGGTGAGGTTCCCTCCACACTGTCCCGTCACACACTCCCAGGGTCAGTCACAGAGTGAGGCTGTTGTCCTGGACACGGGTTTGACCCACCTCGATCTTCTGGAAGGAGTTGGTGATCATAGCGACTAACATGTTGAGAAGCACTATGACCATAATAATGGTGAAAATCCCGTACAGGATGCGACCCACGAACTCAGCCACCACGTAGTCGGACACATCCACCGACGTGGGCTCCTCCATACCAAACATGGTCCAGAAGAGGAACTGCAGGGTACCGTTGAAGCTGGAGTGGGAACGAGAGGTTCCGTTAATTTGGCATCGAGAAGGGGGGCACTTCAGCAGGGACAGGCAGCACAGATCCACACAGTGACTGCCGATTGGAGCCAGGACCTTGGGATCTCCGATTGAGGTCACAGGGAGCACTTCAGCCGAACTTCTTGTCCTTACTGTTGACTCTGTGTGTGTGTGTGTGTGTGTGTGTGTGTGTGTGTGTGTGTGTGTGTGTGTGAGAGAGAGTGTGAGAGAGTGTGTGTGTGTGAGAGAGTGTGTGTGAGTGTGTGTGAGTGTGTGTGTGTGTGAGAGAGTGTGTGTGTGTGAGAGTGAGAGTGTGTGTGTGTGTGAGAGTGTGTGTGTGAGTGTGTGTGTGTGAGTGAGTGTGTGTGAGTGTGTGTGTGTGAGTGTGAGTGTGTGTGTGATTGAGTGTGAGCACAGGCGACCCCACTCCAGCTACAACTTGCTCCACATGACCTTTGAATGACAGCCCAGGACTGCATCAGTCTCCTGAACTATTCACTCGTCTCTCTCCTGTAGCCTTCACTGACGTCTGTGCAGGAACCTTTGGGACCTGCTCCCACCCTTAACCCCCACTGCTCCTGCAGGTGCAGGCTGACCTCTCCTGCCACCGTTCACTGCACCCATCAGTCAGCGAGCTGTTGGTACTGACCACCCCCAGTCTTTCATCCAAGCTCTTCGTGGATACAGTGAAAGTCCAGGACCCAGAGCAGAACCCCAGCAGTCACTGCACTGCCCACACTCACTAATCCAACCACCTCACCACCCACCCGAGGCCACAGTTTGCCCCGCACATTGCTGTTAACAATCTTTCCTGTGGAGCCTAATCAAGATCCCCACCCACCCTGGACATTCTCTCCTCTCCCCCCTCCCATCAGGCAGAGGATATAAAAGCCTGAGAGCACGTACCACCAGGCTCAAGGACAGCTTCTGTCCCGCTGTTATCAGACTCCTGAATGGACCTCTTGTATGATAAAGATGGACTCTTGACCTCACAATCTACCTTGGCGTGGCCCTTGCACCTTATTGTCTGCCCGCACTGAACTTTCTCTGTAACTAGAGCCATAGAGTCATACAGCACGGAAACTGTGGCCCATGGCCACAGCATGGCCCATCTGGTCCATGCTGACCAAGATGTCCCATCTAAGCCAGTCCCATCTGCCCGCATTTGGCCCATATTCCTCTAAACCTTTCCCATCCATGGACCTGTCCAACTGTCTTTTAAATGTTGTTACTGTACCTGCCTCAACCACTTCCTCTGGCAGCTCGTTCCACATACTCACCACTCTTTGTATAATAAAGTTGCCCTTCAAGTTCCTATTAAATCTCTCCCCTCTCACAAACCTGTGCCCTCTAGTTCGTGATTCCCCAACTCTGGGAAAAAGACTGAGTGCGTTCACCCTATCGATGCCTCTCATGATTTTATGCACCTCTATGTGGTCACCCCTCATTCTCCTACGCTCCAAGGAATAAAGTCCCATCCTGCCTAGCCTCAGGCCTTTGAGTCCTGGCAACCTCCTTGCAAATCTTCTCTGCCTGCTGTCCAGTTCAACCATGACACTATATCCTGCACATTGTTTTCTTTATCTACCTTGATGTACTTATGCCGAAATGATCTGTCTCGATGGCACACACAACAAAAGCTTTTCACTGTATCTTGGTACAAGTGACTATAATCAACCAATTACCTTGCTGAGTGACTTCTGGAAGTGCCTCAGTGATGCTGCTTGACATTCCCTCAGTCCCACACAAGATGCTCCCCTTAGATCAACTCACCCACTTACAAATCCGGCACCACTCAAACACTCAAACCCATCTCAGCATCAACCTACAGAACCAGGCCGTTCCTCCCCTGCACTACAAGGACAGCTTCTACCCCACTGTGATAAGGCTATTGAACGGTTCCCTTATACGATGAGATGGACTCTGACCTCACAATCTATCTTGTGACCTTGCACCTTATTGCACTGCACTTTCTCTGTAGCTGTGACACTTTACTCTGTACTGTTATTTGTTTTTACCTGTACTACATCAATGCACTTTGTACTCACTCAATGTAACTGCACTGTGTAATGAATTGACCTGTACCATCGGTTTGCAAGACAAGTTTTTCACTGCACCTCGGTACAAGTGACAATAATAAACCAATCCCAATCCCTCTCCTCCCCTCCCCTCCCCCCCCTCCCCTTCTGCTCCCTCCCTTCCTCCTCCATGCCTGCCCTCCCTTCCCCCCCGTCCCCCTCCCCTGCCCTCCCCCTGTTCCTGCCCCGTTCCCAGTCCCCGGTGATGGTCTCCCTGCTCTGGGGGGCAGACCCATCAGCGGAGTGCCCCATCAGTGACCCTCTGCCCCTGATGGTTCCACCCCCCATGTCATGGCCTCAAGTGGGGGGCTGTGGAGCTGGGGGTGGGAGGGGGAGAGCTGCAGACAGGGTTCTAGGAGATCTCTTACTTGCCGAGGCGCTCCAGGTCGACGTAGTGGACGTAGATGTTGTTGATGCCGCACAGGAAGGCCGTCAGGATGATCATCAGCAGGAACATGAACCTGGAACACGGCAACACGCCGAGTCAGCACCCCCAACACGCAATCGTCACGGAACGGGTCACGGGCACCGTGGCCCACACCTGGAGAGTCCAAGCTGGGGGGGGGGGGAGGGGGTGGGGAGGAGGGCGAGGGAGGGGGAGGATGGGAGTGGGTGTGGAGGGCAGGGCGAGGGAGGGGTGAGGGAGGTGCGAGGTGAGGGAGGTCCAGGGAGATGGGGGTGGGGGAGGGGAAGGAGGGAGGTGAGTGGGGGTGGGGGAGAGTGGGTGTGGAGGGTGAGGGAGGGGGTGAGGGAGGTGGGAGGCGGGGAGAGGGAGGTGGGAGGCGGGGAGAGGGAGGGAGGAGGTGGGGGGTGGGGAAGGGTGAGGGGGATGGGGAGGGGGGGTGGGGGGTAGGGGGTGTGTGATGGGGGAGTGATGGGGTCACCGACCTTGCTGAATTGTCCTGTGTGGTTTTGGGAGCCAGACTGAACTGAACAACCCCCCCCCCCCCATTCACCCCACCCCTGGGGTGGGGGCGCCCCTGGAGCGGGGGGGGGGGTGCAGATGGGAACTGGACCCGTCCCACCACAGAGTGGGGGCAGAGGAGGGGTGGGGGCGCCCTGGTTGCTCTCTGTCGAAACCGACTGCCTGCCCCACTTCTGGGGTGGGGGGGAGTCGGTGCCTGGGAACAGGGGTCCCGTATGGGGGGGGTGGGGGGGCGGGTGTGGGGGGTGTGTTGGGGGGGGTTTGTAGGGTGGGGGGTGTGTGTAGTTTGGGGGTGTGTGGGGAGTGTGTGGGGGGTGGGAGGGTGGGGGGTGGGTGGTGTGTGGGGTGGGAGTGTGGGGGGTGGGGGGTGTGTGGGGTGGGAGGGTGGGGGGTGGGGGGTGTCTGGGGGTGGCCGGCTGGCGGGCACAGTGGGACGATCCGGGCACCCACCTCATCATGTCGTCGATCATCCTGCCGATGGAGATCTGCAGGGTCCCAAGCGTCTCGTGTGCGGGCAGGATGGAGGTTAGCCGGGCCAGGCTCAGCATGCTGGTGATGGCGAACAGCACCTCGGCCACCATCTGGGGGTCTTCCTGCATCCACTGGTGTCTGTCTGTGGGGAACCGGAGCGTCCGTCAGAGACACGAAGCACCGCTGCCGGCTGCTGTGTCCCCGCCGGGTCCCCAGCCCGTGCCCGCCGGTTCCACTGGGTCCCCACCCCGTCCACACACACACTCCCCCCACACTCCCCCTCACACACACTCCTCTGCACACACCCCCACTCCCCCCCACACACACACACACTCGCCCCGTTGCCCCCCCTCACCGATGCTGGTGAAGTACAGGCAGTAGAAGGACTGTGCGTCGGCCTGGCAGTACAGCTGGCCGCTCAGGTAGATGACGATGCGCAGGGCGAAGGAAGCCAGGTACATGCTGAGGATGACGATGTCCAGGAAGTTCCACCAGTCCAGCAGGTAACTGCGCAGCCCCTCGATCCACACCTCCTTGCACTCATACCAGAAGTAACCTTCAGAGAGACAACGTCAGGCAGTGGGCTCACTAACCCCCCGCCCCTCGATTCCCGGAGTATCCAACCATCCTCGATCTCCATCTGGGACACAGTCTGTGACTGAGTCCCCACCGCTTGCGGGGGAGAGAGATCCAAAGACCAACCACCCTCTGGATGAAGAAGCATTCTCATCCCCGTCCTGAACAGTGACCCCTTAGACTGGGACCCTGGTTCTAGGATCCCCAGCCAGGGAAAGGCACTGTCCCAGCTCCCCCCACACTGCTCCCCCCCACAACTGCCCCCGCCCCCCACAACTGCTCTTCCTCCAGAGCGCCTGCCCACGCTGTCGGTTCTCCACCTCTGACCCATGTCTCTCCTCCTCAGCGTCGCGCTGGGGACCCTGGGCTCCTCGAGGCCGGGGGGACGTTAAGGGCAGATGTGACGTGGCCATTCCAAATCCCTGAAGGTCTCCAGTTTCATACAACACTGAGGGAGGCCACTTGGCCCCTTGACTCCATGTTGGCTCTTGGAGCGGTCCCATTGTCCCACAGTTCCCCGTGACCCACTCCCCCCACACTCCCACCCACTCCCCCCAGACCCCAGCCTTCACCCACACACTGGGGGCAATTACCCCACCGACCTGCACAGTTGGGATGTAGGAGGGAACCGGAGCTCCCGGGGGAGACCCAGGCAGTTGCAAGGGGCTTTGTTTTGTCTAATTGTGTTTAATTTACGCCCCACTGTCACTCCCAGCCCACAGCCACTCACTGCAGTGAAACATTTCCTCTGGATCCACTCTGTGAATCTGGAGCCTGTGCTGTGGGAAACAGTTCCCCCTCATTTACAGGGGTAGCCCTGTGTTGGTGGGTAGAGCCTCTGCCTCACAGCTCCAGAGACCCTGGTTTGATCCCGACCTCCAGCGCTGTAGGTGTGGAGTTTGCACGTTCTCTCTGTGACGGGGTGGGTCTCCCCCCGGGGGATCTGGTTCCCTCCCACATCCCAACGATGTGTGGGTCAGTGGGTTATTGGTCCGAGTGTGTAGGAGTAAGTTCCAGGGCTACGGGGGAATGAGAGGGGAATGGGACTGATGGGAGCTGGCATGGACCCGATGGGTTGAATGGCTTCCTTATGCTCTCCTTATCCATTGGCCTGTGCTGCTACATTCCATCACTCTGAATTAACTCCCTCCGGAACAGAGGAA
Organism: Pristis pectinata; assembly: GCF_009764475.1. Classification (NCBI taxonomy): domain Eukaryota; kingdom Metazoa; phylum Chordata; class Chondrichthyes; order Rhinopristiformes; family Pristidae; genus Pristis; species Pristis pectinata. The sequence continues at coordinate 1,575,648 of NC_067415.1, read as the reverse complement.
CATCTGCAGCCTCTGGGAATCCAGATGTGGCAACTTACCCACCACCCAGATCATGTGGAAGGAGTTGAGGTAGATGGGATGGTTCCTGGACGAGGCCACGTCGCGGTACTGCTGGGCGAGGATGGACTCCACTAGGAGGACGACCAGGAACCAGATGTAGGACGAGGAGTGGAGGAGGAACTTGATTACTGGTGTGCGGATAAACTGCCCGATCTGGGAAAAGATGGAGACATCACTCAGATTGGCAGGTCCAGGGCCCCGGAACCCCACCTCCCACTCTCCAGTTTTTTTGAAGAGGTAACCAAGAAGGCAGGGCGATCGACGTTGCCAAATGGACTTTAGCAAGGTCTTCGACAAGGTTCCACATGGAAGACTAGTGTGGAAAGTTGACTCGTGGTGTTCCCCAGGGTCGGTGCTGGGCCCATTGCCGTCTGTCATTTATACAAACAATTTGGATGAGAGTGTACAAGGCATGGTTAGTAAGTTCGTAGCTGATACTAAAATAGGTGGTAACATAGACAGTGAAAAAGGTTATCAAAACTTAAAGGGGGATCTCGATCAGCTGGGTAAGTGAGCCGAGGAATAGCAAAGTGTTGCATTTTGAGAAGTCAAACTAAGATAGGACTTTCATAGTGTATGGTAGGGGAGTGTTGTGGAACAGGGGACCGAGGAGTACAAGTACATGGTTCCCTGAAAGTGGCAGCATAGGTAGACAGGGTGGTGAAGAAGGGTTTTGGCACACTGGCCTTCAGTCAGGGCATTGAATATAGCAGTTGGGCTGTTGTATTGCAGTTGTACAAGACGTCAGTGAGGCCACACTTGGAGCACTGTGCACAGTTTTGGTCGCCCTGTTATAGGAAAGACGTCATTAAGTTGGAAGGAGTGGAAAGAAAATTTCCAAGCATGTTGCCAGGACCCAGAGGCCTGAGTTACAGGGAGAGGTTGGGCAGGCTGGGACATAGAACATAGAAAACCTACACCACAATTCAGGCCCTTCGGCCCACAAAGCTGTGCCAAACATGTCCCTACCCTAGAAATTACTAGGCTTACCCATAGCCATCTATTTTACTCAGCTCCATATATCAATCTAACAGTCTCTGTAAAGACCCTATCGTATCCGCCTCCACCACTGTTGCCGGCAACCCATTCCCCGCACTCACCACTCTCTGAGTAAAAAACTTACCCCTGACATCTCCTCTATATCTACTCTGCAGCACCTTAGACCTGTGTCCTCTTGTGGCCACCATTTCAGCCTTGGGAAAAAGCCTCTGACTATCCACACGATCAATACCTCTCGTCATCTTATACACCTCTATCAGGTCCCCCCTCATCCTCCGTCTCTCCAAGGAGAAAAGGCCGAGTTCCCTCAACCTGCTTTCATAAGGCAGGCTCCACAATCCAGGCAGCATCCTTGTAAATCTCCTCTGCACCCTCTCTATGGCTTCCACATCCTTCCTGTAGTGAGGCGACCAGAACTGAGCACAATACTCCAAGTGGGGTCTGACCAGGGTCCTATATAGCTGCAACAATACCTCCCAGCTCCTAAATGCAATTCCCCAATTGATGAAGGACAATACACCATATGCCTTCTTAACCACAGAGTCAACCTGTGCAGCCGCTTTGAGCGTCCTATGGACTCGGACCCCAAGATCCCTCTGATCCTCCACACTGCCAAGAGTCCTACCATTAACACTATATTCCGCGAACATATTTGACCTACCTAAGGGACGTTATTCCTCGGAGCGTAGGAAGGGTGATTGTATAAGGGTGTATAAAATCATGAGGGGCATCGATAGGGTGAACGTATGCAGTCTTTTTCCCAGAGTCAGGGAATCAAGAACTAGAGGGCACAGGTTTAAGGTGGGGGGGGGGGGTTAATAGGAACCTGAGGGGCAACTTTCTTTTACACAGAGGGTGGTGAGTATATGGAACGGGCTGCCAGAGGAACTGGGTGAGGCAGGGACAATGACAACGTTTAAGAGGCACTCAGACAGGTGCATGGACAGGAGGGATCTGGACCAAACACGGGGAAATGGGACTGGCTTCGATGGGAATCTTGGTCGGCATGGACCAGTTGGGCCGAATGGCCTCTGGGCTGTGTGACTGTCCCAGGACGGATGGGAATGAGGGGCTGGGAGGAAACCTTGGTCAGAGGGGGCGGCAGGTGACTGAGGGAAGGTCAGGAGGGATGTTCCCTCTGGGAGAGGGTCAGTAATGGGGGGCTGGGAGTGGTGAGCATCCCCCCACCCACCGGGACTGCTCCACCTCCCTGGGACCCCTTCTTTCCCGTGACCCCGCCCCCGGGACCACCCCTCCCCAAAGCACCCCGAAGCCTCCCTGCCACAGATACTCTCCCCACCGAGAGCCAACACCACAAGAAACCCCCTCCCTGGGACCCTCCCCACCCCAGGACCACCTCCTTCCCAGGGACCTTCCCAGGATCATCCCCTCCCTAGAAACGCCTCCCCTCCTTGGGACCCCTCCCTCCCCAGAATCCCCCCTCCCCGGGCCCCTCCCTCCCTGAGATCCCTCCCGCCCCAGAACCCCCTCTGCAGAATCCCTCCCACCTTCCTGGGACCCCAGCCCAGTACACCCCCAAAACCCTCCCCATCCCAGAACAACCCCCTCCCTCCTCAGAAAACCCCCTCCCCTCCCTGGGACCCCTTCCTTCCCACAACCCCTCTGCCCTGGGACCACCCCTCCCCAGAACCCCCTCTTCCTGGGATCCCTCCCTCCTTGCCACCCCTCCTCCCCTCCCTGGGACTCTTCCCTCTCTGGAACCCCCCCCCCTTCCCCTGGACTCCCCCCACTGGGACCCCTCCAGCCTCGGGACCCTCCCGGACCCCACACACCTTGGACCTGGGTGCGATCAGGTAGACCAGGCTGAGCAGGGGCATGGTGAGGAACATCCCGGTGGAGATGAAGATGAGCCAAATGGTGCGGCTCCCTCGCCACCACGTCAGCTTCCCGCACCAGATGGACGTCAGCACCTGCTGGCAGATCGGGTGGGCCACAAACTGGGGGGGCAAGGGGACACGTCAGCGTGGGAGAAGGGGGGTTAGGGACGGGGAGGGGCAGAGGGAGAGGGAGAGGGAGGGAGGGAGGGAGAGGGAGGGAGAGAGAGAGGGAGGGAGAGAGGGAGGGAGAGAGGGAGGGAGGGAGGGAGAGAGGGAGGGAGGGAGGGAGGGAGGGAGGGAGAGAGGGAGGGAGGGAGGGAGGGAGAGAGAGGGAGGGAGGGAGAGTGGGAGGGAGGGAGAGGGAGGGAGGGAGAGAGGGAGGGAGAGAGGGAGAGGGAGGAAGGCAATGAGAAGGAGGGAGAGAGAGAGGGAGGGAGAGAGGGAGGGAGTGAGGGAGAGGGAGGGAGAGGGAGGGAGGGAGAGTGGGAGGGAGAGAGAGGGAGGGAGGGAGGGAGAGAGGGAGGGAGGGAGGGAGGGAGGGTGAGTGGGAGGGAGGGAGGGAGAGAGGGAGGGAGGGAGAGGGAGGGAGGGAGAGAGGGAGGGAGGGAGAGAGTGGGAGGGAGGGAGGGAGGGAGAGTGGGAGGGAGGGAGTGTGGGAGGGAGAGAGGGAGGGAGGGAGGGAGAGTGGGAGGGCGGGAGGGAGAGGGAGGGAGAGAGAGAGGGAGGGAGGGAGAGGGAGGGAGGGAGGGAGAGTGGGAGGGAGGGAGAGAGAGAGGGAGGGAGGGAGAGAGGGAGGGAGAGTGGGAGGGAGGGAGGGAGGGAGAGTGGGAGGGAGGGAGGGAGGGAGAGAGGGAGGGAGGGAGAGAGGGAGGGAGAGAGGGAGAGAGGGAGGGAGGGAGAGAGAGGGAGGGAGGGAGAGAGAGGGAGGGAGGGAGGGAGGGAGAGAGAGGGAGGGAGGGAGGGTGAGTGGGAGGGAGGGAGGGAGAGAGGGAGGGAGGGAGGGAGAGAGAGGGAGGGAGGGAGAGTGGGAGGGAGGGAAGGAGAGAGGGAGAGAGGGGGAGCAAAAATGGGGAGAGAGGGCAAGGATGGAGGATGAGGAGGTGGGGGGGAGAGGGAGGATGTTTTCTGACCCACCCCCCGCCCCCCCCACTGTCGCCCCCACCTCACCCTCTTCTGGTTGTAGTTGACAGCCAGCCTGAGCCGAGCCAGGTTGGGGATTCCCTCCTCGAAGGCCTGGTTGTCCATGTCCTCCACTTCCTCCTGGTCCTCGCCGCTGTCGTTGAGGATGGCGTTGACCTCGCTCTGGTTGCGACACATGCCCAGCAGCTCCACCGCCAGGTCCTCGCACAGCTCCTCCAGGTTCAGGTACTCGGGCTGCAAGGCCAGGAGGGGTCAGAGCCGAGCTCACCCACCAGCGGCCGGTCCCACCCGGAGGGGTCAGAGCCGAGCTCGTCCACCCGTGGCCAATCCCACCCGCCAGTGACTGGTCCCACCCGGGAGGGGCAGAGCCGAGCTCCCCCACCAGCTGGTCCCACCCAGAGGGGGAACCACCTTCCACAGAACCGTGCACAACGTCCTCGGCAGCTCAGACAGTGTCCGTGGAGAGAGAAACACTTCAGGATTCAAGTTGCCAACTGAAACGTTCTCCGAGTTTCTCCCCACGTGCATTCTGTTGTGGCACCTCTCACTCCCTCAGTACCGCCCCCTTTTACAAACGATACGAAAGTTTATTCAGCTAAAAGCACCACAAAAGTGAGAAACAGAGTCAAAACCTACAGCGACTGTCACAATAATCACCACAGCAACAAGAACAGATGCATAATGACAGCAGATGCAAACTAAACTACTGCAAAACCCACCACTTCAAACCAAATTACTTTTCACAGCGTCACGACACATGCGATCCCCTGAGGGGCCCACCAATCGCGGAATTCACCCAGGGTGCCTACGGATGCGAGGTTACAGCCCCTTTTTGCATATCTGCGGGGGCTGCTCCTCACCTTCTGGTTGCACTTTAGCCCCACCCTGTTTATATGTGGTCATCCAGTAAGGAGGGGGGCAAGGAGGGCTGAGGATATCCTGATGAACTTGCTCCTGGGGCTGGCTAAGGTGGCTATCTGTGGGTCCTGGAAGCAGGTAGCGGAAGGTGCTGCCTGGGTGGACTGCCATGAGATGTTCCAGGGTTATGTCCGTGCCTGGATAATCATGGAGAGGGAGTATGCGGTGTCCACAGGTACCATGGAGGCGTTCCAGCCCCGTTGGGCACCGCAGGGGATAAGCACTATCCTTGGTAGGGATGGGGATATTTTAATTTAATTTAGTTTGTGTTAGTGACTGTGTTTAGTCACTGTTATTGTACTTATTGTAGTTTTGTAGTATTGTAGATAGTATTTTGTAATAACGTATTAAAAGAGGGTGCCCGCGGAGACCGCGTGCTCCCTGTCCAAGGACACCCGCATGCGCACATAAGCACGGAAGACGGGCAGGCAGGCGGACTGGCCAGAACCCTCGGCCTCCCATCGCTGCATCCCGTGGATGGCCAACTTGGCCAGGCCCAGCAGAAGGCCCACCAGGAGATCCCCCGCGCGCCCCGCCCTGCGCTGCACCGGGTGACTGTAGATCAGCAGCGTCAGGCTGAAGTGCAGCCAGAACTTGAGCGGCAGCCCCTTCAGATACGCAAAGAGGGGCTGCAACCTCTCGCAGTCTGCGTACATGTGGTACACGGTCTCCTCCCGGCCGCAGAAGTGACAGGCGGCTGGGGTGTCGGTGAACCGGCTCGGAAGACGGTTGCACAGCACGGCCCAATGCAGCACCCACCACCCCAGGTCCCCGATGTACAGCGGGAGGACTCCCACGTAGAGAGACCTCCACCGGGGACCCCCCTCGCCGCCCGCCAGCAAGACGGCCTGCCACGGCGTGTCCAGCCGGCAGACCAGGGTGAGGAAGTGAAAGGTGTGCAGGAGCAGCCCGTACAAGAAACGTCTCGGCGCCTCGCGGAACGGCACCGTCGGCGTGTCTGCCAGGTGGCTCAGATTGTGAGAGACACCGGGCCCTGGGCCAGACCAGCAACTCCAGCAGGGAGGGGGCTGGCGCGGCCGGGACCCCCCTGGCATCGCCCCCGGCGCCCGCCGCGACGGGAGGGGGAGCGGCCACACGCTTGCCGCATGACACCGCGGCCCACACCCGCATCACATCTCTGTAGAACCCGGAGGCAGTGTCCCCAGTGGAGGAAATAGGTGGCCAGCACATGCCACTGCGGGGGGTGCTTGGTATACAGGTATCTCTGCAGTGCCCAGAGGCGGAGGGCCGCCAGCCGGGTACGCACGCACACCTCACGAGGGTCCCCTTGCCCCCCCTCCCCCCCTCCCCCCCACTGCATTCTGGTCTCCCCCACTCAGCAGCACCGGGAGGGTCCCCACCACGCCCCACCCCCCCCCCCCATTCACAGGGGCACCCTCACACCATGCCACTGAACGGGCCAGTGACCCAGGGGCACCCCAACCCCCCTCAGACACAGGGGCCAAACACACCCCCACGGGACTCCTGGCCTTGAAGGAGGCCACGATCTGGGAGACCACCACAGCAGCTGACTCCCCTCCCTCAGGCAACCCCGGATCTGCGGGGCTCCCAGCGGGGCTGTCCCCTCCCCGGAGGGCGTGCACTCCGAGTGAGCAGCCTCGACCGAGGGTGGGTCCTCCCCCTGAGACAGCCCCCGCACCGTGGGATCGCCCACCAATTCGGGGGATGCAACCCTGACAGAAGCCATGTCATCCCCCTCAGCGCCACCCTCCAGCTCCGGGGGTGGGGGGGGAGGGGGGGTCGCCCTCCGAGCACACGGCCTTCACTGGGGGTAAATCCCCCCCCCCCCCCACCACCCGGTCCCTCCGACCCCTCGGACACGTTATACCACCAACCACATGAACAGTGAGCGCCTGAAGGAATACACATTCTCGAGGTCAGGTACAGCCGGCCTGTGCAACATCGGAGTGATGCTCGACCACACGTCGCCCAGAGACCGCAGGTGAGGGAGGAGGACCTCGTCAGGGACATGGGGAAAGACGTCAGAATGGACACCCTGCTGCACAGGGGTCCCCATCGGCTCCACCGGCATGAAGACCTCCCCCTACTCAGGGCCAAGGACACCTCCTTCTCAGACCGCAAGAAAAACACAATCTTCCCGAACATCTTGGTGACCACAACACCCGCCTCGCCCCCCACAGTCTCGGCCATGGCCTGGAAACTCTAACCCTAACCATCCAGACCGACCGACGGAGGCACAGTACTGCGCGCAGTGTTCTTAGAGTCAACAGTCTGAAAGGTGACGTCTTCGCAGGAGCCATGCCTCTGGTAGCGTAGTGGTTAGCGTAACGCTGTTACAGCGCCAGTGACCCAGGTTCAATTCCTGCCACTGTCTGTAAGGAGTTTGTACGTTCTCCCCGTGTCTGCGTGGGTTTCCTCCGGGTGCTCCGGTTTCCTCCCACATTCCAAAGACGTATGGGTTAGGAAGTTGTGGGCATACTATGGTTGGCGACGGAAGCGTGGCGACACTTGCGGGATGCCCCCAGAACACTCTACGCAAAAGATGCATTTCACTGTGCTTTTCGATGTACATGCGACTAAGAAAGAAATCTCATCTTAACTGCTGCGTAGGACCGAGGCCCCGCCGTAGTAGAGCCACAGCCCGCCATGATAAGCACCACACAGCTGGTAATCACAGCACGCTGCCAGTGCGATAAACGGCGACACAACCAGCAGGGCACACCAGTAATTAGTCCTGTAAAGGAGCCGTGCGGAGAAAGGAGAGGTGGGAGTCTTCTCCAGATAAGCACACAGTCCGTGAGATGAAACTCCAGCACTGTCCCTCCCACAGCGCAGTGAAATGTCCATCACTGGGCCAGTCCGACGTCCCTCCGGCTGCACGAAAGTCCAAGGAGCCGCTGAGAAAATCTTCACCCAGTCACCCAGGCCAAATCCTCAGGTGGGGAGGGAATCTGTCGATGTTACCGACCGGAATAAATCCTGTCCCAGCTCCCCCTAAAGTTCAGAAAGGAACCCTGGCAACCCGGCAGCCACTGCCTCTCCCACAGCGCTCGAAACACGGACTGAAACCTCCTTGCAAAACAGAGTCCTCCTGAGGAGAAAACTGCTGCAGTCACTGCCTGAGCCGTGCCGTCTTCTCACAGCTCCCATCGGGCAGGAGGTACAGAAGCCTGAAGTCCCACACCACCAGGTTCAGGAACAGCTACTTCCCTTCAACCATTCGGTTCTTGAACGGACCTGCACAACCCTAACCCTACCTCAGCAACAGAGCTCTGCAGACCTCCTCTTATACTGCCACGGACTGGTCTCTGATTGTGTTTTTTGTACTAATGTCTTGTTTTGCACGGTCCTTTTTTCTTCACAGGCGTGTACCACTTATGTATAGTTTATGTTCTGTGCTGTCTGTACCTACGTGCCCGTGAAGCTGCTGCAAGTTTTTCACTGTACCTGTACCTCACCGCACTTGTGCACATGACAGTAAACTGGACTTGACCCACTGAGGAAAAGAATTCCAAAGATTCACTGCCCAGTGGCTGGGGACGTTCCTCCACATCGCAGTTCTGAATGGCTGACCCTGTTCTCAGACTGACCCCTGGTTTGGAATCTCCAGCTGGGGAATCCTCCTGCCCACATCCACAGTGTCAGGCCCCGTAACAACTCCGTGCATCACCCCTCACTCTTAAACTCCAGAACTCTGGAGAGGAGGAAGTCGAGCTGTGAGCTGTGATTGAAACAACTTCACCGAGTGCCCAAATGCATGGCAGATGCAGTTTAATGTGGATAAAGGTGAGAACGTTCACTTTGATTCCAAAACAGGAGGGCAGATGTGATGGGAACGGGAGGTGTGATGAGACCTGGATGTCTTCGTACACCTTGTCCACACCCACCATGGTAAGGTGAGATAAGATCTTTATTAGTCACATGTACATCAAAACACACAGGGAAATGCACCTTTTGTGTAGAGTGTTCTGGGGACAGCCCCCAAGTGTCGCCACGCTTCCAGCGCCGACATAGCACGCCCACAACTTCCTAACCCGTACATCTTTGGAATGTGGGAGGAAACCGGAGCATCCGGAGGAAACCCACACAGACACACGGGGAGAACGTACAAACTCCTTACAGACAGTGGCCAGAATTGAACCAGGGTCGCTGGTGCTGTAATAGCGTTACGCTAACTGCTACACTACTGTGGTACCACCTACACCAGCACATGGTCTGTACCCTTCTCTTTCTTGGTGATTCAAGCGCTCGTCCAGATACTTCTTAAATGTTGTGGGATTCTCTGCCTCCACCACCCCCTCAGGCAGTGTGTCCCAGAGTCCAACCGCCTCAGGGGGAAAGAATCTTCCTCACTTCCCTCTAGATTTCTTAATCCTTACCTGAAATCCATACCTTCCAGCTTTAGAAACTCTGCCATGGGGAGATGTTTCTTATTGTCTACCCTGTGTGTGCGTCACTTAATTTTGTAAACCACATCCCCCCTCAGCCCCCTCTGCCCCAGAGAGAACAGACTCAGCCTCTCCCCATAACTGGAACACTCCATCCCAGCCATCAAGTTCCAAGTGTCCTGGTGATCTCCCTCTGGCCGCTCCAGCGCAGTCACACTCTTCCTCTGGGGGGGGTGACCTGAACTGCACACAGCGCTCCAGCCGTGGCCAGAAACATGTTGTATAAAGTTGTACCAGAACTCCCCGTTCCATCTGCGTCCCGGCCACTGAAGGCAAGTATCCTGCTCGCCTTCCTCACCAGATTCTCCACTGGTCCTGCCACATTCAGGGATCCTTGGACTTGCACACTAAGGTCCCTCAGTTCCTCACTGCTCCCCAGGGCCCCACCATTCACGGTGTGTGTCCTCCCAAAGTGCATCATCTCACACGTGCCAGGTCATTGTCCTGCCCCACTTACCAACAGATCATCATCCTGCATCCTACGACAACCTCACTATCAACACCACCGATCCTCTGCTAATCATACCTGTGCACAGATCACGAAAGGTGAGCGGGGGGGGGGGGCAGGGGGGGTGCATCAGGTGGTTTGGGGGATGTGTTGGCTGTTGTTGGGGGGTGTTTGGAGTTTGGAAAGGGGAGGTGTTGCTTCAGTTGTACAGGGTTCTGGTGAGACCACACCTGAAGTACTGGGCACAGGTCTGGTCCCCTGTCTAAAGGGATATCCTGGCATTGCAGGCGGTCTGAGGGAGACTCACTGGGTGGGTTCCTGGACGAGATGATTGTCCTCGTGCATTAAAACAGTTACATCTGTATTCTTCTGAACTCCAGAGAATAAAGAGCAATCTTCCTGGAACAGGTAAGGTCCTGAGTGGGCATGACAGGGTAAACGTCGAGGTGTTTCCATGAGCGAAGGGCCACAAAAGAGGACACCTGGTGTCATAGAACAGAGAAGTAGGCCCTTTGGCCCACCGAGTCCGTGCCAACTATCAACACGCCAACCTGGCATCCAGTTTGCATTCCCTTGGATCCCATGGGCTCTAAATCTTTGCACCAACCTCCCTTTTGGGACCTTGTTAAACAATTCACTTCAGTCTACGTAGACTACACCACCACACTGCTCTGATCCATACTCCGTGTTACCTCTCTGAAAGCTTCAGTCAAATCAGTCAGACAGGGTCCCTCTGAGCTGACTATTCCTGATCAATCCCTGCAGCCCACCCCCTTCCTTGTGCACTGTGCAGATTAATCCTGTACCTCAGAATGTTTTCCAATAACTCAATAACTTCCCTTCCACTGACATTATTCACTGGATGGTTGACACCAAACATCTCCGCTGCTCATAGAGCCATGCAGCACGGAAACAGGCCCTTCGGCCCAACTGGTCCATGCCGACCACGGTGTCCACCTAAGCCAGTCCCATTTGCCTGTCTTTGGCCCGTATCCCGCTAAACCTTTCCTATCCATGGACCTGCACAGGAACCTTTTAGATGTTCTTGAAGTATGTTGCAAGGCAGTTTGAGCAGAAGAGTGAGGACGTTTATGGATGGAAATGGACAGTCGAGGTTACAGGTCGAACCCCTCATCTCAAGTCCCGATGAAATGTCTTGACCTGAAACGTCAACTGTCCATTTCCTTCCATAGATGCTGCCCGACCCGCTGAGATCCTCCAGCATCTTGTGTAGTCTCACCAGGACCGGGGTAGTTGGAGTATGACGTCTCTTCTCTTGGACTCAAACCCTCTCGTGTTAAAGGCCAACAGACATTGGCCTTCCCCATTGCTGCACCCGGACGTTAGGCTTCAGTGGTCGGTGTACAAGGACACACCGGTCTCTGACCACCAACACATTCTGTCCCTCACCCTTTCATAACCACTCCACATTTACCTGTTCCTTCAACAACATGCATGACCTCCCATCTTCCCACCCTATATCCCACTGCTCCCAGCTCCCACCTATTCCTTCGCCCACTTATATCCCCCGAGTCTTCATTTCACAATCAACACCGACTCCTTCTTGGTATCAGAAGCTTGGATATACAACGCATGATCCCCGCATCCAAATCCCTGAGGGATGGTGACCAGCCAGACTCAGCACCCATCCCTGGTCACGGACACTTTTCTGTGTGATACCCAGTGTTCAGCACCCACCGCTGCATCATCCCCACCAACGTGCACTCCAGGTTTATTTAGTAATCTGATGTACATCTCCTTAGTGAATGTCCAAATACGTCACATCAACTGGTTCCTCCTGATCTATTCTGCTAGATACAAACTCAGAAAACCCCAACAGATTTGTCAAACATCACTGCCCTTCCCACAGTGACCCTCCCACAGTGGGATGCTCCCTCAGTACTGCCCCTCCCACAGTACGGTGTGGAGAGTTGTGGGTGGGTGTGAGTAGGGTTGTGTTCCTGGCCTGGTGCCCAGGGTCAGACCCGATGGGTTTCTGGCCTGGTGCCCAGGGTCAGACCCGGTGGGTTCCCGGCCTGGTGCCCAGTGTCAGACCCGGTGGGTTCCCGGCCTGGTGCCCAGGGTCAGACCCGGTGGGTTCCCGGCCTGGTGCCCAGGGTCAGACCCGGTGTGTTTGCTGGGTTCCCTCCCTCCGTCTCCCTCTCACCTTGAACTCGGGCTCCTTCTTGGACAGCTGCTTCAGCTCCCTGCTGAGCTTGAAGGCACTGAGCATGGCGTCCTCGTTGGCGATGGAGAGGTAGGGTCTGCTGGCCAGTCCCTTGTAGGTGTTCATTCGGGACAGGGAGAACTTCAGCATGTCGTACTGCCGGCCATTGAGGCACTCAGGGCAGGCGCAGGAGATCTTGTGGGGGTCCGGGATGACGTGGCCTTTCTTCATCAGGAGGTCCACGATCTCGAAGAGATCCTTCTGGCAGGCGAGGGTGAGAGGGGTGACACCCGGCGCAAAACGCGAGCTGTCGATGGAGTGGTCGAACAAGGCCAGGGAGAAGGACATGATGTCCACCTTGTTGTGGCTCACCCCCTTCTGCTGGTCCAGACGCTCCAGCAGGAGCTTCACCACGTTGATCAGGTTCATGTCCACCGCCACCAGCAGGGCCTCATGGATCTGCCGGAAGTCGAACTTGACGCAGCGGAGCAGGGCCACGATGATCTCCTCGTTGCTCATGCGGATGGCCAGATTGAGGGCCTCCCTCCAGGACCGGTCCTCAGCATCGTCCAGCTGCCGCAGGATCCCATCGCTGGTCTGCAGCAGCTTGTAGAGCTTGGCCAGGTTCCCATCATAGATGGCGCCAATCAGACTGGGCGGGAACTTCATCTTCTTCCCGGCGATCTCCCTCCAGTTCTCCTCCTGTCAACAGAGAGAGGCCAGAGGATGAGCAGGTGGCAAACGGTGGCTGTTGGGGGAGGGAGGGGGGGGTGAAGGGGAGAGGGGGCTGAGGGACCACCTCACGGTGGGAGCAGAGCTCTGGCACCTCGGGAAGACTCATCCAATCCAAAGGGTCCCTGTCTCTCCCAGATCCACGTGACCCCTCAGGAACGGTGTGGTGGGGAGGGCAGAGGGCTGACACCCGACACCTACGGGCCACTCCCCAGTTGGAGATTTGCTGGGCTAACTCCCGGCATGGGGGGCTGGTCCTGTTGAGAGAGGCTGGACCGTGTGGGTCTGTGTCCCCCAGAGTGCAGAAGAACAAGGGGTGACCTTATTCTAACGCACAAGGTCCGAAGGGGGCTCGACAGGGTAGATGCTGGGATGTTCCCAGCAGTGGGAGGGTCACAGAAAGGGGGTGTAGTTACAGGAGAAGGGGCTGGTCATTGGTAGAAATGTCTTCTCTCAGAGATTGGGGGAGCTCTGGGGTTCTCTGTCCTGGTGGGTTGTGGTCAGATCACTGGGGGTATTTAAAGTGGGGGTAGCTTGTTTTCAAAAGGTCGGGGAATTGAGGGTTATGGGAATGTACACAGAGGTGAGGCTGGGGACAGATCAGCTGTGATCATACTGAGGGGTGGGGCAGACTTGAGGGGCCGAGTGGCCTACTCCTGCTGCGGAGTTCTTGTGGACAGTGGCGGTGGGCTAGAACAGTGGGCAGTGGGAGCATCAGTGCAGTGGAGAGTCAGTGAGAGGAGGGACCCAGGAGACGGAGGGGGGTACGGAGGGAGCCGGGAGGTTGCCCACAGCCCCCGGAAGGTGGGGGGATGGTGGGGGGGGGGGCAGGGGGCTGGACATTGGCCCAGGCACAGATACACCCAGGGAGGTCACCCCAGAGGTTACACGACACTGGTACGGCCACAGCTAGAGCCCACGCCCTCTCCAGAGTGGTGACCGAGACCAGACACATGGGCACCTTGGTCAGCACGGAACAGTTGGGCCGAAGGGCCTGTTTCCACGCTGTATGGCTCTGACATGAATGAAATTTAAATAAAAGTTGAAAGATTTGGTTCAATATAACACAGTCTTCAAACTGAATAAAGTAACTGACCCAAGTGCACCTGGTGAGTCAGCCGCTGTGCATCGTTTAACATCCAATGGCTGACATGAAGGAATAAGAGAGTTACAGGTCATACATCAGAATCAGCTTCATTATCACTGACTTAGATGATGTGAAATGTGTTGCTCTGTGGTGGCAGTACAGTGCAAGACATAAAATTACTATAAATGACAAAAATCAATAAATAGTGCAAAGACAGAAGTAACGAGGGAGTGTTCATGGGTTCATGAACCGTTCAGAAAGCTGACGGCGGAGGGGAAGAAGCTGTTCCTGAATTGTTAAGTGTGGGTCTTCAGGCTCCTTTACCTCCTCCCTGATGGTGGTAAGGAGAAGAGGGCATATCCCGGGTGGTGAGGGTCCTGTCAAGGTACATGTCTGAAAGGAGGGCAGGACTGCCACATCAACACTCGAGGCTATGAGGGTTTCAGGTAGATGGAGTTCAACCCAGATAAGTGTGAAGTGATACACTTCAGGAGATCGAATTTGAAGGCAGAATACAAGGTTAATGACAAGATTCTTAGCAGTGTGGAGGAACAGAGGGATCTTGGGGTCCACATCCATAGATCCCTCAAGGTTGCCACGCAGGTCGATGGGGTTGTTAAGAAGGCATATGGAGTGTTGGCCTTCATTAGTCGGGGTATTGAGTTCAAGAGCCGCGAGGTGATGTTGCAGCTCCATAGAACTCTGGTTAGACCACACTTGGAGTATTGTGTTCAGTTCTGGTCGCCTCATTATAGGAAGGATGTGGAAGCTTTAGAGAGGGTGCAGAGGAGATTTACCAGGATGCTGCCTGGATTGGAGAGCATGTCTTATGAGGATAGGTTGAGTGAGCTGGGGCTTTTATCTTTGGAGAGAAGGGGGATGAGAGGTGACTTGATAGAGGTGCACAAGATGATAAGAGGCATAGATCGAGTGGACAGTCAGAGACTTTTTCCCAGGCAACAAAGGCTAACATGAGGGGACATAATTTTAAGGTGATTGGAGGAAGGTATAAGGGAGATGTCAGGGGTAAGTTTTTTTACACAGAGAGTGGTGGGTGCATGAACGCACTGCCGGCAGAGGTTGTGGGGGTAGATACATTAGGGACATTTAAGAGACTCTTAGATAGACACATGAATGATAGAGAAATGGAGGGCTATGTGGGAGGGAAGGGTTAGATAGATCTTAGAGCAGGATAACATGTCGGCACAACATTGTGGGCTGAAGGGCCTGTACTGTGCTGTAGTGTTGGATGTTCTATGGTGGGGGCGGATGTAAAAGAGGAGGGGATCGCATTATCGATGACGGATGATGGAGGTTCTTCAAATGCAGTTGAATGGGGAAGGCCTTAGAAATACAGAAGGAGCGATCACTCTGCAGGGAGTGTGCTCTGGTTTGTCTGCATATCTGTGCCCAACAGTCAGAGGGAGGAGCAGATAGGCAGACAAGTTAGAGAGAGGTGAAGAGGGATAGGGTTAGAGTAGTCTGGGATTGCACCTCATTGTGAAAGTATTAGATGTGGTGGAAGGGAAGAGATTAGCTGAACTTACTCACAGACCGAGGCAGGAGGAATTACCTTTGCCTGTGGAGCATTTGTACAGGTGCAGTCTCCCTGTGTGAGGAGGGATGGGCCTGTGAGGGGGTACAGCAACGTTTCAGGTCCCTGGGACGGTGGGTATGTCGTATGAGCAGAGCTGAAGCAGACTGGGGCAACGGTTTTTGTGAGTTTTAGAGAATGAGAGGTGAAGTTTAATGTTTCATAAGGGCCTCGTCAGTTTGGATGCAGGGATAATATTTCCCTTGGATGCGGTGTTGGGAACTAGAGGTCACTCTCTCAGAATAACCGGTCAGCCGTTCAGGGCAGAGATGGGGAGAGATTTCTGCACCAGAGGGTGGTGAACCTTTACACTGGTAAATTAGTAAATTGGTTTGTTATTGTCACCTGTACCGAGGGACAGGGAGAAGCTTTGTTTAGCATGCCATCCATGCAGATCATTTCATCACATCAGTGCATTGAGGCAGTACAAGGGAAAACAATAACAGAATGTGGAATAAAGTGTTACAGTTACAGAGAAAGTGCAGTGCAGGCAGACAAATAAGGTGCAAGGGCATAACGAGGTAGATTGTGAGGTCAAGAGTCCATTTTACCGTACTAGGGGACCGTTCAATAGTCTTATAACAGCGGGATAGAAGCTGTCCTGGAGCCTGGTGGTACGTGCTTTCAGGCTTTTGTATCTTCTGCCCGATGGATGGGGGGAGAAGAGAGAATGTTCGGGGTGGGTGGGGTCTTTGATTACGTTAGCTGCTTTACCGAGGCAGCGGGAAGTGTAGACAGAGTCCATGGAGGGGAGGCTGGTTTCCGTGAGGTGCTGGGCCGCGTCCACAACACTCTGCGGTTTTTTGTAGTCCTGGGCAGAGCAGTTGCCGTACCAAGCGGTGATGCATCTCCAGCAGAGGCCGAGGGGGCTCAGTCACTGGGTACATTCACCATTGGGATTGATGGACTTTCGATGTTGAGGGAATCAAGGGGTAAGGGTTAGTGCAGGGAACTGGGAGTGAGGTGGACCAGGGACAAGGGGCCAAGTTTAAACCCAGCTCCTATTTCTTATGTTGGGGAAGAAGAAAATGGCAGAGAAATGAAGTGAACATTTTCTTGTCTTGGTGGGCCAAGAGCTGAAGTGACTGAGGAGCACACGGAATCAGTTCTGGGGGTGAAAACCCCCCAATAACCTCCCGGAACTTGACAGCCTGTGTCCAGGGCTTCAACGGATGGGGAGTGGACACATTCACCCTCCTAAATGGGAGGCAGCAAATGTCACCCACGGTCTAGAGGAAGGGGAGAGAGGGGGGGGATACAGACCGGTCAACTACATCAGTGCCGGGGAAATGCTGCAATCCATCGTTACAGAAGCGGGAGGGAGCCGTGGGAAGCAGAACTCGGGCAGAGCCGACACAGAACTCTGACAGGGAGAACCTGGGTGCGCACAGGTGCACACGCGTTCACACACACACGCACTTGTGCGCTCACACACAGACACTCATTGCGCTCACACTCGTGCGCTCACACTCAGACACACAGACACTTGTGCACTCACACACTTGTGCATTCACACACACACTTGCACACTCACACACACAGACATTCGTGCACTCACACTCACAGACACACTCATGCGCTCACACACACAGACATTCGTGCACTCTCACACACACCCGCACTCGTGCACTCACACACAGACACTCATTGCGCTCACACTCGTGCGCTCACACTATGACACACAGACACTTGTGCGCTCACACACTCGTGCATTCACACTCACACAGATTTGTACACTCACACTCACAGACACACTTATGTGCTCACACTCACTCGTGCACTCACACACAGAGACATTCGTGCACTCTCACACACATACACACTCATGCGCTCACACGCACACTCGTGCACTCACATGTACACTTGTGCACTCACACACACAGACATTTGTACACACACACTCATGCACTCACACTCACACATACACACTTGTACACTCACCCACATGTGTCCACACATACAGACACACACGCATCTCAATGCACAAACATACATGTGTGCACGCACACACACACTCATACACGTGTGCACACAGACACACTCACACACACACTTTACGTTGCAGTTGTAGGAGACGTCGGTGAGGCTGCACCCGGAGCACTGTGTCCAGGTTTGGTCGCCCTGCTGTAGGAAAGACGTCATTAAGCTGGAGAGAGCGCAGAGGAGATTAACGAGGATGTTGCCGGGACTCGAGGGACTGAGTTATGGAGGGAGGTTGGGCAGTCTAGGAGAATGACCTTATAGAGGGGCGTAGATAGGGTGAATGCACACTGTCTTTTTCCCAGAGTTGGGGAGTCAAGAAATAGAGGACACAGGTTTATGGTGAGAGGGGAGAGATTTAATAGGAATCTGAGGGGAAATTTTTTCACCCAGAGGCTGGTCAGTATACGGAACGAGCTGCCAGAGGAAGTGGTAGAGGCAGGGACATTTAAACTTTTAAAAGGCACTTGGACAGGTACATGGATGAGAAAGGTTCAGAGGGATATGGGCCAAACGCGGGCAAATGGGAATCTTGGTTGGCATGGACCGGTTGCACACACACACACACTTCTGGAAATGAAGCTGGACAGTAACTGAAGTGTCAGTGGGGGAGCACTTTGGGACCACCGACCATAAAAAAAACTAATAGTTTTAAAATAGTTACAGAAAAAGAAAGGACTGGTCCACAAAATAAAGACCTAAACTGGGGCAAATCTAACTCTGATGGTGTTAACCAGGAACTTACAAAGGTTGATTGGGAGAGGTGTTTGCAGGCAAATGGGAGGCTTTTAAACATGAGATGGGGAGAGTTGAAGGCCAACATGTTGCTGTCGGGGTGAAGGGCAAGGCTGGCAGGAGGGGGGATTAATTGACGAGGGATGTTGAGGGTCTGGTCAGGGAAGAGGAGGAGGGAAGATGTCCGAATAGGCAACTGGGATCAAACGAGTCAGGGCACCAGGTACAGAAGTTGGGAGGTCACGGTGCGGTTGTACAGGACGCTGGTGAGGCCGCACTTGGCGTATTGTGTTCAGTTTTGGTCGCCCTGTTATAGGAAAGACGTCATTAAGCTGGAGAGAGTGCAGAGGAGATTTGCGAGGATGTTGCCAGGACTCGAGGTACTGAGTTACAGGGAGAGGTTCACAAGATCACGAGACAAAGGAGCAGAAGTAGGCCATTCGGCCCATCGAGACTGTTTCACTACCTCACCTATTCCCATCCAGCCCCAATTCCCGGCCTTTTCCCCACATCCCTTGGTTGGACAGGCTAGGACATTACTCCTTGGAGTGTAGGAGACTGAGGGGTGATCTCATGGAGGTGTATAAAATCACGAGGGGCAGAGATCGGCTGAGAGTCTTTTTTCCAGGGGCGGGGAATCGAAAACTGGAGGACATAGTTTTAAGGTGAGAAGTGAAAGGTTCAATAACAACCTGAGGGGAACTTTTTTACCCAGCGGGTGGTAGGTGTCTGGACCCAGCTGCCAGAGGGAGTGGGTGAAGCAGGTACATCAGGCACATTGAAGAAGTCTGTGGACAGGTCCGTAGGTGACAGCAGTTCAGAGAGAGATGGGCCAAGTGCTGGCAAATGGGATCAGCTTGAATGTACATCCTGGTTGGCATGGCCACGATGGGCTGAAGGGCCTTTTCCCGTGCTGTATGACTCTATGAGTCCTTTGAGGATGATAAGGGATGTGGGAGTACACACGAGAGGGAAATCAGGAGGGCAAAAGGGGACCTGAGATATCCTTGGCAGATACGGGAAAGTTGTTTGTCACCAATATTAACGATGTGGATGAGAGTGTAGGCGGTGTGGTCAGTAGGTTTGCAGATGACGCCAACACTGGTGGAGTGGTGGACGGTGGTGAGGGTGTCTCAGGTTATACAGGACCTCAATCAACCGGGGAAGTGGCCCAAGGAACGGCAGAGGGGATTTTACTCAGACAAGTGTGAAGTGATACATTTTGGTCAGTTGTAGAACCGAGCGACCTGGGGATACAGGTCCATAGTTCCATGAAATTGGTGACATGTAGGCAGGGCGGTGAAGAAGGTGTTTAGCACGCTGGCCTTCATCGGTCAGGGCACTGAGTACAGGAGTTGGGACGTCACATTACAGCTGTACAGGACGTTGGTGAGACGGCAGGAGTGTTGTGTGCAGTTCTTGTCACCCAGATATAGGAAGGATGACATTAAGCTCGAAAGGGTGAAGAAAAATTCACAAGGATGTTACCAGGTCTGGAGGGCTGGAGTTATAAGGAGAGATTGAATAGCCTGGGACTTTTCTCCCTGGAGTGTAGGAGGTTGAGGGTGATGTTTATAAAATAATGAGGGGTGTCCATAATGTGGACGCTCACAGTCTTTTCCAAGGGTGGGAGAGTCTAAAACTAGAGAACACAGATCTAAGGTGAGAGGGGAAAGATTTAAAAGGGACCTGAGGGGCAAGTTTTCCACACAGAGGGGGGTGGGTGTGTGGAATGAGCTGCCAGAGGAGGTGGTTGAGGTGGGGACAGTTACAACATTTAAAAGACACTTGGACAGGTCCATGGGTAGGAAGGGTTTAGAGGGATACGGGCCAACCATGGGCAGATGAGACTTGCTCAGGTAGACATCTTGGTCAGCATGGATGTGTTGGGCCGAAGGGCCTGTTCTCGTGCTGTATTACTCGATGAGTTTAAAGGGAAATCCTAAAAGACTCTCTCAGCATATTGACAGCAAGGGTAACTGGGGGAGAGCAGGTCCCTTCCGATCAGCGTGGTCGTCTGCGTGTGGGGCCACGGGAGACGGGAGAGGTCTTACATGAATATTTCTCATCTGTAGTTGCTGTGGAGAATGACGGGGAAGCTCGTGAGTACGGGGAAGGGAACAGTGATGTCCTGAAATATAATGACATTATGAAAGAGCAGGAGTTTGTGGTCTTGAGGTCCTTTGCCAGGGCCCTGGCAGAGATAGTTGTATCTTCCTTAGTCACGGGTGAGGTGCTGGAAGACTGGAGGGCAGCTAACGTTGTGCCTTTATTTAAGAAGGGCTGCAAGGACGAGCCAGGGAACTACAATGATGGGAAAGGTACTGGAGGGGATTCCGAGGGACAGGATATACCAGTATTTGGAAAGTCAAGGACTGATCAGGGATCATCAGCACGGCTTGAGATCATGTCTCACGAATTTGAATTTTTTGAAGAGTCCACCAGGAAGATTGATGAGGACAGGACAGTGGACGTTGTCTACATGGACTTTAGCGAGGCCTTTGAGAACGCCCCACATGGTAGGCTGGTCTGGAAGGTTCGATCTCATGGGATCCAGGGCGAGTCAGCCGACTGGATACAGAATTGGCCCGGCGGAAGGAGGCAGAGGGTTGTAGTGGAGCGGTGTTTCTCAGGTTGGAGACCCGTGACCAGCGGTGTGCCACAGGGATCGGTGCCGGGCCCACCGCGGTTTGTCATCTATATTAACGATGTGGACGAGAGTGTAGGCGGATGGTCAGTAAGTTTGTGGATGACGCCTACATTGGTGGAGTGGTAGACGGTGAAGAGAGTTGTCTCAGGTTACAACAGGATCTACGTGATCATAGAAAGTGGGCCAAGGTGTGGCAGATGGAATTTAACTCGGACGAGTTAAATTGGACCAGTTGGGCCTGTTTCCGTGCTGTGTGACTCTATGGCTCTAAGTGTGAAGTGTCGCATTTTGGGAAGTTTAAATGAGGATAGAACATACACAGTAGAACAGGGAAACCGAAGGGGTCAAGCACATAATTCCCGAACAGTGGTGACGTCAATAGATAAGGTGACAAACACTTGCCTTCATCGATCGGGGTATAGTGTGCAAGAGTTGGGACGTCACCTTACAGCTGTACAAGACGTTGTTGAGACCGCACCTGGGTGTTGTGGGCAGTCTGGTCGCCCGGCTATAGGAAGGATGTGATTAACTCGAGAGGGTGAAGAACAGATCTACAGGGATGTTGCCGGGACTGGAGGGCTGGAGTTATCAGGAGAGGCCGGACAGGCTGGGACTGTTCTCCCTGGAGCGAAGGAGGCTGAGGGGTGGCCTGATCGAGGTATCGAGGTTTATAAAATCATGGGGGGCGTAGTTAAAGTGAATGGTGAATGAGTCATTTTCCCAGGGTGGGGGAGTCTAAAACTGGAGGCAGAGGTTTAAGGTGAGAGGGGAAAGGTTTAAAGGGGACCTGAGGCGAACTTTTTTCACACAGAGGGTGGTGGGTGAGTGGAACGAGCTGCCGGGGGAAGGGGTAGAGGTGGGGACAGTTACAAATTTGGACAGGTCTGTGGGTGGGAAAGGTTCAGAGGGCCAAACGCGGGCAAGTGGGGCTGGCCTAGATGGGCATCTTGGTCAGCATGGATGTGTTGGGCCGAAGGGCCTGTTTCCGTGCTGTATGACTCTATGACACACGCTTGGACACATACACACTCTCACGCACACACACACACGCACACATGCACACGCACACACACACGCACACACACACACACACGCAGGCACACACGCACGCACACACACACGCACGCATGCACGCACGCGCGCACACACACACGCACGCACACACGCACACACACACGCGCGCGCGCACTCATACACACACACACACACACACACACACACACACACACACACACACACACACACACACACACACACACACACACAGCCCACAGTTCTCCCAAACCCCTGGATGTTGCCAGACAGACCACAGGACAGAGGGAAGGTGGAGGGAGCAGGAGGGGCTGTGATACTGTGGTGGGGGCTGAGAGAGGGGTGAGGGCTGGTGGGTCAGGGAGGAGTGAATAGGAGGCAATGAATGAAATCGGAATTACTCCCAGAGAGACACAGAGACTGACAGCCGGGAATGGGACGGATGAGATGGGAAAGGCTGGTGATCCCAGATTGTGGAATTTGGCCCTCCTGTGTCCGGCGTCCCCTCCCTAACCCCACCTCCTGTGTCGCCCCCCCCCCCACCCCCCGGCTGTGGCCGGTGGCTTTGTGTGGGAGGAGGTTTGCCAACAGTGCTGTTCTCAGCATCCTTCACCCCCCACCCGCCCCCGCGGGCTCAGGGAGGGGCTGCTGTGCTTCTGCAACCTGTCCCTGTTCCACCCAGAGCAGGGGGCTGTCCCGGGGGGGGGGGGGGGGGTGCAATTAACGGCTCGCAGGCTCAGCCACAGCTGGACCCGGTTCACCTGACTGGGGACAGCCCCCTCCCCAACCTGACACCCCTCGGGACCAACCAGCAGGTATGGGGGGGGTGGGGAGGGGTGGGTGGACAGAGAGAACCAGGAGAGGTGGGGAGGGAGTGAGGGTGGGTGGAGAAGGTGGGTGGGATGTGAGGGAGGGGGTAGGGTGAGGTAAAGCAGGCGTGGAGGAGGGTGGGGAGGGGAGGGTAGAGATGAGGGGACGGTTGGTGATGGATGAGGGAGGGTGGGGAGTGGAGGAGAGTGGGGGGGTGAGGGGTGGCTGGGAAGGGGTGAGGGAGGGTGGGGAGTGGAGGAGGGTGGGGGGGTGAGGGGTGGCTGGGAAGGGGTGAGGGAGGGTGGGGAGTGGAGGAGGGTGGGGGGGTGAGGGGTGGCTGGGAAGGGGTGAGGGAAGGTGGGAGGATGCAGGTTGAGGTGAGGGGAGGGGAAGTGGTCTCGAGGACAGATCTGGGCTGTGGGGAGGGTGCGATCAGTCTCACACTGTTTTCTCCCACTCCCCCGATTCCCAAGGCTGGGAATGTGGGATCTGCAGTTGGTGGGGGGGGGGGGTGGGATAAATCTGAGGCCCGTTCACAATGGGAGATTACAGGGTGGGTCAGTTGGATGCCCCCCCACCCCTCCCCTCCCCACGTCGCCAAACGCCTTCACCATTCGGGATGGGATTGAACCTCGGCTCAGTACAGAGGAGGTGAGCGTGAAGGTCCCCCACTCACCTGCCCTCCCCCCACCTGCCTGCACCCCCCCCCCTCACCGTTAAATGCTCCATGATTATCGCTGGTCCTGGGCACCCCTTCGGTCTCCTGGTCTCCAACCTGTGCCGACCCGGTCGGAACAAACGCGCTGGTCAACGTGCCGGCCAGAATCCCAGATCAGAAGCCCCGCGGATTATCCATGGCGGTGTGGAGTGAGCAGGCGGGTCCTGGCGCCTCCCTGTCCCTCTGGCCGTCAGCTCTCTCTGCACTCCCCCCCCCCGACCTCCGCAGCAGGTGAACGGCACTGGGTGTAGCAGCCAGTCGGTGAGCCGAGCCCAGCTCGCTGCTTCCGGGGTCTGTAACCGCCGGAGACTGTTGCCACGTGACTCGCCCAGGGACTCTCCACTCCAGTATCAAATGATGCTCCTGCCTGTAATTAGCAGCTCCCCGCAGGGAGCACCAATCCGGCCTCACAATATTCCAGCTGGATTCAGTAATTAGAAATGAACCACTCATTAAAATGAGATGTTACAATTACAGACTCAGGTGTTGTTCTGTGTCCTGTTTCCAGAAGTGTCACTCAGTCACGGAACATCTCCCAGCCACCCAATCTCTCTCTGTCCGTCCCTGCGTGCTCTCTCTCTCTCACGCACTCCCTTCCTTCTCTCTCCTGTGGAGCCCCTGAGAGGGTGTAGGTACCATGGACAAGGGCTCTCCATCATGTTCCTCTCTGCCTCTGCCATTCTGGCCAATGCCTTTATGCACTGCCGTTACCCACCCACCCCCACACTGAGGCTTTCTGGGGTCTGGTCCCCACAGAGGTTACAACATTCTGAAGGCAATCCTGGGGGCAGGAGTTATAAGGGAGGTGGAGGGGGTGGGAGAGGGTTCTCAGCACCAGGACAAAAGCAGAGGAACAGTGACTCGGGGGGAGCGATTACTTTCTCTGGCGAATAACAAGCCGCTGGAGGAACTGAGCGGGTGGGTTCAGGCAGCATCTGTGGAGGGAAACGGGCAGCCGAGGTTTTGGGTTCAGACCCTTCACAGCACTGCATCACTCTCTCTTTCTCTCTAATTATCCCCTCCTCTACCTTCTGTCCTCTTCCTTGGACCAGCTCCCCGTCTCCCCCACCCCCCCCACAGCTCAGACACTTCTCTGACTATCTGTCACCCTGTTGTGAGCCAGGCAGTAGCTGTGCCTGGGCCTAGCCTGGCTACAATGGGGTGACGTGTCACCTTGACTCAAACAGGAGTCTCAGATCTTCGTGTGCTCCAGGGACGGAAGATCCCTCTGAGATCAAAACATATAAACATGTTTTTTATCAAATATTATTTTCAACAACTGTGTTGTGACAGGCAAGATATTGAACAACATGATACGACATTCTGCTGACCTGAAAAGGCACAAGCTCACCCTCCCACCTCTCTCTCCATAGCTGCTGCCCGACCCACTGAGGATTTCCAGCTTTTACATTTTAGTTTCAGAGTCAAAGTGGAGTTTATTGTCAGATGCACAAGTCCGTGTGTTCACAGGTGCAATGAAACACTTCCCTGCAGCAGCATCACAGGCACAGAGCATCAGATAAGCAGCATTCACAAGAAAAACATAAATTAAACAATTTTTTACAAGAAAGAACACAATTAGAACAAAAAAAATTTAGTGCAAAGTGATCCTAATGTTGCTAAACTGCAGTGATTAGGGTTGTGCCGGTTGGTTCAAGAACCAAATGGTTGAAGGGAAGTAGCTGTTCCTGAACCTAGTGGTGTGGGGACTTCAGGCTTCTGTACTTCCTGCCCGATGGCAGCTGCGAGAAGACGGCACGGCCCGGATGGTGGGGATCTTTGATGATGGGTGTTGCCTTCTTGAGGCAGCACCTCCTGTAGATACTCCCGATGGTGGGGAGGGATGTGCCCGTGATGTATTGGGCAGAGTCCTCTACTCTCTGCAGCTTCTTACGTTCCTGCGCATTCGAATCACCGTCCCAGACCCTGATGAAACCAGTCAGGATACTTTCAACAGTACACCTGTGTTCAATGATACCTCATTCACCTCCTAGGAAAGTAAAGGAAGTGAAGAAAGACACTGGCATGCCTTCCTTGTGATCACATCAATCTGCAGGCCCAGGACAGGTCGTCCACTTTGTCAACACCAGGAACTTAAAGCTGCCGACCCCTCCACCGCCGATCACCAGTGTAGACTGGCCCCTGTTCGCCGTCTTTTATTACTTTGGACATCTCCCTGATCCTTCCGTGCTGTGGACGTGCAGAGAAGGTCTCCTCATGGGAGAGCCGAGAACTCGGGGCAACAAACAATCTGCTGGAGGAACTTGCTGGGTCTGTGGGGGGTGGGGGTGGGGGGAGGGAAGGGAATTGTCGACGTTTTGGGTCGAAGCCCTGCATCAGGACCGGGGCAGGGTCTCATCCCTCTCCCCCACAGATGCAGCTCGACCCGCTGAGTCCCTCCGGCAGGTTGCGTGTTGCTCCAGATTCCAGCGTCGGCAGTCTCCGGTGTCCCCCTGGAACTGGGGCCACTGTTTCAAAGCAAAGGATCAGCCATTTAAGATCAATGAAACGATCCCCGTCAGTGTTGCGAACGTATGTTTATTTACATATTTTTCATGAGACATAGAAAGAGGCCATTCAGCCTGTTTAGCCTATACTGGCTCCCAGAACAACCTATTCCCACTCCCATTCAGTCCTGATGCAGGGTCCTGACCCGAAACATCGACCGTCCCTCTGCCTCCACAGATGCTGCTTGACCCAGTGAGAACTTCCAACATCGCAGTCTCTGGACTCCATTCCCACGCCGACCTCCCCATACCCGGTTCTCTCCAGTCAATGGAACGCTCTTCCTCAAGGGCCGGTGGAAGCTGAGTCCTTGAAATATTTTTGTCAGAGGGAGGGAGATTCCTGACAAAGGAGGGGGTGAGAGATTCCTGAGGTCAGCAGCAATGCAGAGCTGTGGTTGGGGTCTGCTGTTGAATGACGGGGTAGGTTCGAGGGTCTGGGTGGCCGGTTCCTGCTCCCAATGTGTACATCCATACCAGGTCACCCCCCCCCCACCCCACCCCCAGACTTGGAGGGTCACCGAGACCACCATGAACTGGGAGAACCCTGTCCAACGAGAGTGTGAGCCCCTCCACCCTCCCCTCCCTCCATCTAACTGACCATCCTGAGACACCAGGGCTCGGCCCTGCTCCTCCTCCCACGCTGAGACGGCAGGGACAAGGGGAGAGCAAGTTCTCGTCACCGTGGCCCTCCTGCACCTTCACCCCCACTGCCATCGGCACCATGTCCTCAGCCAACACTGGTCACCAGAGGGCCCAGCTCGGGAGCAGAACGAGCCCGGCTCCCTCCCACTGGGCCCAGCCTTCCTTGTGTAATTGTCTTTATTAATTCAGCAGCTGTTGTTGTCGATGCCTCACCCGGTGAGAGGGACTCCCCGGGGTGAGCTCCGAGAACAATGCCAGTCCTGGATGGAAAATCTCCGGTAAATATACCAGGGCTGGGCTGTGTTGTGGGTGTGGGAGGGGAGGAACACGTAACCAATAAACGGGGGCAGGGAGCCCACTGGCCACTCTGCCCATCAATTCCTCATACTCCCACCCCATTCCATTACCTCAGTGTTGGCTCTGAGTGACCCTGAACCACACCCGTTCCCCGGCACAGCTTCCAGTCTCTCTAGCCCACCGTTCTGTCAGTTCCACTGTCTCCCCCGCTGCCCCCCGCCGTCTCCCCGACTCCCCCACCCCCCTGTCTCCCTCACCCTGTCTCCCCATCTCCCCATCTGGAATTGGTTTATTATTGTCACTTGTACCGAGGTCCAGTGAAAAAATTGCCTTGCTTACCGATCGTACAGATCAGTTCATTACACAGCGCATCGAGGTAGGACAGGGTAAAACAATACACGATGCAGAGTAAAGTGTCACGGTTACAGAGGAAGCGCAGTGCAGGCAGACAATAGGGTGCAAGGCCATAACGAGGTAGATTGTGAGGTCAAGGGTCCATCTGACCCACCCACTGTGTCCCACCTCCGCCACCCTCCCTCTCCCCATCCTCCTCACATTACCAACTGGTCTGCATCCTGCTGTGTCCTTTGACAACTTCCTCACGACCCACAGCATCTGCAGTCTGCCTGCACTCAGTTACTGTATTCCCCTGTACCACCTCACTACCCTGAGGTTGAGAATGTTGCATGGATGGCAGAACTGTACCCCGGTACACGTGGCAATGATAAACCAGTGTCTGTGTTGTCTGCAGACTGACTGATACAGTCGGGTGTTGATGGGATCAGCGGGGGTAACCAAAGCCTGGGTGGGGGTCAGTGTCTAATGGCAGGGATATAAGTCTGGCAGACCCAGGGAGTGCGGTGGGAGGGGCGGTACTGTGGGAGGGTCACACTGTGCGAGGGGCGGTGAGGAGGGTGGGTCACACTGTGGGAGGGGCGGTACTGTGGGAGGGTCACACTGTGGGAGGGGCGGTACTGCGGGAGGGTCACACTGTGCGAGGGGCGGTACTGTGGGAGGGTCACACTGTGGGAGGGGCGGTGAGGAGGGTGGGTCACACTGTGGGAGGGGCGGTACTGTGGGAGGGTCACACTGTGCGAGGGGCGGTACTGTGGGAGGGTCACACTGTGCGAGGGGCGGTGAGGAGGGTGGGTCACACTGTGGGGGGGGCGGTACTGTGGGAGGGTCACACTGTGCGAGGGGCGGTGAGGAGGGTGGGTCACACTGTGGGAAGGGCGGTACTGTGGGAGGGTCACACTGTGCGAGGGGCGGTGAGGAGGGTGGGTCACACTGTGGGAGGGGCGGTACTGTGGGAGGGTCACACTGTGCGAGGGGCGGTACTGTGGGAGGGTCACACTGTGCGAGGGGCAGTGAGGAGGGTGGGTCACACTGTGGGAGGGGTGGTACTGTGGGAGGGTCACACTGTGGGAGGGGCGGTGAGGAGGGTGGGTCACACTGTGGGAGGGGCGGTACTGTGGGAGGGTCACACTGTGGGGGGGCGGTACTGTGGGAGGGTCACACTGTGGGAGGGGCGGTGAGGAGGGTGGGTCACACTGAGGGAGGGGCAGTACTGAGGGAGGGTCACACTGTGGGAGGGGTGGTACTGTGGGAGGGTCACACTGTGGGAGGGGCGGTGAGGAGGGTGGGTCACACTGAGGGAGGGGCAGTACTGAGGGAGGGTCACACTGTGGGAGGGGCGGTACTGTGGGAGGGTCACACTGTGCGAGGGGCGGTACTGTGGGAGGGTCACACTGTGCGAGGGGCGGTGAGGAGGGTGGGTCACACTGTGGGAGGGGCGGTACTGATCAGAGGTGAATCGCAGACCCTGCTGATAGTCTCAGGTGAACAGGAAGGACCTGGCAGTGGTCGGTGGGAGATGGGGAGGGGGTGTCTGAGCATCCTGGCCCCACAAGTGGGAAATAATCCAATTGCTGACGTCTATGCAGCTTGCTGCGAACATTTGTGCTTGGTACATTACAGCTGAGACCCCCCTCACCTGGGGACAGGTCAGGGAGTGGGAGGGGAGGGGTGGGTGCCAAGGGTCAGCTGTTGGGACCGGTTGACGTGGACAGTGACAGTGTGGGCAGTGTGGCCGGCTCCCAGTCGACCCCTGCGTGTTGCCATGGCAACAGCCGCTTCCTTCCCGAGGCTGAGTGCTCCTAGGGCAGTGATAGTGAGTGGATGAGGGAGTGCGGCCTCGCCGGATTCGGAGGTGGGGAGGGGTGTGAGCGAGCGCTGACCAGCGGTACCAGGAAGGTCCTTGCCGCACACGGCGTGCACTGCCCCCATGGACCCCATTCCACACCCTCACTGCAAGTCAGGAGCTTTGGTCTGGGCCAGAGACCCCACACCCCCGCTGGGCGAGGTCCCCTCTGCCACCGGGAGAGGGGGCACCTCACGCCTGGGCCTCGGTGAAGTCGTGGTCGGTCAGTGTGACGGAGAAGGGCACGTCGACAGTGTCCTGGGTGAAGGTCCGGTCCCCTCCTGTCACCTTCCAGGAGTTCAGGGGCCGGATGGCCTTCCGAAACCGCTGTGGAGGAAAGGAACAGATATCGGAGGTCAGTTGTGGGCGGAGGCGCCCCGGTCAGTCCGCGCACCCAGAGGTTCTCCAACGGCCCGGGATCAAGATGGGACCACCCCTCGATGGGACCACTCCTCATCAGGACAACGGAAACCGGACACGGTCATTGGTCTCACTGGACCAGGGGGCCTGTGGACCCTGCAGCCTTGAACATGGTCCAACCCTCGCCCTCTGGGTCCTGAGGTCAAACCCTCACCCTCCGGGTCCAGAGGTCAAAACCTCACCCTCCGGGTCCTGAGGTCAAATCAAAGGGATACAGGGAGGGTCTCACTGTGGGAGGGGTGGTACTGAGGGAGGGTCACACTGTGGGACCATCACACTGAAGGAGTGTCACACTGTCAGCAGTCCCTCCCCTCAGACACTGACTCACTCTGCACTGTGGGTGATTTCATGGACACTGCCTCGGAAAAGGCCCGTGTGTGGTTTATGTGAATTTTAATTCCTGCGTCCTTTTCTCTTGGATGATTATTTATTCAGATATGTCGAACGGCAGAGGGAAAGTTGAGAAAGCATCCTCACATCTCGCAGCGTTCCTGACTCCTTCACCACTGCAACCACTGACCAGACGGGAATCTGTACGCAGCACAGCACCCCCAGACACACGCCGAGCGCCTTCCCCCACGCTGGATACTCGTAGGAACCATAGTGTAAGGTTGTGTTGTACATCTCAATGAAGATGTACATCAGGATGAACTGTGAGGGAGAGATGGGGTTAGATACCAGAGGTGTTACATCAGAAACCAGCACATCACACCCACAGACGACCTACCACAAGCTCACAGCTACATGTGTGGGAGATCACGTCTCATAAGTTTGATTGAGTTCTCTGAAGAGGTGACCAAGGTCCCACACAGTGGGCTGGTCTGGAAGGTTCAATCTCATGGGATCCTGGGTGAATCAGCCAGTTGGATGCAGAATTAGCCTGGTGGAAGGAGGTGAGCGGTGGGGGTGGAGGGTGTTTCTCAGATTGGAGGCCTGTGACCAGCAGTGTGCCGCAGGGATTGGTGCCGGGCCCACTGCGGTTTGTTATCTATATTAATGAGTTGGATGAGGATGTAGGTGATGTGATTAGTAAGTTTGCAGATGACTCCAACGTTGGTGGTTTGGTGGACGGCGAAGGAGGTTGTCTAAAGTTACAACAGGGTCTTAATCAACTGGGGAAGTGGGCAAAGGAATTAAGTACAACAGTTGGGACATCATGTGACAGCTGTACATGGTGTTGGTGAGGCCGCACAGTGTTGTGGGCAGTCCTGGTCGCCCAGATATGGGAAGGATGTGATTAAGCTGGAGAGAGAGCAGAAAAGGTTCACAGGGATGTTGCTGGGACTGGAGGGCGTGAGTTACGGGGAGAGGTTGGCCAGGCTGGGACTTTATTCCTTGGAGTGTAGGAGATGGAGAGGTGATCTTATAGAGGTGTATAAAGTCATGAGGGGCATAGATAGGGTGAATGCACTCAGTCTCTTTCCCATTGTAGGTTGTCTAAAACTAGAGGGCACAGGGTTAAGGTGAGAGGGTTTAGATTTAAAGGGGACCTGAGGGGCGGGTTTTCCACACCAAGGGTGGTCCGTATGTGGAGCGAGCCACCAGAGGAAGTACAGGCAGGTACAATAGCAACAGTTAACAGGTACTCAGACAGGTCCATGGATGGGAAAGGTTCAGACGGATATGGGCCAAACGCGGGCAAATGGGACTAGCTTAGATGGGAATCTTGGTCGGCATGGACAGGTCGGGCCGAAGAGCCTGTTTCTGTGCTGTGTGACTCTGTGACCGTGAGACACGGATTGACGAGGGCGGATCCTGTTTCCAGGGGCAGGAGGTTAGTAACTGGAATCTTTTGATTTTCTGGGATTGTCACACTGATCATCCCTGATCAATCCCTGCCTTCCCAAGTGCGGATTCATCCTGTCCCTCAGAACATTGTCCAATAATTCCCTCCCACTCCCATTGGTCTCCCGGGCCTGGAATTACCTGGCGATTACCAGCTGCCTTTCTGGGGTATTTGCTGTTCTCCTGGCACCTCCCCGGTGGCCAGTGAAGATCTACAAATCTCCATCAGGGCCCCAGTGACCTCCTCCTGTCCCTCCCACACCAGCCTGGGGAATGTCACCAGGCCCAGGGATCCATCCACTACGAAGGTGCCATTCTATTTAATGATAACACGTTGTAGAAGTTCTCCCGGCCCCTCCTTGAGCTCTCCAACTACAATGCAAGGAATCAGGCCTTTCAGCCCATCGCGACCGTGCCAACTATCAACCACCCATTTACAACAATCCCATTTTATTCTCCCCACACTCACATCAACCTCTGCACCCCCCCCAGGTTCCACCTCTCACCCACACACTGGGGGCAATTCACAGTGGCCGATCAACCCACCGACCCCTCACATCGTTGGGATGTGGGAGGAAACCGGAGCCCCCGTGGGAAACCCCCGCCGTCACAGGGAGACTGCTGGTCAGTGGGCAGCAGGGGGTTGGGGGAGGTGAGGAGGATGGGGAGAGGTGAGGGGGTGGGGAGAGGTGAGAGGAGGGGGGGAGTGAGGGATGGGGAGGGGAGGGGTCTGCACCTTACCAACAACAGGAGGGGAGTGAGGAGGGCCCAGCAGGCCTTGAAGTAGATCAGCAGACGGCCACACCAGGGCGGGCAGTAGCGCAGCATGTCGATGATGTCCTCACAGAACTGGTTCACTCCTGCGGGCAGCGGAACCGGAGGGAAGTCAGACTTGCATTTCTGTAGCACCTCGCCGCAGCTCTCAGCCACTCAGGCCCCGGTGCTCAGTGCAACGCTCCCAGAGGGACAGCGCAGGAAAAGGCCCTTCGGCCCATTGAGTCCGTACCGACCATCAACCATTTACATCAAACCCATTTTATTCTCCCCACATTCCCACCGGCTCCTCCCAGATTCAGCCCCTCACCCACACACCAGGGGCAATTTATAGCGGCTGATTAACCCACCGACCCCACACGTCGTTGGGAAGTGAAAGCCATGCCATCAGGGGGAGAATGTGCAAACTCCACACAGACAGCCAGCACCGGAGGTCGGGATCGAACTCGGTTCTCTGGCGCTGAGAGGCAGGGGCTAACCACTGTCGCAACGAAGAGAACCAGACAGAAAATGCACAGCAAGCTCCCACAAACATCACACTGGTCCGTGAGCAGGTAATGGAGTTAAGTCCTGCATTAGATCCCAGGGAGACCTGCTGCCCTCCTGTAAACGGACGCATCGCATCTCTGACAGTGCAGCACTCCCTGAGCATCGCACTGGTGCCGGCCTGGCTCACGGGCTCTCGTCTGGCGCCCGTGATGTTCAAGGGAACCCTGCAGAGCCGACAGCATTCAGGGAGACCCCTGTGCTGGGTGCCGATCACAGTGAGCAACAGGTAACCACCTCCACCTGCAGAGAACTTCAGCACAACTCTGCAGCCCCAATCCCCCTTGTCAGCCTCTCCCACTGCCCATTGCCCACTGTCCACACCGGCCTCAAAGTTAGAACATCGAACATAGAACCGTACAGCACAGGAACAGGCCCTTCGGCCCACCATGTCTGTGCTGACCATGATGCCAGTCTAACTAATCTCCCTGCACGTGGTCCGTATCCCTCCATTCCCAGCCTGTTCATGTTCCTGTCTGAATACCTCTCAAACGTTGCTAATGTACCTGCCCCTACCCCCGCCCCCGGCAGCCCGTTCCAGGCACCCACCCCTCTCCGTGTAAAAAACCTGCCCCCCACCATCTCCTTTAAACTTTCCCCCTCTCACTTAAAATGCATGTCCTCTGGTATTAGACATTTCCACCCTGGGGAAAAGACACCGACCGCCTACCCTATCCGTGCCTCATAATTTTATAAACGTCTATCAGGTTTCCCCTCAGCCTCTGCCGCTCCAGAGAGAACAACCCAAGTCTGTCCAACCTCTCCTTACAGCCTTCATGTTTAAATAACTTGAGCCCTCAAAATGTCTGCCCCATAAATCCTCCTCCGTCTCCCACTCTCCTGCTTGTGTCCTGATGTTGGGAATTTCCCCTTGAGATCTCACTGAGGAATGTCTCTGACCACGCTGTGTGCCATCTCCCCGAGAGGCTCTGTGGTCACTTTTCTCCTGCCTTGCATTGATTGTTTTAGCCAGATTGCAGGCCCTGTTTACTTGCAAGGAGGGCGTAACCAGGGACAGGAAGAGACCATTCGGCCCCTCGAGACTGCTCTGCCATTCAATGACTTGGCCTCAGGTCCACTTTCCTGCCTGATCCCTGAATCCTTAACACCCCTACAGACCAAAGGTCATCAACCCTGCCTTGGATTCTTTCCCTGACTCCATCTCCACAGCTCTCTGGAGCCAAGAATTCCAAAGACATTCAGACAGGTCCATGGATAGGAAAGGTTTAGAGGGATACGGGCCAAATGTGGGCAGATGGGACTGGCTCAGGTCGACAACTTGTTCGGCATGGACTGGTTGAGGGGCTGTGACTGTGACCAAGAGCACAGACCCACACAGACTGAACGGGGCAGAAGAAATCCCTCTCCATCTCGATTGCAAAGGGGCAATCCCTCAGTTTGAACCCCCCCCCCTCCCCGCAAGGGAACCAGTCTCCCTGTCTGTCCTGCTCAGAACCTTACCTGAATCCTCAGTGACAACACTGCTGCCATCAGATCCCTGGGGCAGGTGGTGTCCATGAAGGATGGTTGGAACATTGGAATGATGTGGAATCTCACAGCAAGGAGGGACTCAGTTCACACTCCAGTGCTAGCTCTTAGGTAGACCACCAATCGGTCTCCCTCCCCGCTCTCTCCCCCTGGCCCCATACCCGTCTAGTTTATCTGGTTTCCTTTTACTTGTTATTGACCTGAAATATTGACCCTTTTATAGAGTCAGAGATCATTCCGGATCCACCCCGTTCAATCTGCGCATGGATCTGTGCTAATGGTCACAGTCACAGCCCTTCGGCCCGACTGGTCCGTGCTGACCCAGATGACCATCAAAGGCCCATATCCCTCTAAACCTTTCCCGTCCATGGACCTGTCTGAATGTCTTTTAAATGTTGTTAATGTACCTGCCTCACCCATCTCCTCTGGCAGCTCGTTCCTCACACACCCCACCCTCTGGGTGAGGAAGTTGGCCCTCAGGTTCCTATTAAATCTCTCCCCTCTCACCCTAAACCTGTGCCCTCTAGTTCTTGATCCCCCAACCGTGGGAAAAAGACAGTGTGCATTCACCCTATCGATGCCCCTTATGATTTTATACACTTCTATACGATCACCCCTCAGTCTCCTACGCTCCAATGAAAAAAGTCCGAGCCTGCCCAACCTCTCTCCATAACTTGGTCCCTCGAGTCCCAGCAACTTCCTCGTAAATCTCCTCTGCAGTCTTTCCAGCTTCATGGCATCTTTCCTACAGCAGGGTGACCCAAACTGAGTGCAATACTCCAAGTGCAGCCTCAGCAGAGGCACCAGAAGGGTCATTGACTGGAAACCTCCCAGCATCTGTGCACTTTTGCCCCTCGGTATTAGTGATTGGATCTGCTTCCCTGCCCTTCCAGGGAGAACCTCCCAGATCCAGAAAACAGATGCTGGAATCTGAAACATAAACGGAAGTGCAGGAGGAACTCAGCAGGTCAGGCAGCATCTGCAGAGAGAGAACCCAGGCACTGTTCCGGTCAATGACCCTCGGTGCTGATGCCAACCGTTCATTACTTGCCCACTCATGAGGTGTCCGTGTGCCCTGAGGGGGCAGATCCCTGCAGAACTTACCGTAGAAGAATGCAATGCCCAGGCACATGAAGAGGGTGATGATGATGAGCCCGAAGCTGGTGCTGTAGGCATCGATCAGGGTGAACCAGTAGATGCCTCCCTGTGCGGAGAGATGAGACCGAGCTGTTCACCCACGCCGACACGACAGGTCCAATCGATTCCCCTCCCCAACCACCACACTCCCATGGGATATTTTACTGAGGATATTCCCAGGAATTCTGTGGGTCACTAAGTTTGAGGAGACTTCCTGCGATCTTACTGGTGGCCGCTTGAGATGTCAATCCTCCTGCCTAGGATCACCTCCAAAATTCCAACTGGTTACTATATTGGTAATGACCTGTGATCCTATTGGTTACAGCCTTGCTATCAACCAGTGGTCCCGACCGAGATTTGGGATTTAGCACCAGATTCCTGTTCATTCCTACGCTGAGATTGACCCTATATTCCCATTAGCTCCTATTTCAGAGGTGATCCCATCTTCTCATGGGATTGACTCCGTCTTCCCACTGGTTCCCTAGCCCGGGATCGATCCTGTATTCCTATTGGTTGCTATGATGGGATTGGCGCTGCATTCCCATTGCATTCCCATTGGTTGCTAGGATACTGTTGACCCTAATTCCTATTGATGGCTTGTCAAGCACTGGCCTTGTGTTCCCATTGGTTGCTATGATGAGATTGACCTGTCTCTCCATTGGTTTCCATGTTGGAGGTTGAGCCTGTATTCCCATTGGTTGCTATGATGGTGTTGACCCTGTCTTCCCATTGGTTGCTATGACGAGGTTGCCCAGCGTTGCTATGGGTTACTGTGTTGGGAGGATTCTGCCCTTGGGTCACCCTGGGCCATACCTCAGTAATAAGCAGCAATCCCAGGAGGTAGAACGAGAAGCAGAGCACAGCCAGGAACATTGTCTTCCGTTTCCTTTCCCGGAGCGCCGGGAACTCATCCAGGATGGCAGTCGTGATTCCCTCCAAGTTCCCAAACTGCAACCAAAGCACAGGGAGAGTCAACAGGGAGGTGCAACAGTGTGGGCCGTTCCACAGATTAGTTCCGTCCTCCGGGTCAAACATTCTATCCCGCTGACTCAATGCAAATCGTCCGTCCCTATCACATCCCCTTACAGCGAACTCCCCACCCACTGAATCCCCCCCCCCACAGCTCACGGACACCCTCCCCCATCACCGACTCCCCCCACCCACCGAATCCCCCCCCACAGCCCACGGACACCCTCCCCCATCACCGACTCCCCCCACCCACCGAATCCCCCCCCACAGCCCATGGATACCCTCCCCCATCACCGACTGTCCCCACCCACTTAATCCCCTCCCACAGCCCACAGACACCCTCCCCCATCACCAACTCCCCCCACCCACTGAATCCCCCCCCACAGCCCATGGACACCCTCCCCCATCACCGACTGTCCCTACCCACTTAATCCTCCCCCCCAACAGCCCACAGACACCCTCCCCATCACCGACTGTCCCCACCCACTTAATCCCCTCCCACAGCCCACAGACACCCTCCCCCATCACTGACTGTCCCCACCCACTGAATCCCCCCCCAACAGCCCACAGACATCCTCCCCCATCACCGACTCTCCCCACCCACTGAATCCCCCCCCAACAGCCCACGGACACCCTCCCCCATCACCAACTCTCCCCACCCAC
Organism: Pristis pectinata; assembly: GCF_009764475.1. Lineage (NCBI taxonomy): Eukaryota > Metazoa > Chordata > Chondrichthyes > Rhinopristiformes > Pristidae > Pristis > Pristis pectinata. The sequence goes on along the minus strand of NC_067415.1, from coordinate 1,538,882 downwards.
AGCCCACGGACACCCTCCCCATCACCGACTCCCCCCACCCAGTGAATCCCCTCCCACAGCCCATGGACACTGTCCCCCGTCGTTGGGCATTGGTTGGGGTGTAAATGTCCACGATGATGTTGTGTAGGGTTGTTACCGTCAGCAGGTGTGTGCAGTGGGACAGAGGGGCGACAGGGTGGGAACCAGTGGGGAACTCATGGAAGAGCTTCAGCAAAACCGAAATCCATGAGGCCGGGGGTTAAGGTGAGGGGGGGAGATTTAAAGGGGATCTGAGGGGTAACATTTTTCCCCAGAGACGGGTTGATATCTGGAACGTGCTGCCAGTGGCAGAATCAGACATAATGACAATGTTTAAGAGATATTTAGACAGGCGCCTAACAGGCAAGGTGTATGGTCTTAAATCGGGGAACTGGGATTTGTGTGGATGGGCAATGGGTCAGCACGGACGTGGTGGGTCGAAGGGCCTGTCTCTGTGTTGTCCCACTCTGGGACTGATAACCTCAGAGGCCAACATTAGAACGACAGAGGATCGATCAAGGCAGCGAGAGGGTGAGAGTGAGAAGTTCACACCCACAGGGTGATTGTCCATGGTGTATTGAGGGGGAGAGGGAGAGGGGTGAGGGGGGAGAGCGGGAGAGGGGGGAGGGGGGAGGTCAGAGGGGGGAGAGGGGGCAGGGGGGGAGAGGGGGAGAGGGGGCGGAGAGGGGAGGGGTTGGAGGGGGAGAGGCTGGAGGAGGAGAGGGGAGAGGGGCTGGAGGGGGAGAGGGGATGGAGGGGGAGAGGCTGGAGGAGGAGAGGGGAGAGGGGCTGGAGGGGGAGAGGGGATGGAGGGGGAGAGGAGAGGGGAGGGGGCTGGAGGGGGGAGGGAAGAGGGGGGAGGGGAGGAGAGGGGAGAGGAGAGGGTCTGGAGGGGGAGAGAGGGGAGGGCAGGGGAGGGGAACTGGAGAAAATCTCACAGGGAGTGAGGAGGAAGGAGGGGAGTTTGCAGCGACCAACGTTGACGCAGCCTGTTTCTGTGCTGTAACCTCTCACCAGAGGAAAGCCCCGTGGTCTCCCCTCACTCTCCTGTGTCAGTGCCCGACTGGCCTTCGCCCAGTTCAAACACTGACCCCAGAAGTGAACTCCCGACTGTCCCGTGTTGACAGTCACTGCCGGAGAGAACAGCTCCCCTTCTACAGCTCGCTCCTCTCTGCCTCCGTTGGGGCTGTAAATGTGGACACTGCCAGTCTTTCTGCCCCCCTCCCCATCCCCTTTAAGGGGTGTCCAAGGATAGATTGAACACCCCTGGAACCCTTCAGCTGCACAGACTGGAGGGGGAGCACCACTGACACCTGGTGGACACAGAGCCGCCTGCAGCGCACAGCAAGCATTCTGCGGATTCAGGGGTTCAGTCAAGGGTAACCCGAAATTTGTTTCTTGTCTCAAGTTGTACTTGTGAACACTCATCACATGGTTGTCCCTCTGAGGCTGACTGCCTTGGAAAAGCAGCCTCAGTATGCAAGACAAACTTTTCACTGTACCTTGGTACAAGTGACAGTAATAAACCAATTCCAATCAAGGACCTCTCCCACCCCAGACACTCTCTCTCCTCTCCCCTCCCATCAGGCAGAAGATACAAAAGCCTGAGAGCATGTACCCCCAGGCTCAAGGACAGCTTCTATCCCGCTGATATCAGACTATTGAATGGACCTCTCAAACGCTAAAGGTGAACTCTTGATGCTACAGGCGCTTATTCTGAATGATGGGATGGGTTCAGTCTGACTCATCTCACTACATGAACCCAGTCTCATCAGTGGATCTGATAACTTCTGACACACAAGAAATTCACTGCTCTTCAGACACGAGCTGGGAAACTCGTACAAATCCACGTGGAAATTAAAACCACCTGTTACAGTCATTCTGTATTTGTAGCCAGCTTGTCTAACCTCTACGTTTGTGTATCTCTCTCTCCTACCTTCTGCTAGAAGGTCCAGGAGAGTGAAAGCTCAGACGTCCAGACTCAGGAAGAGCTTCTCCCCCACCTCTGTCGGACTCCTGACCCAGTCACCTCTCTCACACCCCCTCCCGGTGGTGCTGCCAGCTTCTCAGACCCTCAACCCTCCCCCTTCCATTCCCTTCACGTCAGCATCTCCTCCTGCACTCCCTCAGTCTGCCCCACTGCACTCTGCACCATTCGGTTGCTCCGTGCTGGTCGCTGCATTTCCTGTTGTATTTATTCCCACTGTGTTCACCGTTCACTCTGCGAGCTTCACACCAGCGAGGAATTTCATTGCACCCGGCTGTGTGTGTGAGACAATAAACTGATCTGAATCTTCATGACCTCAGAGCCATTGACCGCCAACCAAAGCAAACAACTCATCACACTTCACACAATGACCACAGAGTCACACAGCAGGGAAACAGGCCCTTGGCCCTACTGGTCCATGCCAACCCAGATGCCCATCTAAGCCAGTCCCATTTGCCCGCGTTTGGCCCATATCCCCTCGAAACCTATCCTGTCCGTGGACCTGTCCAAGTGTCTTCTGAATGGTTTTACTAGGTACTACATGCAGCGTAAAATACAAAATGAGAAAAAAGTTGAGGGTTTTAGATATAAATCTGGATGAGAGGCAAGTGGTGTGTCAGGGTGTGACAGACACCCTAGAGCGGACTCTGGACCTGTCCGAACATAACTTGGTCACTCTCCCCAGGAATGTGTGACCAATGCAATAACAGAATGGACTGCTGTTCCTGTCAGCCGTACAGAAGCAGGACGACTATTAATGGAGGGCAGGCCTGCATACACAGTTTTAAATCCCTTCTGCCCACCTATAAGGGAGATGCAGCAGTGCAGCGGGTAGTGCCGCTGCCTCACAGCTCCAGAGACCCGGGTTCGATCCCGACCTCCGGTGCTGTCTGTGTGGAGTTCGCACGTTCTCTTTGCGTCTGCTTGGGTTTCCCCAGGTGCTCCGGTTTCCTCCCACATCCCAACGACGTGCGGGTCAATGGGTTGCCCCCAGTGTGTGGGTGAGGGGTAGAATCTGGGGGGAGCTGATGGGAATGTTTGACATAACAAAGGAATCTTGGGGTCCAAGTCCATAGCTCCCTGAAAGTGGCTGCACAGGTTGATAGGGCGGTGAAGAAGGCATATGGCGTGCTTGCCTTTATTAGTCGAGGCACTGAGTTCAAGAATCGGGAAGTTATGTTGTAGCTTTATAAAACTCTGGTCAGGCCGCATTTGAAGTATTGCATTCAATTCTGGTTGCCCCATTACAGGAAGGGTGTAGGGGCTTTGGAGAGGGTGCAGAAGAGGTTCCCCAGGATGCTGCCTGGATTAGAGGGTATGTGTTATAAGGAGAGGTTGGACAAACTTGGGTTGTTCTCTCTGGAGCGGCGGAGGCTGAGGGGAGACCTTACGGATAGCAGTTTATAAGATTATGAGAGGCACAGGCCGAGTAGGCAGCTGGTATCTTTCTCCCAAGGTCAAAATGTCTAATACCAGAGGGCGTGCATTTAAGGTGAGGGGGGGGAAAGTTCAAAGGAGGTGTTCGGGGCAAGTATTTCACACAGAGAGCGGTGGGTGCCTGGAATGTGCTGCCGGGGGTGGGGGTGGAGGCAGATACAATAGAGGGGTTTCAGAGGCTGTTAGACAGACACATGAATGTGCAGAGATGGAGGAATGTGGACACTGTGCAGGCAGGAGGGACAAGTTCAATTAAGCATCATTAGCTTAAATAGTTCAGCACAGACATGGTGGGCCGAAGGGCCTGTTCCTGTGCTGTTCTGTGGAATGTATGTGATAGGGGGGGGGGTGAAGAGTAACACAGGAAGTGACGCCGGTCAGAGCAGGCAGGGAGGGGTCGTTAACTGCAGCTGATTTGTCTGAGGGAGGGGGATGAGGGTGGGGGTGTGGGTGCAGAGGGAGGGGGTGGGGGTGTGGGGGATATGAGGGTGGGGGAGTGGGGGTCGGGGTGCGGAGGTGGGGGGTGCTGAGGGAGGGGGTGGGGGTGTGGGGGATGAGGGTGGGGTTGGGGGTGCAGAGGGAGGGGGCAGGAGTGTGGGGGTGCGGGGTGTGGGGGAGGGGTGGGGATGTGGGGGGTGTGGAGGGAGGGGCTGGGGGTTGGGGGTGTGGGGGTGTGCGGGGGTGCAGAGGGGAGGGGGTGCGGAGGTGGGGGGTGTGGAGGGAGGGGGTGGGGGTGTGGGGGATGAAGGTGGGGGTGGGGGGTGGGGGGGGGGGGGGGGGGTGGGGGGGGGGGGGGTGGGGGGGGGGGGGGTGGGGGGGGGGGGGGGGGGGTGGGGGGGGGGGGGGGGGGGGGGGGGTGGGGGGGGGGGGGGGGGGGGGTGGGGGGGGGGGGGGGGGGGGGGGGGGGTGGGGGGGGGGGGGGGGTGGGGGGGGGGGGGGGTGGGGGGGGGGGGGGTGGGGGGGGGGGGGGGGGGGGGGGGGGGGGGGGGGTGGGGGGGGGGGGGGGGGGGGGGGTGGGGGGGGGGGGGGGGGGGGGGGGGGGGGGGGGGGGGGGGGGGGGTGGGGGGGGGGGGGGGGGGGGGGGGGGGGGGGGGGGTGGGGGGTGGGGGGGGGGGGGGGGGGGGGGGGGGGGGGGGGGGGGGGGGGGGGTGGGGGGGGGGGGGGGGGGGGGGGGGGGGGGTGGGGGGGGGGGGGGGGGGGGGGGGGGGGGGGTGGGGGGGGGGGGGGGGGGTGGGGGTGTGGGGGGTGGGGGAGGGGGTGGGGGTGGGGGTGTGGGGGGTGGGGGGGGGGGGTGGGGGTGTGGGGGGGGGGGGGGGGGGTGGGGGTGGGGGTGTGGGGGGTGGGGGGGGGGGGTGGGGGTGTGGGGGGTGGAGGGAGGGGGAGGGGGTGGGGGTGTGGGGGGTGGAGGGGGGGGGTGGGGGTGGGGTGTGGGGGGTGGGGGGGGGGGGTGGGGGGGGGGTGGGGGTGGGGGTGGGGGTGTGGGGGGTGGGTGGGGGGTGGGGGTGTGGGGGGTGGAGGGGGGGGGAGGGGGTGGGGGTGTGGGGGGGTGGAGGGAGGGGGAGGGGGTGGGGGTGTGGGGGGTGGAGGGAGGGGGTGGGGGTGGGGGTGTGGGGGGTGGGGGGAGGGGTGGGGGTGGGGGGGGACCGTTACCAGGGTGTCGATGCCGAGGGTGAAGAGCATCAGGAAGAACAGGATCGACCAGATGAACGAACCAGGCAGGAGCGCCAGGGCTTCTGGGTAGGCCACGAACGCCAGACCGGGACCTGCGGTGAACAGAGGGCAGGTCGCCACACATCGGGAACACGGCACAACACGGCACGGCACACCCTGTCTGCCGCCGATCCTCACCCAGTCCCACCCCCGTCCCAGTCCCACCCCCATCCCCAGCTCCAACCCCAACCCCACCCCCAGCCCCAAACTCCGTCTGTGCTTCCGGACAGCTCAGGACTCAGAGCTCGTCAGGGTGGGAGAGAGGGAGCAGGAGAAAGAAAGAGAGTGTGTGAGGGGAGGGTGCGGAGGGAGCTTCACCCTGTGTCTGAGCCCAGGAGTGTGTGACGGGACGGTGCGGAGGGAGCTTCACCCTGTGTCTGAGCCCGGGAGTGTGTGACGGGACGGTGCGGAGGGAGCTTCACCCTGTGTCTGAGCCCGGGAGTGTGTGATGGGATGGTGCGGAGGGAGACTCACCGTGTGTCTGACCCCGGGAGTGTGTGATGGGACGGTGCGGGGGGAGCCTCACCCTGTGTCTGACCCCGGGAGTGTGTGACTGGATGGTGCGGAGGGAGCTTCACCCTGTGTCTGACCCCGGGAGTGTGTGATGGGACAGTGCGGAGGGAGCCTCACCCTGTGTCTGAGCCCGGGAGTGTGTGACGGGACGGTGCGGAGGGCGCTTCACCCTGTGTCTGAGCCCGGGAGTGTGTGACGGGACGGTGCGGAGGGAGCTTCACCCTGTGTCTGAGCCCGAGAGTGTGTGATGGGACGGTGCAGAGGGAGACCCACCCTGTGTCTGACCCCGGGAATGTGTGATGGGACGGTGCGGAGGGAGCTTCACCCTGTGTCTGACCCATGGTGTCTCTGCCGTTGCGAATCCTCAGCGGAGGGCTGTGGTGCCGTTGTGCTGATCGCCACTCTCACCTGAGTCAGCCACGTCGCTCACCTCCACGCCCTTCTTCCACGCCATGTGTCCCAGGATGGAGAAAATGGCGAATCCAGCAAAGAAGCTGGTGATGCAGTTGCCGGTCACAATGATCAGAGTGTCCCTAGGAGAGAGGTCTCAGGTTACTGACAGATTTGGGCAGCGCACGACCCTCCTCACTGTCCCGGCCGGGAACCACCTGTAGACTCACCTCAACCCCGGGATGTAACTGGTTCCTTATTGTCACCTGTACCGAGGGACAGGGAGAAGCTTTGTTCTGCAAGCTGTCCATACAGATCATTTCATCACATCAGTGCAGTGAGGTAGAACAAGGGAAAACAATAACAGAATGCAGAATAAAGTGTTCCAGTTACAGAGAAAGTGCAGTGCAGGCAGACAATGTGCAAGGCCATAACGAGGTAGATTGTGAGGTCAAGAGTCCATCTTATCGTACTAGGGAACCGTTCAATAGTCTTATAACAGTGGGATGGAAGCTGTCCTTGAGCCTGGTGGTACGTGCTTTCAGGCTGATGGGAGGGGGGAGAAGAGAGAATGTCCGGGGTGGGTGGGGTCTTTGATTATGCCGGCTGCTTCACCAAGGCAGCGGGATGTGTGGGCAGAGTCCGTGCAGGGGAGGCTGGTTTTTGGGGAGTGAGGTATACCTCACCTGTGCTCAGTGCCAGGAACAATGACTGTGACACTGACTCGATGCAGATCCCACTCCGAGTCCCATTCTGCAGTACTCAGCGAGGCTGCGGGTTGGGAAACTCCACTCAGTCTGTCCAGGTGTTGCCTGAAGGAATCCATTGACCAGCACCCCAGGGGAATCCCATCCATCCTGCAGTGTAACGCTCCCTCCCCACAGCCCAGAGTCCCCTACTCCCTCCCCACAGCCCCCGACAGCCCCCAACAGTCCGTACTCCCCCCCCCCACAGTCCCCCACTCCCACCCAACAGCCCCTCACTCCCCCCGACAGCCCCCACTCCTTCCCCACAGCCCCGCACCCTCCCCACACACCCTCCCCACAGGCCCCCACTCCCTCCCCACAGCCCCCCACCCTCCCCACACTCCCTCCCCACAGGCCCCCACTCCCTCCCCACAGCTATTGAACAGTTCCTTTATTCAATAAGATGGACTCTTGACCTCACAATCTACCACGTTATGACCTTGCACCTTATTGTCTGCCTGCACTGCACTTTCTCTGTAGCTGTGACACTTTACTCTGCATTGTGTATTGTTTTACCCTGTCCTACCTCAATGCACCATGTAATGAATTGATCTGTACCGAAAGACAAGTTTTTCACTGTACCTCGGTACAAGTGACAATAATAAACCAATACCAATACCACCTACAGTCCTTGATTCCCCCAATATGCAGGTTCCCTGATGTCGGATTTGAATGAATCCAATGGTTTATTGTCCACGGATGTTCCAAAGGTCCACCTCCCTCTGCGTGAAAAACTGTTTCCTCAGATCACTTCTAAGCCGCCTTCTCACCAGTGTCCCCTGGTCCGAGACTCCACCGGGGACGCCCTCCCTGCACCAGTCCCTCCAGCCCTCTGACCAACCTTCCCATTCTAAACTGCAGGGATAGTCAGGAATCTGCTCTGTCCCTGCTGCGGGAGTGTGTGTTGGCAGTGTGGGAGGGCTCTGGCCCCTGTCTACACCGCACCCCCTCCATTGGGACTGCTCGATGAGGCAATGAAGAGGGATCTCCACCGAGAGAGGAGCTCCACCCTGAGAGGGATCTCCACCATGTGAGAGACCTCCACTCTGAGAGGGATCTCCACCGTGAGGGATCTCCAGATGTGGCTGATCCAGACGCTCCTTCCCATACTCCATTACCTGACGACGTTGTTGTCGAACTTGTTGTAAGATGCCATGGAGAGCAGACCCCCGAATCCGATGCCCAGGGAGTAGAATATCTGGGATGCGGCATCATTCCACACCTCGGAAAAACAACAGGAAGTTCAGAGAGGAATTCTGCCGGGACACGGTGACGGACATCGGCTGGGAGCAGTGAGGGGGGGGTGAGAGAGGGGGGTCAGTGTGGGGAGACCCACAACAGGAGGGGTCAGTGACGGGTGGGGTGGTGGACAGGCAGGGGGGGAGTGACGGGCAGGGGGGGAGTGACGGGCAGGGGAGTTGAGGGGCAGGGGGGAGTGACGGTTGGGGGAGTGACGGGCGGGGGGGTGACGAGCGAGAGAGAGACGTGTTCAGAATGGGTGAAAAGGTCACTGGGTTGGCAGGATCTTGTTCAATGGTGAAGCAGACTTGAGGGGCCAAATGGTCTCCTGCGTCACGTCTGTGTGTTTGTACCGTGTCGGTCAGTGTACAACCCATGGACATGGCTCTCTTTCTCCCTTCCCCTCACTCCCACTCTCTCCCACCCCCTCTCTCCCCCCTCCCTCTCCTCCCTCTCTCTCTGTCACTCCCTCCCTCTCTCTCCCCCACTCGCTCTGTAAACTCCGTGGTGTGGGTCCCACGTCTCCACCTGATGGAGCCGGGCTGTGATTCTGGTGAATCTACGCCGTACTCCACTTGAGGCCGCTCTCTCCTTGCTCAGGTGTGGACCAGGAATGTTGCCGTGACTCCCGCAATCCTCAGCGCCCGTCCGTGAACCTGGATCTCCTCCCACTGACCTCCTGGCCCCTGCAGGCGCGGTGCCCCTACCTGCGCGCTGCCCAGACGTTTCCAGTTGGCACTGAGGTAGAACTTCACTCCCTGCAGGGATCCTTGGAGCGTGGCACCCCGGATAATCAGCACAATCAGGACCAGGTAGGGGAACGTTGCGGTGATGTAGACAATCTGAAACACCAAGGTGTCAGCACAGTCAGCAGTGAAGTGGTAGCTCGCTCTGTGTGGGCCGCGGGGTGTCTGTTGCTGTCAGTGTTAGTGTAGAACACAGAACAGTTCAGCACAGGAACAGGCCCTTCGGCCCACCACGTCTGTGCCGACCATGATGCCAAATTAAGCTAAATCCCTTCTGCCTGCACAGTATCCATATCCCCTGCAGTCTCTGCACATTCATGTGTCTCTCTAACAGCTTCTTAAACCCCACTATTGCATCTGCCTCCACCCCCACCCCTGGCAGCCCACTCCAGACACCCACCACTTCGCCTTAAACACACACAATGACTTGGCCTCCACGGCCGTCTATGGCAACGAATTCCACAGATTCAACACCACAGATTCCTCCTCATCTCTGTTCTAAAGGGATGTCCCTTTATTCTGAGGCTGTGCCCTCGGATCCCAGACTCTCCCACTGATGGAAACAGCCTCTCCATGTCCACTCTATCCAGGCCTTTCAGTATCCGGTAGGTTTCAATGAGATCCACTGCTCCCCCCATCCTTCTAAACTCCAGCGAGTCCAGGCCCAGAGCCATCAAACGCTCCTCATACATTAACCCTTTCATTCCTGGGATAATTCTTGTAAACCTCCTCTGGACCCTCACCAATGCCAGGACATCACTGCTCACGATACTCCACATGTGGTCTGACCAACGCCTTATAAAGCCTCAGCATTACATCCTTGCCTTTATATTCTAGTCCTCTCGAAATGAATGCTAACATTGCATTTGCCTTCCTTACGACCAACTCAACCTGCAAGTTAACCTTCAGGGAATCCTGCACTAGGACTCCCAAGTCCCTTCGCACCTTCGATTTCAGAATTCACTCCCCGTTTAGAAAATAGTCTACACCTTTATTCCTCCTACTGAAGTGCGTGACCGTACACTTCCCTGCGCTGTGTTCCATCTGCAACTTCTTTGCCCTATTCTCCCAACCTGTCCAAGTCCTTCTGCAGACTCCCTGCTTCCTCAACACCACCTGCCCCTCCACCTGTCTTTGTATCACCCACTGTAGAAGGACAGATTATAACCTTCCATCAGGTCTCCCCTCAGCCTCCGATGCTCCAGAAAGAACAGCCCAAGTCTGTCCAACCTACTGCAGAGTGTGCAGGACACAGACATCTCATTAGGTCACCGGCTGGCACAGTCTGGTGAAACCAAACTCACATCTCCCCGCTGCAAGAGGTCAGTGGTCGATTCCCCGGGGACTCGGGGCCCATCCGACGATCCCGTCTCCGACCGGGAACTGCCAGCCTCAATGGTGGAGCAGGGCATGGAAATGCTGGGTTGGCAGGGAGCCACGGTGACCAGAGACAGTGGCTGGGAGTTATACAAGCAGGGTCTGACCTGCAGGGAGGGGTGGGGGAAGGAGGGGGAATGGGAGAGAGGAGGGGATGGGAGGATGGGAATTGAGGTGATGGGAGAGGAGGGGGTGGCAGAGGGGAGGTGGGAGAGGACTGGAGGTGGGAGAGAGGGGGGACGGGAGACAGGGGGGACGGGAGAGAAGGGGGGTCGGGAGAGAGGGGGCGGGAGAGAGGGGTTTAGAAGGCAGGGATGGCTTCAATGGGAGAGTCAGGGGGGAGGGTGGGTTGGGAGGGTGGGGAGGGTGGGGAGGGTGGGGGGGAATTGATGTTTAGGGCGATGGGTGATGGGCTGTGATGAACAGAGATCTGGACTCACCAGCTGCCCACCTCTCCCCATCACTGAACCCCCTTGACACTGACCCCCTCCCCTTGACACCGATCCCCCCCTGACACCGACCCCCCATCGCCGACCTCTCTCCCTCACCAACCCCTCCCCTAACACTTCCCCACCCCCCTCACTGACCCCTTCCCATCACCAACCCCTCCCCAACTCCCCCCTTCACCAACACCCCCACCCCTCCCCCACTCCCCTCACCACAGACCCACCTTGCCTGAGCTGCGGATGCCTTTCAGACAACACAAGAAGATGAAGACCCAGGCCGCCAGGAGACAGATGGCCAGTGGCCAGCGGACGGGACCGGGGTCGTCGAGCCCTGAACTCCCCGACAGTCCCAGGACCTGCTCGCTGCCAAAACAAGGACATTGGACACCATATCACCACCAGAGGAAGCACCAGGGGGTGAGGGGGGCCAAACTCTGACCCAAGGACACGCCTCAAGTCAAGCCATCGCCAGGCTGGGTACAGCCTGGTCCCCCAAACATCCAACTGGACCCCCAAACATCCCACCGGACTCCCAGACATCCCACCGGTCTCCCAGACATCCCACCAGACCCCCAGACATCCCACCGGTCTCCCAGACATCCCACCGGACCCCCAGACATCCCACTGGTCTCCCAGACATCCCACCGGACCCCCAGACATCCCACTGGTCTCCCAGACATCCCACCGGACCCCCAGACATCCCACTGGTCTCCCAGACATCCCACCGGACCCCCAGACATCCCACCAGTCTCCCAGACATCCCATCGGTCCCCCAGACATCCCACTGGACCCCAAACACTCGTTCACCTGTTCGAGCTATACATCCATCAGGGGCTCGTTACCTGGGGAGGACCAGATAACTCAGCATCTGAGTGGGCAGAATGGGCTTGAAGGGCCGAATGGCCTGCATCTGCCACAACCTGTGCTCCACCCGTGTTACGTTGCACTTGGTCTAAGTCCCAGCACAGGTCTCTGACACTGTAAACATTTTTAAACCATTTCGAGTCCCAGCGCACACAGACAGCCCGCGCCAACCGTTTGTACTGACCCTGCTTACTCTCCCCGCCTCCGCTCCACACCCTCAGCTCCTACCACACCCCAGGGCCAATTCACAGCCGTCAATTAACCCACCGACCCGCACGTCGTTGGGAATGTGGGAGGAAAAACTGGACAAACTTGGGCTCTTTTCTCTGGAGCGGTGGAGGCTGAGGGGTGATCTGTTGCAAGTGTATAAAATTATGAGGGGCATAGATAGGGTGGACAAGCAATATCTTTTTCCTATTATTGAGCGATCCTGTACCAGAGGGCATGCATTTAAGGTGAGGGGGGTAGGTTCAAAACAGACGTGAGGTACGTTTTTTACTGAGAGAGTGGTGGATGTCTGGAATGTGTTGCCTGATAGCGTGTTGGAGGCAAATTCATTGGGGGCTTTTAAGAGGGGCTTGGATGAGCACATGAATGAGAGGAAAATGGAGGGATGTGGGCATTCTGTAGGTAGGAGGGATTAGCTACGTCGGCACAACATTGTGGGCCGAAGGGCCTGTTCTGTGCTGTGCTGTTCTATGTTCTATGAAACTGGAGCACCTGGAGGAAACCCACGCAGTCACAGGGAGAACGTGCAAACTCCACACAGACAGCGCCAGAGGTCGGGATCGGACCTGGATCTCCGGAACTGGGAGGCAGCAGCACTACCCGCTGCCCCCAATTACATTTGGTGCAATTTTTCCCTCAACAGGAAGAGATTCCATCGACCAAAGCAGCAGACGGCCATCAGCGGCCCGTTCCACAGAAGGAAACACACGGCCGTGGTTTGCTGTGCGACCGTTCCCCGCCTCGTGTCCTGGGCACACAGTGGAGTGCTGCTCTCTCGGAGGAGCCGGCTTTAGGTCGACACCCTCCCTGCTCTCCAAGCCCTTCCTGAAGAGCAGCGACCCCTCCTGTGTCTGATCCCAAAGCGAGAGCATGGGTTCGACAGTCAGCAGGACACAGCTATCCGTGGGAGTCAGCTCTGCAGGGAATGCCTTCCTGCTCTATTGCTGGGAATGCCTTCCTACTCTATTGCTGTGACCTCCTGTGTCTGATCCCAAAGCGAGAGCATGGGTTCGACAGTCAGCAGGACACAGCTATCCGTGGGAGTCAGCTCTGCAGGGAATGCCTTCTCCTGAGGGAGACAGGAATCACGCTGGGTGAACGAGGAGGGTGTTGTGCAGCAGAAGGGCCGAATGGTCTGTCTGTGTGCTGTGCACACCACATGGCTCTCTGTGTCCAAGCGAGACAGACAAGAACTAAGGGGAGATGAGGGGCAGGTTTCCCCACAGGGCGGAGGGTGTATGGAGCGAGCTGCCAGAGGGAGGGGTAGAGGTGGGTACAGGTCCCTGGATAGGGAAGGTTCAGAGGGATATGGGCCACACACGGGCAAATGGGACTGGCCACATAGGTCAGCATGGACAAGTTGGGCCGAAGGGACTGTTTCGGTGCTCTGTAACTATAACCCTGCAATGTGAGGCTTTTTAAATTATTGGGACCAGAAGACCATCAAGTAAGGGGGTAAAGCAGAGATAACTTACTTCCAGAAGACTTCACTGGCACTCTGATCACTCTGGTTGGCAGTTAAGTTCTGCGGGGAATGTGAGAGAACCGTTACCAACCACAACCTCTCCGGCTTCGTGTTACCTCATCGGTGACTTGGCTCATCCAACACCCACCCACTTCCCACTCACAGCACAGGAAGAGGCCCTTCGGCCCACCATGTCTGTGCTGACCATGATGTTAACTTATCCAATCCCACCTGCCTGCACTCGGTCTGTATCCCTCCGTTCCCTGCTTGTTCATGTGTCTGTCTAAATGCCTCTTAAACCCTTCCATCGTATCTGCTTCCACCAGGCTCAAGGACAGCTTCTATCCCGCTGTTATAAGACTATTGAACGGTCCCCTAGTACGATAAGATGGACTCTTGACCTGACACTCTACCTCGTTATGACCTTGCACCTTATTGTCTGCCTGCACTGCACTTTCTCTGTAACTGTAACACCTTATTCTGCATTCTGTTATTGTTTTCCCTTGTACTACCTCAATGCACTGATGTGATGAAATGATCTGTATGGATGGTATGCAGAACAAAGCTTCTCCCTGTACCTCGGTACATGTGACAATAATAAACCAATTTATCAATTTCACCTCCCCTGGCAGCCTGTTCCAGGCACCCACCGCTCTCAGTGTAAAAAACTTACCCCACACAGCTCCTTTAAACTTTCCCACTCTCACCTTCAATGAACGTCCTCCACTACTTGACATTTCTACCCTGGGATGAAGACTCTGAATCTCTCCCCATCTACCTCTCCAATAATTTTATAAACTTCTATCAGCTCTCCCCTGCATCTTGTCCCTGACACACGGTAACCTTTGCCGTTTTTATACAGAGGGTGGTGGGTGTGTGGAACGCACTGCCGGCAGAGGTTGTGGGGGCAGATACATTAGGGACATTTAAGAGACTCTTAGATAGCCACATGAATGATAGAGAAATGGGGGGCTATGTGGGAGGGAAGGGTTAGATAGATCTTAGAGCAGGATAAAATGTCGGCACAACATTGTGGGCCGAAGGGCCTGTACTGTGCTGTAATGTTCTGTGTTCTTTCCACAATGACCTTCCTTTGTGGATCGGAAACTGGCAAATGTGAGCCCAGTCTTTAAGAAAGGAGGGAGGGAGGAAACAGGGAACTACTGAGCTATTCCTGAGCATCAGTGGTATTGGTATTGGTTTATTATTGTCACTTGTACCGAGGTACAGTGAAGAACTTGTCTTACAAACTGATTGTACAGGTCAATTCATTACACAGTGCAGTTACATTGAGTTAGTACAGAGTGCATTGATGTAGTACAGGTAAAAACAGTAACAGTACAGAGTAAAGTGTCACAGCTACAGAGAAAGTGCAGTGCAATAAGGTGCAAGGTCACAAGATAGATCGTGAGGTCAGAGTCCATCTCATCGTATAAGGGAACCGTTCAATAGTCTTATCACAGTGGGGTAGAAGCTGTCCTTAAGTCTGGTGGTACGTGCCCTCAGGCTCCTGTATCTTCTACCTGATGGAAGAGGAGAAAAGAGGGAATGTCTTGGGTGGGTGGGGTCTTTGATTGTGCCGGCTGATGAGAAAACATGGAATCTATAATGTACGATGGAACAGAACACCTTGAAAAGAATAACAGAATTGAGCAGAATCAACACGGATTTATGTGTTGAAGAACAGAGAGACCCAGGGGTGCAGGTACATAGTTCCCTGAAAGTGGAGACACAGGTAGACAGGGTGGTGAAGAAGGTGTTTGGCACCCTGGTCTTCATTGGGCAGGGCACTGAGTACAGGAGTTGAGATGTCATGTTGCAACTGTACAAGTTATTGGTGAGACTGCACTTGGAGTATTGTGTGCAGTTCTGGTCACCCAGCTATGGAACTTAGAACATTACAGCACAGTACAGGCCCTTCAGCCCACGATGTTGTGTCGACACTTTATCCTGCTCTAAGATCTATCTAATCCTTCCCTCCCACATAGCCCTCCATTTCACTACCATCCGTGTGTCTAAGAATCTCTTAAATGTCCCTAATGTATCTGCCTTTACCAGCACCCCTGGCAGTGCGTTCCATGCACCCACCACTCTCCGTGTAAAAAAAAAAGCTTGCCTCTGATATCCAACCTCTACCTTCCTCCAATCACCCTAAAATTATGTCCCCTCGTGTTAGCCACTTCTGCCCTGGGAAAAAGTTTCTGACTGTCCACTCGATCTAAGCCTCTTATCATCTTGTACACCTCTATCAATTCACCTCTCATCCTCCTTCTCTACAAAGAGAAAAGCCCCAGCTTACTCAACCTATCCTCATAAGACCTGCTCTCCAATCCAGGCAACATCCTAGTAAATCTCCTCTGCACTCTCTCTAAAGCTTCCACATCCTTCCTATAATGAGGCGACCAGAACTGAACACAATACTCCAAATGTAGTCTGACCAGAGTTCTATAGAGCTGCAACATCACCTCGCGGCTCTTGAACTCAATACCCTGACTAATGAAGGCCAACACTCCATACACCTTCTTAACCACCCTATTGACCTGCGTGGCAACCTTGAGGGATCTATGGACGTGGACCCCAAGATCCCTCTGTTCCTCCACACTGCTGAGAGTCCTGCCATTAACCTTGTATTCTGCCTTCAAATTCGATCTTCCAAAGTGAATCACTTCACACTTTTCCGGGTTGAACTCCATCTGCCACTTCTCAGCCCAGCTCTGCATCCTATCAATGTCCTGTTGTAACCTACAGCAACCTTCTACACTATCCACAACACCACCAACCTTCGTGTCATCAGCAAACTTACTAACCCACCCTTCCACATCCTCATCCAAGTCATTTATAAAAATCACAAAGAGCAGGGGTCCCAGAACAGATCCCTGCAGAACACCACTGGTCACTGACCTCCAGGCAGAATACGCTCCATCTACCACCACCCTCTGTCTTCTATGGGCGAGCCAATTCTGAATCCACACAGCCAAGTTTCCCTGGATCCCATGCCTCCTGACTTTCTGAATGAGCCTTCCATGAGGAACCTTATCAAACACCTTACTAAAATCCATGTACACCACATCCACTGCTCTACCTTCATCAATGTGCTTTGTCACATCCTCAAAGAATTCAGTCAGGCTCCTGAGGCACGACCTGCCCCTCACAAAGCCATGCTGACTGTCCCTAATCAGCCTCTGCTTCTCCAAATGCCCATAAATCCTGTCCCTAAGAATCTTTTCCAATAATTTGCCCACCATTGAAGTAAGACTCACTGGTCTGTAATTCCCAGGGTTATCCCTACTCCCTTTCTTGAACAAAGGAACAACATTTGCCACCCTCCAATCATCTGGCACTACTCCTGTGGCCAGTGAGGACGCAAAGATCATCACCAAGGGCTCAGAAATCTGTTCCCTCGCTTTCCGTAGTATCCTGGGATATATCCTGTCTGACCCGGGTGACTTATCTATCCTAACGTTTTTCAAAGGTTCCAGCACATCCTCCCTCCCCACATCGACATGTTCCAGCTTGTCAGCCTGTTTTACACTGTGGTCACAAACGTCAAGGTCTCTCTCTCTGGTGAATACTGATTCACCAGAGAGATTATTCATTAAGGACCTCCCCGACCTCTTCTGACACCAGGCACATGTTACTTCCTCTATCCCTAAGTGGTTCTACCCTAACTCTAGTCATCCTCCTGTTCTTCACATACATGAAGAATGCCTTGGGGTTCTCTTTAATCCTACTCTCCAAGGCCTTCTCATGCCCCTTCTAGCTCTCCTAAGTCGATTCTTAAGTTCCTTCCTGGCTACCTTGTAACTCTCCAGAGCCCTGTCTGATTCTTGCTTCCTAAACCTTAAGCAAGCTTCTTTCTTCCTCTTCACCAGATATTCTACATCTCTTGTCAACCGCGGTTCCTTCACCCTACCATCCTTTTTCCTGCCTCAATGGGACAAACATCCAGAACCCCCTGCAAGTGATCTCTAAACAACCTCCACATTTCCATTGTGCATTTCCCCGAGTACATCTGCTCCCAATTTACACTCCCAAGTTCCTGCCTAACAGCATCATAATTCCCCCTCCCCCAATTAAATACTTTCCCATACTGTCTGCTCCTAACCCTCTCCAAGGCAAGGGTAAAGGTCAGGGGGTTGTGGTCACTGTCTCTGAAATGCTCACCCACCGAGTGATCTGACACCCGACCAGGCTCATGCCTGGTACCAGATCTAGAATGGCCTCATCTCTAGTTGGCCTGTCCACCTACCGTGTCAGGAATCCTTCCTGGACACACCTAACAAATTCTGCCCCATCAAAACCTTTTGCACTAAGGAGGTGCCAGTCAATATTAGGGAAGTTGAAATCACCCATGACAAGACATTGTTATTTTTGCACCTCTCCAAAGTCTGCCTCCCGATCTGTTCCTACAGGAAGGATGTGATTGAGCTGGAAAAGGTGCAGAAAAGCTTCACCAGGATGTTGCTGGGACCAGAAGGTTTGATAGGCTGGGACTTTTCTCCCAGGAGGCTGAGGGGTGACCTTATGGAGGTTTATAAAATCATGGGGTGTGTAGATAAAGTGGGTGGTCACAGACTATTCCCCAGGGTAGGGGAGTCTAAACTGGAGGGCACAGGTTTAGATATAAGATACTTATTTATTAGCCACATGTACATCGAAACACACAGTGAAATGCGTCTTTTTGCGTTACTGAGAATGTGCTTTACTAAAATTTTTATATTTATTTCAAGCGATTCCAACTTTCGTCCCAAAATCTTTTTTTGACACTATTGATTCTAAAATTCTTTCATATATTTGGCAGAATAAAAACCCAAGGTTAAGTAAGAAATATTTACAAAAACTAAAAAAGGATGGTGGTATGGCCTTGCCTAACTTTAGATTATATTATTGGGCAATTAATATCAGATATTTAATTATTTGGATACAAGATTCAGATGTAATTCAATGCCCCAAATGGGTACACCCTGAGCACCAATCATTCCTTGAATTATCATTAGTTTCTATTTTAGGAGCCTCACTCCCTTTTGCACTTACCAAATTAACTAAACATATGATTAACCCAATTGTTAAACATATAATACAAATATGGTTTCAATTTCGTAAATTTTTTGGATTGAATAAATTTAACCTGTCAAGTCCCATTCAATCTAATTTTTTCTTTCATCCATCCAGAGTTGACTCAGCTTTTCCCATATGGAAAGGAAGGGAACAGTATGTTTTCGGGATCTATTCATTGAAAACTGTTTTTCACCTTTTGAACAATTGTCTAACAAATACAATTTGCCGAGATCACACTTTTTTTGATATTTGCAGGTTAGAAATTTTTTAAAAGCTACTATACCCTCTTTTCCCACACCTTACAAGACTGAAATTACGGAAAAAGTTTTAGGTCTTAATCCTTATCGGAAGGATTACATCCAGAATCACTGAACAAAATTAAGAATGAATAGGAAAGTGAACTCCAGACATCTTTACCTACAGAGACTTGGAAGAAAATTCTTCATTTAGTTAATACGTCTTCAATGTGTGCCAGACACTCGTTGATACAGTTTAAGGTAGTCCACAGGACCCATACGTCCAAAGATAAGCTAGCTCGTTTTTATCACCATATAAATCCTATATGTGACAGATGTAAATCAAATGTGGCTTCTCTGACACATATGTTTTGGTCTTGTCCTCCTTTGGAAAAATATTGGAAAGACATTTTTAACATTATTTCAAATGTATTGAAGGTTGGTTTACAACCTCACCCTATCACTGCAATTTTTGGATTACCAAGGATAGAATCTGGCCATCTATCTGCCTCCACTAACCGTATGATTGCTTTTGTTACATTAATGGCCAAACGATCCATTTTGCTTAAATGGAAGGATCCAATACCCCTGACTACTTTTCAATGGTTCTCTCAAACTATATCATGTTTAAACTTGGAAACAATTAGCAGTGGTACTGTGGATCCTTCGCTTAAATTTGAAGATATTTGGAGTCCATTTATTCAATATTTTCACATGATGTAGATCCCCTTTCGATAACTTTCCAACTTAGAGGAACGGAGTTGACGACATAATATTGCTCTGTTTCTACTGAGAAATTTCAGTCCAGTCTTTTTTTTCCCTTTTTTTGGCTTTTTTTTTGAAAATTTTTTGTTTACTTTGGTTTGATATATTGTTTATAATTCCTCTTATTGATTTGGGGATTTTTTCTTTCTTTTATATATAATAAATCTTTTTCTTTCCTTTCTTTTATATTATATTCATTTACTAAGAGATCGTTGGATCTACAGTTTTTTTATATTTTATTGTTCTTTATGATTATCTCTGCCATGACTGTTCTCCTGATCTGTGTACTACCTGTACAAACATTGATGCTATATATTAATCTGTATTAATTTGAAAACTAATAAAAAGATTGAAAAAGAAAGAAAGAAAGAATGTTCTGGGGGCAGCCTGCGAGTGTCGCCACGCTTCCGGCGCCATGGATGGGAAAAGTTTAGAGGGATATGGGGCAAATTCAGGCAACACTGGCTCAGATACACGTTTTGGTTGACACGAACCTGTCCAAGTGTCCTTCAAACGTTGTAACTGTCCCTACCTCTACCCCTTCCTCTGGCAGCTCATTCCACACACCCACCACCCTCTGGGTGAAAAACCTGCCCCTCAGGTCCCCTTTAAATCTTCCCCCTCTCACCTTAAACCTGTGCCCTCTAGTTTTAGACTCCCCTACCCTGGGGAAAAGTCTGTGACCACCCACCTTATCTCTGCCCCTCATGATTTTATAAACCTCCATAAGGTCACCCCTCAGCCTCCTTCACTCCAGGGAAAGTCCCAGCCTGTCCAGTCTCTCCATTAAAAACAGAGATGATGAGATATCCAGATGTGAAGGGAATTGTGGAGACAGAGATGGTGCCGGGAGTCGGGGAGACGGAGATGGTGCCGGGAATCGGGGAGACGGAGATGGTGCCGGGGAGACGGAGAGACGGAGATGGTGCCAGGAGTCGGGGAGACGGAGATGGTGCCGGGAATCGGGGAGACGGAGATGGTGCCGGGGAGACGGAGAGACGGAGATGGTGCCAGGAGTTGGGGAGACGGAGATGGTGCCGGGAATCGGGGAGACGGAGATGGTGCCGGGGAGACGGAGAGACGGAGATGGTGCCAGGAGTCGGGGAGACGGAGATGGTGCTGGGAAACGTTGGGGCAGTTGGTGAGCCGGGGCCTCGATGAAGAGTGGAGCAGGATTGGGGGCTCCGGGGACAACTCCTGCTCCTACTTCTGATGTCCTTTGACCTTTGACTCTACCCTGTCTTTTGACACTTGCTTTAGAGGAGGTCATAGGGGCGTACGACACAGAGACTGGCCCTTCGGCCCACCACATCCATGCCCACCCTTTACCCATCCGCACTAATCCCATTTGCCTGCATTGGGACCCTGTCCTTCTGTGCTGGTCTATGTAAGTGGCTGTCTGAATGCCTCCCAAACGTAGTGACTGTATCTTGGTTTGGGTTGGGTTCCTGATTAGTGAGGGCATCAAAGGTTACGGGGAGAAGGCAGGAGAATGGGGCTGAGGGGGAAAAATAAATCAGCCATGATTGAATGGCAGAGCAGACGATGGGCTGAATGGCCTCATTCTACTCCTATGTCTATGGTGTTAGGTACCTGACTCCACTACCTCCTCCGGCAGCACGTTCCAGATATCAACCCCTCTCCGTGCAAAAAACTTACCCCTCAGATCCCCTTTAAACCTCCTACCTCCCACTTTAAACCTAATGTGATTCCCCGACCCGAGGATAGAAACTTTGACCACCAACCCTTCTGTGTCCCTCATTGTTTTATGCACCTCCATCAGCTCACCCCTCGGCCCGGTCACTCCGGGGAAAACCGTCCCGGCCTGTCTGACCGCCACCCATCAATAAATCTCCAATCCGGGTGACGTCCTGGTGAACCATCCCCACCCCCCCACCCACGTTCCCCACCCCTGCTCTCTCACGCTCCCCCCCGTGCTCCCCTCCCCAATGTCTTTGTTCTTGGGTGTTGCGCAGCCCCCGAACCGGAGGCTGTGATGTCCCGTCCCGGCTCGAACTGCCCCCAGCTTTCCTCCCCCAGTGGTATCGAGACAGCTCCGGGAACTCTCGCCTCCCATCCCCGCTCATTCCCCCGGGAATCCGCAGCTTCCCGGCGGGAGCGTCTGCCACCTACCTACCCGGCACAGTTGGATGTTTGCTGGAGCATCACAGGACCAGGGCAGCGGGTTCTGGAAGGAGCTGCCCAGGTAGTAGAAGGTCCAGGCAATGATCACATTGTAGTAAAGTGAGACCAGCGAGGCGACCACCAGCATTCCGATTCCGATCCCTGGGGAAGCGGGAAGCAGCAGGATGTCAGGCTCAGTCAGAGTCACGATCAGAGTCAGAGCAAGGCTGATAGTGAATAAAGGCGTGATCCTGCCGCCCTGCTCGTGTGCACACAGGGAGCGTGGAGTGCCCACACTCTCCCCCACAGGTTGTGGTGTTGGGGGGGGGGGGGCGGTTGCAGGTTTGTGGGTGAGGGAAGGGTGGGGTGGCGGTGGGTGGAAGTGTTTCTGGGGGTGCAATGAGATTTTCCGTGGTTGGGACAACATGGCATGAGGGTTTCCATGGATACGGAGGAACTCTTGACCTCAATCTGCCTCATCGTGGCCCTTGCACCTTATTGTCTGCCTGCACTGCATTTTCTCTGTAACTGGAACACTTTATTCTGCATTCTGTTCTTGTTTTGCCCTGTGCTACCTCACTGCACTGTGTAATGAAATGATCTGTGTGGATGGCATCTCCACACGTATAGAGTCACAGAGTCATACAGCACAGGAACAGGCCCTTCGGCCCAACTGGTCTGTGCCAACCATGATTCCCCATCCAAGCCAGTCCCATTTGCCCACATTTGGCCCATATCCCTCTAAACCTTTCCAATCCCCGGGGCCTGACGGAATATTCCCCAGGCTGCTTCGTGAGGCGAGGGAGGAGATTGCTGAACCGTTGGTTAGGATCTTTGAGTCCTCATTGTCCACGGGGATGGTACTGGAGGATTGGAGGGTGGCGAATGTTGTCCCCTTATTCAAAAAGGGTAGTAGGGATAGTCCAGGGAATTACAGACCAGTGAGCCTTACGTCTGTGGTGGGTAAGCTGTTGGAAAGGATTCTTAGAGATAGGATCTATGGGCATTTAGAGAATCATGGTCTGATCAGGGACAGCCAGCACGGCTTTGTGAAGGGAAGATCATGTCTCACAAGCCTGATAAGGTTCTTTGAGGAGGTAACCAGGAAGATTGATGAGGGTAGTGCAGTAGATGTGGTCTACATAGATTTTAGTAAGGTGTTTGAGTAGGGTTCCGCATGGTGGGCTTCTTCAGAAGGTCAGAGGACATGGGATCCAGGGAAGCTTGGCCGTGTGGATTCAGAATTGGCTTGCCTGTAGAAAGCAGAGGGTTGTGGTGGAGGGAGTGCATTCAGATTGGAGGGCTGTGACTAGTGGTGTCCCACAAGGATCGGTCCTGGGACGTCTGCTTTTTGTGATATTTATTAATGACTTGGATGAGGGGGTAGAGGGGTGGGTTGGCAAGTTTGCAGATGACACAAAGGTTGGTGGTGTTGTGGATAGTGTGGAGGGCTGTAGAAGCTTGCAGAGGGATATTGATAGGATGCAGAGCTGGGCTGAGAAGTGGCAGATGGAGTTCAATCTGGAGAAGTGTGAGGTGGTACACTTTGGAAGGACAAACTCCAAGGCGGAATACAAGGTTAATGGCAGATTCTGGGCAGTGTAGAAGAGCAAAGAGATCTGGGGGTTCATATCCATAGATCACTGAAAGTTGCCTCACAGGTGGATAGGGTAGTTAAGAAAGCTTATGGGGTGTTAGCTTTCATAAGTCGTGGGATCGAGTTTAAGAGCCGCGAGGTAATGATGCAGCTTTACAAAACTCTGGTTAGACCACACTTAGAGTACTGTGTCCAGTTCTGGTCGCCTCATTATAGGAAGGATGTGGAGGCGTTGGAAAGGGTGCAGAGGAGATTTACCAGGATGCTGCCTGGTTTAGAGAGTATGGATTATGAGGAGAGACTAAGGGAGCTGGGGCTTTACTCTTTGGAGAGAAGGAGGATGAGAGGAGACATGATAGAGGTGTACAAAATATTAGGAGGAATAGATAGAGTGGACAGCCAGCGCCTCTTTCCCCTCCCACAGTGTGACCCTCCCTCTGTACTGCCACCAGGTCTAAGCAGGGGTTTTGGACTTTCTGGGATCATGGGTATGGGAATGAGGCAGTGGATCAGCCTCGATATCCCTGGAAGGGGTAACAGCTCCAAGGGCTGAAGGGATTCTCTGTTATGTGCCGAGCGCAGCAAGAATCCGAGGAGAAACATTGAACACGACAGCACAGCACAGTGCATTCTATCCTGCTCTGAGATCTAGCTAACCCTTCCCTCCCACATAGCCCCCTATTTTTCTATCATTCGTGTGTCTATCAAAGAGTCTCTTAAATGTCCCTAATGTATCTGCCCCCACAACCTCTGCCAGCAGTGCGTTCCACACACCCACCACTCTCTGTGTAAAAAACATACCCCTGACATCCCCTTATACCTTCCTCCAATCACCTTAAAATTATGTCCCCTCGTGTTAGCCATTGTCATCCTGGGAAAAAGTCT
Organism: Pristis pectinata; assembly: GCF_009764475.1. Lineage (NCBI taxonomy): Eukaryota > Metazoa > Chordata > Chondrichthyes > Rhinopristiformes > Pristidae > Pristis > Pristis pectinata. The sequence continues at coordinate 1,515,051 of NC_067415.1, read as the reverse complement.
CTGACTGTCCACTCGATCTAAGCCTCTTATCATCTTGTACACCTCTATCAAGTCACCTCTCATCCTCCTCCTCTCCAAAGAGAAAAGCCCCAGCTCACTCAACCTATCCTCATAACACATGCTCTCCAATCCAGGCAACATCCTGGTAAATCTCCTCTGCACCCTCTCCTATAATGAGGCGACCAGAACTGAACACAATACTCCAAGTGTGGTCTAACCAGAGTTCTATAGAGCTGCAACATCACCTCGTGGCTCTTGAACTCAATACCCCGACTAATGAAGGCCAACACGCCATACGCCTTGACAACCCTATTGACCTGAGCTGCAACCTTGAGGGATCTATGGACGTTGATCCCAAGATCCCTCTGTTCCTCCACACTGCTAAGAGTCCTGCCATTAACCTTGTATTCTGCCTTTGAATTCAATCTCCCGAAGTGTATCACTTCACACTGTTCCAGGTTGAACTCCATTTGCCAGGAGGGGTGTTGATGTGTTGCAAGTGTACCGATGGGATGGCTCATTGAGACAAGTGTGGGCACCAGGGATGGCAAACACCAGAATCTGGGTCAACACACAATCTGCTGGAGGGACTCAGCAGGTCGAGCAGCGTCTGTGGGGGGAGCGGAATTGTCAACGTACTGGGTCGAGACCCCTAAAGCTGTGTACTGATTGTATATTCCGTACATTTTTGAGGTAGTATAGAGTATTATTGGAATTAAAAACTCTGCCCAGGTGCTTGGAGTGGTTCTGATGCACATCTGTCCAGTGTGTGGAGACACCTCACCTGTACACCTGGACCCAGGCGTGGAGACACCTCACCTGTACACCTGGACCCAGGCGTGGAGACACCTCACCTGTACACCTGGACCCAGGCGTGGAGACACCTCACCTGTACACCTGGACCCAGGCGTGGAGACACCTCACCTGTACACCTGGACCCAGGCGTGGAGACACCTCACCTGTACACCTGGACCCAGGCGTGGAGACACCTCACCTGTACACCTGGACCCAGGCGTGGAGACACCTCACCTGTACACCTGGACCCAGGCGTGGAGACACCTCACCTGTACACCTGGACCCAGGCGTGGAGACACCTCACCTGTACACCTGGACCCAGGCGTGGAGACACCTCACCTGTACACCTGGACCCAGGCGTGGAGACACCTCACCTGTACACCTGGACCCAGGCGTGGAGACACCTCACCTGTACACCTGGACCCAGGCGTGGAGACACCTCACCTGTACACCTGGACCCAGGCGTGGAGACACCTCACCTGTACACCTGGACCCAGGCGTGGAGACACCTCACCTGTACACCTGGACCCAGGCGTGGAGACACCTCACCTGTACACCTGGACCCAGGCGTGGAGACACCTCACCTGTACACCTGGACCCAGGCGTGGAGACACCTCACCTGTACACCTGGACCCAGGCGTGGAGACACCTCACCTGTACACCTGGACCCAGGCGTGGAGACACCTCACCTGTACACCTGGACCCAGGCGTGGAGACACCTCACCTGTACACCTGGACCCAGGCGTGGAGACACCTCACCTGTACACCTGGACCCAGGCGTGGAGACACCTCACCTGTACACCTGGACCCAGGCGTGGAGACACCTCACCTGTACACCTGGACCCAGGCGTGGAGACACCTCACCTGTACACCTGGACCCAGGCGTGGAGACACCTCACCTGTACACCTGGACCCAGGCGTGGAGACACCTCACCTGTACACCTGGACCCAGGTGTGGAGACACCTCACCTGTACACCTGGACCCAGGCGTGGAGACACCTCACCTGTACACCTGGACCCAGGCGTGGAGACACCTCACCTGTACACCTGGACCCAGGCGTGGAGACACCTCACCTGTACACCTGGACCCAGGCGTGGAGACACATCACCTGTACACCTGGACCCAGGCGTGGAGACACCTCACCTGTACACCTGGACCCAGGCGTGGAGACACCTCACCTGTACACCTGGACCCAGGGGCAGAACTAAAGAACAACTTTGGGACGTGACTGACAGGTGAAATATACGGAACCTTTCAGCAGAGGGCAGCACTTCCACACGGTGATGGGACCGGCTCCTCCGTACTGTCCCAGACTGAGCTCCATCAGGAACAGGGGCAGTCCTGTCACCATCATCATGATGCAGTAGGGGATCAGGAACACACCTGGAACACACGGAGCATGGGATCAGGAACACACTGGGAACACACTGAAGATGGGGTCAGGAACACACACGCAGTACGTGGGATGAGGAACACACACACGCACAGCCAGAAACACACCTGGACCACACACACAGAGCAACACCATGAAATCCAATCAATGATTCAGAGAAGCCGCCCCCCCCCCCCCCCCCCCCCCCCACCACCACCGAAGAGCAGTGAGAACGTGGAATTCTGTCCTACGGGAAGGGTTGAGGTGAATGTATTCATCAGACAGGCCAGGCCTGTGAGGGGGAAGGGAAACAGGGCTCTGCTGACAGAGTTAGCTGGAGGGCGGGGGGTGGGGTACAGTGGGACACAAGGTGGGCATGGCGTGGTGGGACTGGGGGTGGGGGTGGGTCAGACTACAGAACACCAGGGATCAGAACGTGGATGGGTTTGGGGTTGGGGCCAGGATCCGCAGTGCTGGTATATTTCCCAGTCCATTTCCCGGGCTCAGTGCGTCGCACGGAACCCGCTGAAATCAATGTGTGGCGGGTGTGAGCAGGAACAGCATTCACTTGCCGGCGCTGTTTGAGGTTGGACAAACTTGCACTCGTTTCCCTGGAGCGTCGGAGGCTGAGGGGAGACGAAGGGGAAGGTCGAGGTTTCTGGACAAGACCCTTCCTGAGGACTGCAGGTTATTTACCGCTGTAACTGTACCCCCACCACCTGTTCTGGCAGCTCGTTCCACACACCCACCACCCTCTGGGTGAAAAACCTGCCCCCTCGGTCCCCTCTAAATTTCTGCCCTCTCACTTTGAACCTGTGCCCTCTAATTTTAGACTCCCTTACCCTGGGTAAAAGGTTGTAACTATCTACCCTGTCTATGCCCTCCATAATTTTATGAACCTCCAGAAGGTCCCCCCTCAGCCTCCCATGTTCCACCGAGGAGGAACCCGGCCTCTCCTTATAACTCTGGCCCTCCATTCCCGGCAACGTCCTGGTGAATCTCTGTTGCACACCCTTCCTGCAGTGTGGTGACCAGAACTCCAAGGTCTCATTGTACATCAACGTTCCGAAGGTCCTGCCATTTACTCTGTCCCTCCGATTAGAATTTGACTTCTCCTCGCATGTGTCTGGATTACATTCCATCCGGCACTGTAACCCCCAGCTTTCCAACCAATCCGGGCCCCTCTGTATCCTTAGACAACCTTTGTTATCTACAACACCACCAACTTTCACGTCATCTCCAAACTTACTAATCTTTCTTATCCAGGTTGCTTATTTATATAAAACAAACTCTTAGAAACTGAGGTGTATAGGAATCTCTTCCCGCAGAGGGGTTGAATCTCTGGAACTCTCTACCTGGAGGTCTGTGGGGCTGGATCACTGGAGAGATTTCAAGGAGAGGCAGAGACATTTATGAAAGTTCAGGGGATCGAGGGCTGTGGGGAACTGGTGCAGCCGAGGAGATGGGGTCTGCTGCAGATCAGCCATCTGCACATTGAATGGTGGCGTGCAAGGGCCCAAAGACAACCCTGTACATCAACAGCTCTCTGCCCCACACATCTCCCTGGAACTTACCCCCCTCACCTTAAATGCACGTCTTCTAGTATTTGACATTTCCACCCCGGGGAAAACACTCTGACTGTCTCCCTTATCAAAGCCTCTCATCGTTTTACAGGGTAGGCACAGTAGTGTAGCAGTTAGCGTAACGCTCTACAGCGCCAGTGACCCAGGTTCAATTTCGGCCGCTGTCTGTAAGGAGTTTGTACGTTCTCCCCGTGTTTGCGTGGGTTTCCTCCCACATTCCAAAGACGTATGGGTTAGGAAGTTGTGGGCATGCTATGTTGGCACCGGAAGTGTGGCGACACTTGCGGGCTGCCCCCAGAACACTCCATGCAAAAGATGTATTTCACTGTGTGTTTCGATGTACGTGTCTAATAAAGGTCTTATCTTAAACCTCCATCAGGTCTCCCGTCAGCCTCCGCTGCTCCAGAGAAAACACCCCAAGGTGTTACTTTCCTTAGCCTCCTAAGGAAGTGGGAGCTACAGGGTGTAGTGTGTGAGGGACGCTGAGGTGGAGCTGAAAGGTGAAGCAGGGAGTTGGTGGTGACCATCTCAAGGAGAGGATCCCTTGCTCACCTCCTCCGTTGCGGTAGCAGAGGTACGGGAAGCGCCACACGTTGCCCAGTCCCACGCAGTACCCGATGCAGCTCAGCAGGAACTCGTGCTTCCCGCCCCAGCTCCCGCGCCCAGGTGGTGTCTCAGAGCCCGGGGCCGGCGGCTCGGGTGGAGACTGCGTCTGAGCTGGGGCTTCAACTCCATCCTGGGCCCTGACAGTGTTCTCCAAGGTCCCGTTGCTCAATGTCATAGGAGCCTGTGTGGGGGGAGCAAATGGGAGACAGTCAGTAACCAAGCAACATGATTGGATAATCATCTCATGAAAAGTGCAGTGGAATGGAAATGTCAGGAGGGTGTGGGGGCCATGGAGAGGGTGTGGGGGCCACGGAGAGGGAGTGGGAGCCGCAGAGAGGGTGCAGGAGAGGTTCACCAGGATGCTGTCTGGATTAGAGGGCATGAGCTATAAGGAGAGGTTGGACAAACTTGGGCTGTTCTCTCTGGAGCGGTGGAGGCTGAGGGGAGATCTGATGGAAGTTTATAAGATTATGAGGGGCACAGATAGAGTAGACAGCCAGTATGTTTTCCCCAGGGTCAAGATGTTGAATATTAGACAGCATGCATTTAAGGTGAGGGGGGAAAGTTCAAAGGAGATGTGTGGGGCAGGTTCTTTTTCTACACAGAGAGTGGTGGGTGCCTGGAATGTGCTGCCAGGGGTGGGGGTAGAGGCAGATACGATAGAGAGGTTTAAGAGGCTCTCAGATAGGCCCACGGATGTGTAGGAAATGGAGGGAGGTGGACATTGTGTAGGTAGAAGGGATTTGGTGTCATTAGTTTCATTAGTTCGGTACAACATTGTGGGCCAAAGGGCCTGTTCCTGTGCTGTAGTGTTCTGTGTTCTGATGTGGAGGGCAGGGAGGTTTGCCTTGGTGCATCGAGCTCTCTCAGACCCCATGAGAGTAGCACCACTCACCCCAAGGTGGAGGGATCACCGTGAGTGGGCAGCCAGCAGCCAGGCAGGTAGACACGAGAGCCAGGCTGCCCACAGACGTTTCACACAGAGAGTGGACCGAGCTGGAAACCAATCAGTCAGTCCTGGCAGCTTGTGGGGGGGTTTGGCACAAAGAAACAACCTCCCACGATCCACCTGAACAGGGACAGGCCTCACCCTGTCCCGACAGCAGCTTCGTTTTCCTTGTGGGGAGATATCAGACAGGCTGGGACTGTTCTCCCCGGAGCAGAGGGGGCTGAGGGGGGACCTGATGGAGCTGCATGAAAGTATGAAGGGCACAGAGAGGGGAGAGGGATGGTCAGAGGGTAGGGGTATCCAGAACAAGAGGGTTTAAAGGGGATCTGAGGGGTGAGGTTTTACACAGGGAGAGGTTGATATCTGGAAGGCTCTGCCAGAGGAAGTGATGGAATCAGGTACAGACACCGCGTTTCAGAGGCATTTACACAGGAACAGGCAAGCTGTAGAAGGATACTGTCCTAATGTGGGCAAGTGGGATTAGTGTAGACGGGCAAAAACGTCAGCACGGACGTGGTGGTCTGAAGGGCCTCTGTGCTCTGCCGCTCGATGGCTCTATATGAAGAGCAGTTTGGCACTTCAAACCTCCACCAGGTCACCACTCAGCTCTCACGTTCCCTGACGTTTCCTTTCCAATATTGTTCTTGCGTCAGATTTCCTCAATGCCCTCTGCTCCCAGATGGAGCGCCACTATTCTGGGATGGCGAACGTTGAGCAGGGTTGGGACCACCCTCACTGGGGTGTAGAAGAATGTGAGGTGGTCTTCCTGAAACATCTCAGATCCCGACAGGGATTGGCAGGTTGATGCCCAGGGTGGGAATGTCACCCATTTAGAACGGAGATGGGAAGGATTTCTTCTCCCAAGTAGTTAATTGGGAATTGGTTTATTATGGTCACACATATTGAGATACAGGAGCCTGAGGGCACGTACCACCAGGCTCAAGGACAGCTTCTACCCCACTGTGATAAGACTATTGAACGGTTCCCTTATACAATGAGATGGACTCTGACCTCACAATCTACCTTGTTGTGACCTTGCACCTTATTGCACTGCATTTTCTCTGTAGCTGTGACACTTTACTCTGTACTGTTATTGCTTTTACCTGTACTACATCAATGCACTCTGTACTAACTCAATGTAACTGCACTGTGTAATGAATTGACCTGTACGATTGGTTTGCAAGACAAGTTTTTCGCTGTACCTCAGTACAAGTGACAATAATAAACCAATACCAATACAGTGAAGAGCTCTGTTTGCCTGCCATTCAGACAGATCCTGCCATACACAAGTACATCAAGCTAGTACAAAAGGAAACAAGGTGCAGAACAGCGTTACAGTTAAATCCCTGCGTCAGGACTGCCTTGGTGTTTGTGCGTCTCTGTGCTGTGGGTCTCACAGGAAAGATGTCATCAGTCCTGATCCAGGGTCTTGACCCAAAACACCGACAATTCCTCTCCCCCCACAGACGCTGCTCGACCTGCTGAGTTCCTCCAGCAGAGTGTGTGTTGCGCCAGACTCCTGCGTCTACAGTCTCCCTGATACTGTGACACTGATCTCTGGTGGAAGCTCTGGACGAACACTGGCGCGTTGGGACAGTAAAGAGATTTACACAACACGTGGATCTGGCTAATCCGGATAAAACTGACCGCAGTGGTCGAACCAGCAATAACACAGCATGAAGGAACCCATCTCCCCACTGACCCCTCGGAGGACGGTCTGCATTATGTCGAGTTACAGAGAAAGCAGAGCACAGGGTCAGGGGTAAGCCCAAGGGGGTCCACAAGAGCTTCCTTTCCCATCTTCTCACACTGCTGTCAGAGTTTCCTTGCATTGTCCCCTCCCTGACGACACCTCGAGCACCCCCTGCTCGCTCACGGGGCCATGTGTTCCACGTTTTCACCCGTCTGTGGTGGAACCATGACGTTATTCCAGCATCCCAACCCTCCCCGAGCCACACTCACTGTTGGTATTGGGTAAACATTGCTGCCAGGCCGTGCACAGTAAACGCCCATACACGGGGAGAACAACCAGTTCGTCAGGAACCTGGTATGTTTCAATAAGATCACCTCTCACTCGTCCAAACTCTAGTGAGTAGAGCCCCAGCCTGCTTCACCTTTCTCGTAGAACAATTGCATCTCTACAGAACTCTGGTTAGGCTGCATTTAGAGTATTGTGTGCACTTCTGGTCACCTCTCTATAGGAAGGATGTCGAGGCTTTAGAGAGGGTGCAGAGGAGGTTTACTAGGATGCTGCCTGGATTAGAGGGCATGTGCTATCAGGAGAGGCTGGACAAACTTGGGCTCTTTTCTCTGGAGCGGTGGAGGCTGAGGGGTGATCTGTTGCAAGTGTATAAAATGATGGGCATAGATAGGGTGGACAAGCAATATCTTTTTCCCATTATTGAGTGATCCAATACCAGAGGGCATGCATTTAAGGTGAGGGGGGTAGGTTCAGAACAGACGTGAGGGGTACTTTTTTACTGAGAGAGTGGTGGATGCCTGGAATGTGTTGCCTGATAGGGTGGTGGAGGCAAACTCATTGGGGGCTTTTAAGAGGGGCTTGGATGGGCACATGGATGAGAGGAAAATGGAGGGAGATGGGCATTCTGTAGGTAGGAGGGATTAGCTATGTCAGCACAACATTTTGGGCCGAAGGGCCTGTTCTGTGCTGTACTGTTCTATGTTCTATGTAATCCCTCTACACCCAGGATCTCCTTGGTGAATATTTTCCTGTGAAATATTTCCTTTCCCTAAACAGCAGGATCAAAATTGTTCATGTGACTTTAGACATGGTTTGACTGGTGCCTGTAATGTAGGAAAACCTCTTTACTGTTACACTTCCACAAACCAATCAAATTCCTTCCCTATTAACTCAGCTGCTTGCAGCCGATACACAAGGCCCTATAAATCTCAGAGACATGGGAGACAGTAGGGGCTGGAATCTGAAGCAACACACACTCTGCTGCAGGAACGCAGTAGGTCAAGCAGCATCTGTGGGGGAAAGGAAGTGTCGACGTTTTGGTTCAAAACCCTGTACCAGGACCTCGACCCGAAACATCGACAATTCGTCTCTCCCCACAGACGTTGCTTGACCTGCTGAGTTCCAACAGCAGATTGTTTGTGACCCCAAATCTCTTTGTGCTTCAGCCTTTCTCCATTTAACTGGTCTTTGGGTCTTCATTCCAAAATGAATAACTTCATCGCTTAAGAACATAAGAAACAGGAGCAGGAGGAGGCCATCCGGCCCGTCGAGCCTGCTCCACCATTCAATAAGATCATGGCTGATCTGGCCGTGGACTCAGATCCACCTTCCTGCCTTTTCCCCATAACCCTTAATTCCCCTACTGTGCAAAAATCTATCTAACTGTGTCTTAAATATATTTAATGAGGTAGCCTCCACTGCCTCCCTGGGCAGAGAATTCCACAGATTCACTGCTCTCTGGGAAAAGCAGTTTCTCCTCATCTCCATCCTAAATCTACTCCCCCGAATCTTGTCCCCTAGTTGTAGTCAACGTTTCAGCTTGGACACCCTTGAAGGTTGACATTAACTCTGTTTCTCTTCCCACAGACGCTGCCTGGCCAGCTGAGTGTTTTCAGCTTTTGATTTAGATTTCCAGCATCTGCAGTTTTTTTATTTTCACAACTTAGTCCGTATCCAACCCATGGTGTCCCTGCCCCGGGACAGTGTCAGGAGCTTTACTCTGTATGTGACCTATGCTGCACCTTCCAGGGTTAGACAGTGGGTAAGCCAACTCAGAGGATGGTAATCTATCACTGATCTTGAAGTGACAGCTGAGGAATTTGAATTCAAGTAACTAAACAAATCTGGAATTTAAAACATGCCGTCTCAGTAACTAACCATGAAACTACTGGATAGTTTCAAAAACCGATTCACTAAGGTCCTCGAGAGAAGGAAATCTACAAAGACCATGCAGAGATTACTGACAGAAGGTATCAGCTGTGACTCTGGGGCAGGAGGTTTTGGATTCTCAGATAGCATCGAGGCAGCTGAACTCTTAACAGTGACGTACCTTGAGGAATTGAACACATTGGTCCTTTTGGGTGAAGTAACATTCACAGCCTTACGTTGAAGGGTAACAATTCTCCCTGCTATTCTGTCTGATTTTTATCCCCCAACCAACTTCACGATAGGGGGTACAGTGGTGTATAGTTCCCAGTTCCTTGCCATTGATCCAGAGACATGAGTTCAAATCCCACCACAGCAGCTGGGAAATTGAAATTGGAATTGGAATTGGTTTATTATCGTCTCGTGTACCAAGGTCCAGTGAAAAATTTGTGTCACACAGCATTCATACAGATCAATCCACTACACAGTGCAGTGTAGCGCAAGGGAAAACAATAGCAGAATGCAGAATAAAGTGTTACAGTTACAGAGAAAGTGCACTGCAGGCAGACAATAAGGTGCAAGGTCATAATGAGGTAGATTGTGGGGTCAAGGGTCCATCTTATCGTACTAGGGAACTGTTCAATAGTCTTATAACATCAGGACAGAAGCTGTCCTTGAGCCTGGTGGTACGTGCTTTCAGGCTTCTCTATCTTCTGCCCAATGGGAGGGGGGAGAAGAGAGAGTGTCCGGGGTGGGAGGGGTCTTTGATTATGTCGGCTGCTTTACCGAGGCAGCGTCCATGGAGGGGAGGCTGGTTTCTGTGATGTGCTGAGCTGTTTAAATTTTAATTTAAATTCAAATAATTAAACAAAACTTTAAACTTACCAAAGAGCCATTCTCAGTAACAATAACTGTGAAACTACTGGATTGTCTTGAAAACCTGTCTGCTTCACTGACATCTCTCAGAGAAGGAATCCTGTTGTCCTTAACTGGTGTGGCCAACACGTCGCTACAGAGTTACCAAAAGCTGACCCTCAACTACCTCCTCAGTCCAGGGGCATTTAGGGGTGGACAATCAACGTCATCATGGGCAGAGATGTCCTCACCCTGTGAATGGTTTTAAAAAACCCCTGCCCAAGTTGTTGAAGAGGATGGGGGTGGCACAGAGGTAACTGTAGCCAAAACTGAACTGCTGGAGGAACTCTGCGGGTCGAGCAGCATCTGTGGAGGCAGAGGGATGGTCAATGGTTCAGGTCAGGACCTTTTCAACCTGATTCGTCGACAATTCCTTCTCCCCCACAGATGTGGCTCGACCCACTGAGTTCCTCCGGCAGATTGCTCCTGCAGCCTCTTGTAGCTCAGCAGAGGGAACGGTGCTCTGTATCCGACCTACGTATGGGGTCAGGGTAGGGGAGAGGGGGCTCAGGGAGGATCTGAGAGAAAGTTTTCCCCGAGGGTGTTTGGGGAAACGCTGCCTGGAGGAGGAGACCCTCACCGCATTGAAGAATTATCAGGACGAGCCCTTGAATCACAGAGACAGAGAAGGGTTCGGACCAAGTTCTGGGGAATGAGATGAGAGTAGATGGGGAGTCGATGGCCGGTATGGACAGGATGGGCCGAAGAGCCTGTTCCTGTGCTACAGGCAGTCTTTGCCTGGTTGCTCCACCTTCACTTTCTCACACGCCTCACTTGGGTCACACCTCAAATTCCTTAGATCAAAGAAATTCAAGGCAAGTTACTGCAACACGAAATAAAACAGGAAATGCCGCAAATTCCCAGCAGATCAGGCAGCATCAGTCAGGGCTTCACATCACCGTTCTCTCTCTCCACAGATGCTGCCTGATCTGCTGTGTGCTCCCTGCATTTTCTGCTTTTACTTTCGTTGGTAGCTTTGCCCTGTGCGACGCTGGTTTGAGCTGGAGACAGGGTTGTACCTGGTAACGTGTCACCGGCCTCCTGAACAGATGGCAGCTGATGGAGAAGTGCTTGGATTTGCACACCAGCCCGACAGCTGTTGGGCTCATTTCTTTAGGTCTTGTGATGACACACAGAAGACACAAAAGCCTGAAAGCACGTACCACCGGGCTCAAGGACAGCTTCTATCCCACTGTTATCCAATGACGTAGGGGTTAGGAAGCTGTGGGCATGTTATGTTGGTGCTGGAAGCGTGGCGACACTTGCGGGCTGCCCCCAGAACACTCTATGCAAAAGATGCATTTCACTGTGTGTTTCGATGGATATGTGACTAATAAAGATATCTTATCTTATCGGACCCTGGAACGGACCTACCATACACCAAAAGATGCACTCTAGGTCTCCCAATCTACCTCAGCGTGGCCCTTGCACCTTATTGTCTACCTGCACTGCACTTCCTGTAACACTATATTCTGCAGTCTGTTTACCATTTGTACTACCTCGATGTACTTATGTATGGAACTATCTGTCTGGACGGCACAGACAGCTTTTCACTGTGTATCAGTACATGTGACAATAATAAACCAATAATAGGTCTGGATCCGACCCCTGACTGATCCACTGGAGCAGTATGTTAACTGATCACCATGTTACAGGAAAGATCAGATCTTTATTAGTCACATGTACATCGAAACACACAATGAAATTTAGCTTTTGCGTAGAGTGTTCTGGGGGCAGCCCGCAAGTGTTGCCACGCTTCCAGCGCCAACATAGCATGCCCACAACTTCCTCACCCATATGTCATTGTAATGTGGGAGGAAACCGGAGCTCCCGGAGGAAACCCACGCAGACATGGGGTGAACATACAAACTCCTTACAGACAGCGGCCGGAATTGAACCCGGGTCCCTGGCGCTGTAATAATGTTACGCTAACTGCTACACTACCGTGCCTGCACAGGAGATTTACTGGGATGTTCCCAAGACTGGAAACTTGTAACCGTGAGGACAGATCGGAGAGAACAGGGTTGACAAGAGGAGAGTTATTTGAGGAGTATGGAATTAAGATCACTATTTCCCTTTGTGTTGGGTACTAAACCAGGCAGAGATTTACAGTACGTGGAAGAACAAGAGCACACCGGAATTCACCACCTGTCAGGGTGGGGGAGGCAGGAAGCCTCCCCACACACAGTCCTGGGATGTGGACTTGTAGAGCTGTGACCAGCTGGGACCAGTGCTGGGAGATGTGGTCTTTCTTGACCAGCACAGACTCGATGGGCCAAAGGGCCTCCTTCTGTGTTGTAACCTCCCCGTGACTGAGCTGTGCAATGAGGTCAAGAGGGTTGAGAGCTTCAAGTTCATAGGAGTGAACATCACCAACAGCCTGTCCTGGTCCAACCATGTAGACGACACGGCCAAGAAAGCCCACCTGCGCCTCTACTTCCTCAGGAGGCTAAAGAAATTTGGCACGTCCCTTTTGACACTCACCAACTTTTATCGATGCCCCATAGAAAGCATCCTATCTCTATGCATCACAGCTTTGGACGGCAACTGCTCTGCCCGGGACCGCAAGAAACTGCAGAGAGTTGTGGACGCAGCCCAGCGCATCACGGAAACCAGCCTCCCTTCCATGGACTCTGTCTATAACTCTTGCAGCCTTGGTGAAGCAGCCAGCATAATCAAAGACCCCACTCACCCGGGTCATTCTCTCTTCTCTCCTCTCCCATCAGGCAGAAGATACAGGAGCCTGAAAGCACGTCCCACCAGGCTCAAGGACAGCTTCTATCCCACTGTGATAAGACTATTGAACGGTTCCCTTATACGATGAGATGGACTCTTGACCTCACAATCTACCTTGTTATGTCCTTGCATCTTATTGTCTACCTGCAATGCACTTCCTCTGTAGCTGTGACACTTTACTCTGCATTCTGTTATTGGTTTACCCTGTACTACCTCAATGCACTGTGTAATGAATTGACCTGTACGATCAGTATGCAAGACAAGTTTTTCACTGTACCTCGGTACACGTGACAATAATAAACCAATACAACACCCCACCCTGCTCCTGCATCAGGGAGATGTGCTACATTGATGTGTTTCTAAAATTATCTGAACCTCTGGTGCCCTTTACATGCAGAGGGTGTCACCAGCTGACCCATGTGGTTCCAGTGGGAATGTTCCAGCACTACAGCTGGTGTGGTGAGTCCACAGCTTCTCCCCAAGGGAATGCTGCCCCACCACATCAGACAAAACTTCCCCTTCCTCTCCATCCCTCCCTACCCCTCTCTGCAACCTAAAACTACCTCGTTTTCTCTCTTTTCCAGTGTCTTCGACCTGAAACACTGAATGTTTCTCTCCCCACAGACACTGCCTGACCCGCTGAGTGTTTCCAACATTCCCAGTGAGATAGGCTGGGCAATTCAAGAAAATGGACCCATTTGAACATTGCCAGAGGAACCCAGTGGGTCAGGCAGCCGCAGTGGGGGGAAATGGACAGGTCGACGTTTCGGGTCGAGACCCTTCATCCACTGTCTCCAGAGCCACCTCCTTCCAACCTCTGGGATGGAGATCACCATCCTTGGGTTCACTGGCTCTCCGACTTTCCAGGTGCCATCTGTTGATGAATCCAGAGTTCCTCCATCTCCCTGCATCCATGATTCTTTCATATATCTGACAGGTTTTGTGTGTCTTCTTCCATGAAGACAGATGCAAAGTCATTGTTTAGTTCCTCTGCCATTTCCTCAACCCCCTTTGTAAATCCACCCCCCCCCCACCAACTCCAAGACCAGTATAACCGGTGTCTTGTAAAGATGCAACGTAACGTCCCAACTTTTATATTCTGCGCCCTGACCCACGAAGGCAAGAGTGGCGTCTTCTTCAGCTGTGCTGTCACTTTCAGGGGACTGGACTTGTACCCCGTGGTCTCCCTGTTTATCAACATTTCGTAGTGCCCTCACATTAACTTTATGTCCTACCCTTATTTGACCTTCTAATGTGCATCACCTCACACTTATCTGGATTAAATTCCACCTGCCAACGCTCTGTCCAACTTTCCATCTGATCCCTATCCCACTGTGGCCTTAGACAGCCTTCCCCACTCTCCACAACACCACCAACTTTTGTGTCATCTGCAAACTTTCTAATTCTGTCTCCTAAATTCACATCCGAGTCAGTAATACAGATCACAGAAACAAAGGTCCCAGCACTAACATACGTTGCAGTCAGAAAAGCACCCCTCCTCCACCACCGTCTGCCTCCTGTCATGAAGCCATTGGTTCCAATCAGCCAGCTTGCCTTGGATTCCATGTGCTTTAACCTTCTGGATCAGCCCACCATGTGGCACCTTGTCAAATATCCCTTGTCCATGTAGAAAACATCTATCACCCTGCCTTCCTCAACCTCCTCAACCTCCTCAGAAAGCTCGGTCATTAGTGAGAGCCTCTTGCCACTCTCCCATTGTGGGACCTTATCTCAGGTTTCCTAAAATCCATGTAGACGACATCAAGTTCACTGTCCTCATCAACTGACCTTTATACTCCTCAAAAACTTCAGTGGTTAGTCAGACAAAACTTCCTCAACAAATCCATGCTGACTGTCCCTGATTAATCTGTGCCTTTCTAAATTAAGACATCCCATTGCTTAGAATTGATTCCAATAACTTGTGACAACCAAAGTTGAAATAATTGCCTTATAATTACTTGATGGTCCCTGCTTAAACAATGTATAATTTCCTCATCATGACGTACACTTCATCCAGGTCTGGGAATAATTCACCTTCAACATCACTAAACCCCCTAACAATTCCCGTACCATGTTCATCATACGGAAGTATACCGTTACTCCCTCACTTACAAAGACGGCTGTAAAGTCTTCGCTCCGCAGATCCTCTGGTTCTACACACACATCACCTTTTGGCCTTCATTGGGACCTACTTCCTACTGTTTTGCTCTCAACAAACTTGCAAGATATCGGCAGCTTTCTTTGACTTCACTTGGCGGGATTTCTGCCTATCTTTAATCTCGCTCCTCGTGTTTTCTCTTTGTTGGATGCTCACTGGCAGATTATATTCAGGTTCCCTGTTTGGTCCAAGTTTACCACCAACACCCTAACCCGGTGGCTCTGAATCTTCCAGTCCGACTCCTTTTCTTTGTGGGAGCACGCTTGCCCTGAATCCCTCAGGTCACCTTCAGGAAGACACTTTGGTCGGCATGTGTGAGTTGGGCTGAAGGGCCTGTTGCTGTGCTGTACAACTACAACTCTGTGCTTTTCTCCCATTGCTCTGGGATCCATTTGTACCTGGAACACACTGTCCGGGGGGGTGGTAGAGGCAGGTACTCTCACAACATCTAAGAAACATCTACACAAGCACTAGAAGCACCGAAGGCTATGGGCCAGTCGTGGGTGAATGGGACGTACAGACATCTACGATGGTCAGCATGGAGGGGAAGGGCCGAAGGACTGTTGCTGTTCGCCTCTGTGACTCTAGTGACCTTCAAGTCACTGTTTCAATTTCACTTTTGCTAAATCAATTACTAGTCTATAAAGTTGGCCTTAGCCTAATTAAGAACATTTACTACTGTTTTGTGTTCCACAACAATTCTCACTCTAAATTAAGATCAGTAACAGAAAATTTCACTCCCACTGATAATCCTTCCAACTGTTCAGCCTCATTCCCTCAATCCACGTTAACACTGGGCTTGCTACATAGTGGCCAGAATGCATTTTTGGGAGTTGTGCTCCCTTTGCCTTTTAAACTGACTGCATCCAGTCCATATTGGGGGAATGTGAGATCTCCTACACAAACTGCCCTGGAGTTTTTCCAGAGCAGAAGGATGACTACAGATGTGCTCTCCTCTCGACATGGTGATCTGGGTGCTCCACCTGGAAAGGCAGAGGAAGCAGATTGAACTGAAGCTCTCAAACCCAGTTGGAGAAATCTTTGAACAGGAAACATTTGCAAGCTGGCGTGAAAGAACTGGAGGGAGAGGGGCAGATTGAAGGGTTCTTCCAAAGACTTAGCCCAGACACCGTAGCTGCAGAGTGACTGACCGCTCCACTGAATGACTCCACAACCACTCAAAGTATTTGAACACATCAGGGCCTGAGCCATGAGCTGAGATTGCCGTCACATCAACAGCTTGCTGCGACTCGTTACCAGATGGGCTTGTGCAGATCTGGGAGATAATGGTGATCACACGCAGACACATGAACAGGAACTGGTGGTTAGACCGGTTTACACTGAGAATTACATCGCCATCCAACAAGACAAACCGTGCCATGCTGCCAACAAGGATTGAGCCGTGTTGTCCAGCCCCACCCTATCGTCAGCAGCCATTAGGAGGTTAGGAGGCCAGTATTCCTCTTTGTGTGATACCTCAGCTTATCACCACGTCTGCCACAGCTCTGCAGAGTGAACGGCCAGCCTGGAGCTCCCACAGCATTGGCCACTCCCACCCAACTGACCTGGGCAGTGACTTCAACTGTAGAAAGCAAGAAACGGAAGCAGGAGGTGGTCATTTGGCCCCTCACACCTACCCTACCACTCAGTAAGAGCCGGGTTGACTTTTTACCACTTTCCTGCAGTAACCCTCTGTCCACAGATTCCCTTAACATCCAAAATTCTATCAGTCTCTCTTGAATGCACTCAGTGATGGAGCTCCCACTGCCCCCTTGGGTAGACAATTCCACATTCACTACTCATTGGGTGAGGACATTTCTTTTCACCTCTTTTCTGAATGGCCAACCCCATATTTGGAGGTTGTGTCTCCTGCTTTGAGACTCCTTATCCAGCGGAAACACCATCCCTGCATCCCAGGAGACACAACCTTCAAATACAGGGTCAGCATTCAGGACACGGGTAAAAGAAGTGGTGGATCTGTGGAATTCTCTAACCAACAGGACACTGGGACCACTGTCGCCTCAGTGAATGGCTGCGTAGACCCTGGGATGAGACCGTCATTATTTCTGGAAGGTGTGTTTACCAAGATAGTTTGGGAAGAGATGAAATGATCCTCATCAAGGTACATCCTGAACGGACGTGGACTCTGCACTGCAGAGTATCAGACATGGACTCTGCGCTCTGGGCTGTTCCCAGGGACTCCCACTTCTGCTGGAGGTTTGTTACCACAATGAGAGAGACACTCTAGTTTGTCCAGAACCTTCCGGTCTTGCAGTGCAAGGGGCTGTCCATAACTGGATGCAGACCAGCGCATTCCAAGGTGCAGACCAAGGTGATGCACTGCAGTGGGGCACTGCTGCCTTAACAGCGCTGTGGGGAGGGGCCACAGTTTAAGGCACTCCCGCCATTTCACTCAGTGGGTGGAAACCAAGGAGTGTACACAAAGGGAAATTGGTCATGTTGATGTAATGTAAAAGGGATGAATGGCTTGTACTGTACACAGAACGGTGACATTTCAATTCAATGTATTGTCAAACTTTAAATTAAAAAAACCTTGCAGGAGGCTCATCTCCCCTCTTCCTCACCTTGCCTCGTCCCCTACCCCCGAGAGCCGGCAAGCTTCGGGTTCAGACCACTGGCCACAGTCGATCCGGTTCTTGGGCTGTCTGGCAAGTCTCAGCAGCTCTGGGTTCTTGTTTCTGCCTGTCTCCCTGGCAAACTTTGACTGAAGGCATCCTTCCTGCCATACCTTGTGGGAGAAGCCTCCACTCACATTCCACAAAGGCAGAACAGTTGGCACCAGGAATCCAAAATCAACAGTGAAAGAGTTCCGAAGAGAAGTCACTGTCGTGGATCATTCGACCTCCCCAGAGGCTGCCTGACCAGAGGAGGATTTTCAGCATTTTCTGCTGTTGTTTCAGTGACTCTCGGATAACATGGGGCTATGTCAGGCTGAACTCTTCCAGCAGCCAACGGGTTTCAAGGTGGGTTTACCCCAGCTCCAACACCCAATCCCAGCCCCAGCACCCGGCCCTATCCCAGCCCCAGCTCCCGATCCCAGTCCTGTCCCCCATCTCAGCTTCAAACCGCCAGCCTCACCTGTGGAGCTCCAGGTGCCTTTACTTCCTGCTCGACACCATCTGTTTTCTTCATATAATTGGGCCATTTTTCGAAGACTCTCATTTAGCACCGGCGGATGTCCCTGCCGCTGACATCCAGGCAGAAACTGCGGTGAAGGTGGAGTCCAGCAGCGAGCAAACTGTCAGCAAACTCCACCCGCTCCGGCCCTGAGACTAGTGGCTCAGCTGTAAAGTGATCTCTCACTTGTCGCCAGGGAGACGGAAAGAAAATACCTGGAGGCCACTGTTTATTGCAGTTGGGACAATGCAGAGGGAGAGAAGGGAAGGGTGTTGCTCTCACGCAAACTCTGCCAGATTAGCTCTGTGTTTGGTGCTGGCAGAACTTCACAATTCAGAGCAGGGAGGCTGAAAACAAAACAGGTCCCAACACAGCCGGGAACCACACAGCAACAGGAGGGGCAGCACAGTCACAGTGCAGGGAACAAAGTCCGGACTGGCACTCCCTTTGTTAGATGGAGGGAGGGGCAGTACTGTGGGAGGGGCAGTACTGTGGGAGGGGCAGTACTGTGGGAGGGTCACACTGTGGGAGGGGCAGTACTGTGGGAGGGGCAGTACTGAGGGAGGGTCGCACTGTGGGAGGGGCAGTACTGTGGGAGGGGCAGTACTGAGGGAGGGTCGCACTGTGGGAGGGGCAGTACTGAGGGAGGGTCACACTATGGGAGGGGTAGTACTGAGGGAGGGTCACATTGTGGGGGGGTACCGAGGGAGGGTCACACCGTAGGAGGGATGGTACTGAGGGAGGGTCACACTGTGGGAGGGGCAGTACTGAGGGAGGGTCACACTGTGGGAGGGGCAGTACTGAGGGAGGGTCACACTGTGGGAGGGATGGTACTGAGGGAGGGTCACACCGTGGGAGGGTCAGTACTGAGGGAGGGTCACACTATGGGAGGGATGGTACTGAGGGAGGGTCACACTATGGGAGGGATGGTACTGAGGGAGGGTCACACTGTGGGAGGGGCAGTACTGAGGGAGGGTCACACTGTGGGAGGGATGGTACTGAGGGAGGGTCACACTGAGGGAGGGGCGGTGCTGAGGGAGGGTCACACTGTGGGAGGGATGGTACTGAGGGAGGGTCACACCGTGGGAGGGGCAGTACTGAGGGAGGGTCACACTATGGGAGGGGTAGTACTGAGGGAGGGTCACATTGTGGGGGGGTACCGAGGGAGGGTCACACCGTAGGAGGGATGGTACTGAGGGAGGGTCACACTGTGGGAGGGGCAGTACTGAGGGAGGGTCACATTGTGGGAGGGGCAGTACTGAGGGGGCGTCACATTGCGGGGGGGTACTGAGGGAGGGTCACACCGTGGGAGGGGCATCTTAAACAGTCTGAGTCACCCTGCTAGCTTAACATGTTTTCGGAAGAAGAGGTGAAAGTGTTTGAGGGTTGAGGTGGATGGTGGGGGAAGGCATGTCAAGTGGTCGGCTGCCTGGAGGTCAGAATAGAAATCTCAGTGACTGACGGGTTACAGGTCGGATGTTTCATTTCAGAAATGTTGGTGAGATCCAGTTGAGCCCGAGACCTACAGTTCCCCACTCTTGCTTCCCTCCCTTCTTGAGTGGGGTTTCACCTTGGCTGTTCTCCAATCCTTTGGCACTTCTCTAGAGTCCAAGGATTTTCGGAAGATTAAAGTTTATGCATACACTTCCTGTAGGCTTTTGGATCCTAGGATGCAAACCATTAAGGCCAGGGGACTTATCTACCTTTAGCTCCCATCAGTCTGCCCAACACCAGTTCTCCAGTGATGGTATCTAACTCCTCCCCACCATTATTCATGGTGGTATTCATGGGATATTTGTACATCTTTTACCGTAAAGACTGATGTAAAGTATCTGCTTAACCTCTCTGTCACTTCCTTGTTCCCCATAACTGTTCCCCCGCCTCATCCTCCAGGGGCCTGTGTTTGCTCGGACCTCCCTCTCATTTTACTGAAAGGAACTCCTGTCATCTGCGTGTATGTTCCTCTTCCTTTATTTTTTTTTGTCCTCCTTCGTTGGATTCTGAATCCTTCACAGTCTTCGACTAGATTAGATTAGGAGGTATACCGCTAACTTTTGCCACCTTATCTGTTTCCTCTTTCAGTTTAATACCCTGCTGGGTCAGCCATGGTTGGTTCATCTTTCCCTCAGAATTGTTCCTCCTTGCCTGGATACACGTTTGCTGAGTCGCATTAAATGTCTGCCACTACTTGCCTTCTGCACTTCCTACTGATCTATCAGCCGAGCCCACCGTAGCCAACCCTCATTCCATGTAGATCTCTTTACTGAACTTTCTGATCCAAGTTCTGGGGCAAAACTAACTTGGATGGTGTTAAACAGGAACTTGCAAAGGTTGATGGGGGAGGTGTTTGCAGGTAAAGGGAGGCTTTTAAATGTGAGATGGGGAGAGTTGAGGGCCAACACGTTGCAAGTGTTGACCCTTAGCTCGGTCAACTAAGGCAAATATCCGCACAAATCCTAATTAATTCAAACTCTACCACAACTTTATTCTATCAGCTTTATTACATCAATGCAAATATCCAAAACAAATGTTTTAGTTCTCACCGGGTGCTGGGAGAAGTGGAGGCTGTAGTTTTCTGAATTAACTCCTTCTGGATTGAAGTACTTGGAAGTGGACATAACAAAGGTCCTCCTGATAATCTGCTAAATCAGAGATCATTACCAAATGAGGAGTTACAATTCTAGAATGCTGTTGTTCCGTTGGTACCAGTACTCACCCAAACTACCTCTCCCACTTACAGCACCGAAATTCGGGATCTCCTGTTGGCCAAACGATTGATCCGACTCCCCGCCCCCGGCGTGGGCGTCTTCCTAGCGATAGTTAGTCTCCCTGGAGTTCTCATTAATCTCCAGAGTTCTCGCTGCTCTACCACCAAAATCCTTCATAATTATTCATTTTCCTTATCAGTTCAGTACTGTTGTACTTTGTTTCAGTTGGTTCTGAGTTAATGGGCTAGCCTGTGTTCACTTTAAATGGGCTCTGGCCCAAGAGTACAGGCAGCATCACCTCACCGCTCTTCTCCTGAATAAGGACATGCCTCCGATGACTTGGATGAGGGGGTAGAAGGGTGGGTTGGCAAGTTTGCAGATGACACAAAGGTCGGTGGTGTTGTGGATAGTGTGGAGGGCTGTCGGAGATTGCAGAGGGATATTGATAGGATGCAGAGCTGGACTGAGAAGTGGCAGATGGAGTTCAATCCAGGGAAGTGTGAGGTAGTACACTTTGGAAGGACAAACTCCAAGGCGGAGTACAAAGCTAATGGCAGGATTCTGGGCAGTGTGGAGGAGCAGAGGGATCTGGGGGTTCATATCCACAGATCCCTGAAAGTTGCCTCACAGGTGGATAGGGTAGTTAAGAAAACTTATGGGACGTTAGCTTTCATAAGTTGGGGGATCGAGTTTAAGAGCCGCGAGGTAATGATGCAGCTCTACAAAACTCTGGTTACACCACACTTGGAGTACTGTGTCCAGTTCTGGTCACCTCATTATAGGAAGGATGTGGAAGCGTTGGAGAGGGTGCAGAGGAGATTTACCAGGATGCTGCCTGGTTTGGAGAGTATGGATTATGAGGAGAGACTAAGGGAGCTGGGGCTTTACTCATTGGAGAGAAGGAGGATGAGAGGAGACATGATAGAGGTGTACAAAATATTAAGAGGAATAGATAGAGTGGACAGCCAGCGCCTCTTTCCCAGGGCACCAATGCTCAAAACAAGAGGGCATGGCTTTAAGGTAATGGGTGGGAAGTTCAAGGGAGATATCAGAGGGAGGTTTTTACCCAGAGAGTGGTTGGTGCATGGAATGCGCTGCCTGGGGTGGTGGTGGAGGCAGGTACATTGGTCAAGTTCAAGAGATTGTTAGATAAGAACATGGAGGAATTTAAAATAGGGGGATACGTGGGAGGAAGGAGTTAGATAGTCTTAGGCGAGGTTTAAAGGTCGGCAGAACATTGTGGGCCGAAGGGCCTGTATTGTGCTGTACTGTTCTATTTTCTATGTCATTCCTTTGCTTTTTGCTGAATCAGGCCATTTCAAACCAGTTACAGCCAGTTCAAGTCAGACACTGGGCTCGGGTCCTGTCAGTTCATGGACACAGACTATTGTTATGTCCACTCCCAAGTACTTCAAACCAGAAGGAGTTAATTCAGAAACCAACAGCCTCCACTTCTCCCAGTACCTGGTGAGAACTAAGACATTTGTTTTGTCGACTTGTCCACTGCCCTGGACTTGTTCCAGCTCGCTGTTCCACAGGTTTTTAATTTCTTCAGACCAACACAAGGCTGACAGGGTGAGAGGACCCTGGCTGATCAGGAACATTGATGCTCTGGTAGGCGGCGTGGGTCAGGTGCAGGTAGCCGGGATCAAGCGAGTTCCTTGAGTACAAGAGATGTAGGGGCACGTTTAAGGAGGAAATCAGGAAGGCAAAAAGGGGACATGAGATATCCTTGGCAGATAGTACATAGAACATTGAGCAGTACAGCACAGAACAGGCCCCTCAGCCCCCAATGTTGTGCCGACATAGCTAATCCCTCCTACCTACAGAATGCCCACATCCCTCCATTTTCCTCTCATTCATGTACCCATCCAAGCCCCTCTTAAAAGCCCCCAATGAATTTGGCTCCACCACCCTATCAGGCAATGCATTCCAGGCATCCACCACTCTCTCAGTAAAAAACGTACCCCTCACATCTGTTCTGAACCTACCCCCCTCACCTTAAATGCATGCCCTCTGGTACAGGATCGCTCAATAATGGGAAAAAGATATTGTTTGCCCATCCCATCTATGCCCCTCATAATTTTATACACTTCCAACAGATCACCCCTCAGCCTCCGCCGCTCCAGAGGAAAGAGCCCAAGTTTGTCCAACCTCTCCTGATAGCACATGCCCTCTAATCCAGGCAGCACCAGGAGCTGAGGTTGGCTGCACTTCCTGCAGGTGCAGTCGTCAGGGAGACCATCAATCCCCCTGAATTCCCACATCCCACAGGAGCAGCATTCCACTGCCGTATCTGCCATCCTGCCTACACTGTACTGAGGGAATCTAAGACCAAAGCAGCAACAATAGAAGGACAAACTTACCCTCCTTACCTGTACTTTTGCCTCAGCCTCTTCTCATGGCAGACTCTTGAGTAAAAGCCTCTAATTTCCCACTCTGACTCTAGCCCACTCCAACGACGGCTGCTCCGCTAGACCCTACCTCTCTTTTATGGTTAAAGATCCCAATCAAGGAGAGAGAAAAAAAAATCTCACTGGGTCAGGTGACTCTCCACTCTCTTCTCGCTGCTGCTGCTTCCTGTGCCTGCGCACTGGCTTAGGATGTAGAACACTCCAGCACAGTACAGGCCCTTCAGCCCACGATGTTGTGGCAACATTTTATCCTGCTCTAAGATCTATCTAACCCTTCCCTCCCACATAGCCCCCCATTTCTCTATTGTTCATGTGTCTGTCTAAGAGTCTCTTAAATGCCCCTAATGTATCTGCCCCCACAACCTCTGCCGGCAGTGCGTTCCACGCACCCACCTCTCTCTGTATAAAAAAACTTACCCCTGACATCCCCCTTATACCTTCCTCCAATCACCTTAAAATTATGCCCCCTCGTGTTAGCCATTGTTGCCCTGGGAAAAAGTCTCTGACTGTCCACTCGATCTATGCCTCTTATCATCTTGTACACCTCTATCAAGTCACCTCTCATCCTTCTTCTCTCCAAAGAGAAAAGCCCCAGCTCAGTCATAAGACCTGCTCTCCAATCCAGACAACATCCTGGTAAATCTCCTCTGCACCCTCCCTAAAGCTTCCTCATCCTTCCTATGGTGAGGTGACCAGAATGGAACAGCTTCTGCTTGGGGATAAGGTAAAGAAGAATCCTCATTGATTCTATAAGTATTAATGTAATATATATAACATTAAGAGCAAAAGGGTAACTAGGTCCCCTTCAAGGATCCGTGTGGTTGTCTGTGGAGCCACAGGAGAGGGGAAAGGTCTTAAATATTTCTCATCTTTATTTACTGTGGAGAAGAACAGGGAAGCTCGTGAGTACAGGGAAGGGAACAGTGATGTCCTGAAATATATCAACA
Organism: Pristis pectinata; assembly: GCF_009764475.1. Lineage (NCBI taxonomy): Eukaryota > Metazoa > Chordata > Chondrichthyes > Rhinopristiformes > Pristidae > Pristis > Pristis pectinata. The sequence continues at coordinate 1,490,882 of NC_067415.1, read as the reverse complement.
TTATGAAAGAGGTGTTGTTTGTGGTCTTGAGACATATAAAGGTGGATACTTCCCTAGGGCCTAACCGAGATGTTTGTATCTTTCTTTAGCCAGGGGTGAGGTACCGAAAGACTAGAGAGTGGCTAATGCTGGGCCTTTATTGAAGAAGGGCTGCACAAGAAATCCTGGGAACTACAGACCGGCAAGCCTAACATCAGTAGTGGGAAAGTTACCCGAGGGAATTCTGAGAGATAGGATCTCCCTGCATTTGGAAAGGCAAGGACTGATTAGGGACAGTCAGCACGGCTTTGTGTGTGGGAAATTATGTCTCACTTATTGGATTGAGTTTTTTTTGAGGAGGTGACCAAGAGGATCGATGAGGGCAGTGTGGTAGACATTGTCTACATGGACTTTAGCAAAGCCTTTGATGAGGTCCCACATGGTAGGCTGGTCCAGAAGGTTAAGTCACTTAGGATCCAGGGTGAGTTAGCCAATTAGATAGAGAATTGGCTTGGTGGAAGGAGTCAGAGGGTGGTAGTGAAGAGTTATTTCTCAGATTGGAGGCCTGTGACCAGTGGTGTGCTGCAGGGATCAGTGCTGGCTCCACTGCATTTGTCAACTACATTAACAATTTGGTTGAGGATGTAGATGGCACGGTTAATAAGTTTGTGGATGATAAATTAATTGGTCAAGTGGTGAACAGTGACAAAGATTGTCTGAGGTTACAACAGGATTTAGATCAACTGGGAAAGTGGGCAGATGAAACTTAACACAGGCAAGTGTAAAAGAATGCACTTTGGGAAGTTAAACTCGGGCAGGACTTGCACAGTGAATGGCAGGGCCCTGGAGAGTGTTGTAGAACAGAGGGGCCTTGGGGTGCAGGTACGTAGTTTCCTGAAAGAGGTAACACAGGTAGACAGGGTGGTGGACAAGGTGTATGGCACGCTGGCCTTCATTGGTGGGAGCGTTGAGTACAAGAGTTGGGATGTCATGTTACAGCTGTAGACGACATTAGTGAGATCACACCTAGAATATTGTGTGTAGTTCTAATCACCGTATTGTAGGAAGGATGTGATTAAACTGAAGGGTGCTAAAAGATTCACAAGGACGTTGCTGGGGCTGGAAGTTTTGTGCTATGGGGAGAGACGGGACAGGCTGGGACTGTTCTCCCTGGAGTGAAGGAGGCTGAGGGGGGGACTACATGGAGGTCTATAAAATCATCGGAGCGTAGACAAGGTGGATGGTCAGTCTTTTCCCCAGGGTGGGGGAGTCTAAAACTGGAGGGCACAGGTTTAAGGTGAGAGGGGAAAGATTTAAAGGGGACCTGAGGGACAACTTTTCCACACAGAGGGTGGTCACTATATGGAACGAGCTGCCAGGGGAAGTGGGGGAGGCAGGTACAATAACAACATTTAAAAGGCACTTGGAGAGGTCCATGGACAGGAAAGGTTTAGAGGGATATGGGCCAAATGCAGGCTCAGGACATGCGCGGCAGGTCAGGCAGGGCACGTCCTCCACTCCCAGAGAGAGAAGGGATTGTCCCAGGCTACACCTGTTCTTTGTAGGACACGTGGAAGAGTTTTTGTTCTATTCCTACCCAGGCCCACTCCCTCGCCTCTTCTCCCAGTACATCAATGACCGCATTGGTGTTGCCTCCTGCACTCATGCACAACTTTTTCTCCCCCACCCTGCTCTCACCTTTACCTGGTCAATCTCTAGTTCTTTCCTGCTTTTTCTGGATCTTTGTCTTCATCTCAGGAGATAGACCAGCTGCCAACATCCGTTACAAGCCTACTGACTCCCACAGTCATCTGGACTACTCTTTGTCCCATCCTGCCTCCTGCAAGGACCCTGTTCCATTTTCCCAGCTCCTCTGTCTCTGTTATATTTGTTCTGATGAGGAGACTTTCCATACAGGTACCTCTAAGTGTCTTGCTGCTTCCTCAACCATGGCTTCCCTTCTATCATCAGTTCCAGTCTTGTGTACTGCATTTGTTGTTCACCATGTGAAACCAAAAGCAGATTGAGTGCTCACTTTGTGGAGCTCCTGCGTTCAGTCCACAGGGGTGACCCTGAGCTTCCCATTGCTGTCGGTTTAATTCCCCACCCCACTCTGACCTCTTGGTCTGTGGCCTCCTGCACTGTCACAGTAAGGCCCAACACAAGCCTGAGGAACAGCACCTCATCTTCTGCCTGGGCACGTGGAAGTCTGCAGGACTCAATACTGAATTCCACATCTTCAGCTAACTTGATTTCTCAGTCTGTAGCAGTCGGCCGTCTGTGAGAGTGGGGGACGTGCCCAGCCTGACCTGCCGGGCACATCCTCCAGCTCTGCGTTTCACAACTCCTACATTCTTTTGTCAGAACTCTTTTGTCTACGTTCTCATTCTGTAACTGCAGTTCTGCTGAAGGGTTTCAGGCCTGAAACATTTACGCTGTTTCTCTTCCCACAGATGCAGCCTGACCTGCTGAGAACATTAGAACGGCACAGACCCTCCAGTCCATGATGTCTGTGCCAAACACGATGCCAAATTAAACTAATCCCTTCTGCCTGCACGTGATCCATATCCCACCACGTTCCTGTGTCTATCTGAAAACCGAGTGCCAATATCATATCTGCTTCCACCACCACCCCAGCATCACAGGCGACGAGGAGGTGTACAGGAGTCAGGTAGATCAGCTGGCTGAGTGGTGTCACAACAACAACCTCACACTCAATGTCAGCAAGACCAAGGAATCGATTGTGGACTTCAGGAAGGGGAAGTCAGGAGAACACACACCAGTCCTCACTGAGGGGTCAGTGGTGGAAAGGGTGAGCAGCTTCAAGTTCCTGGGTGTCAACATCTCGGAGGATCTATCCTGGGCCCAACACATTGATGCAACCACGAAGAAGGCAGGCCAGCGGCTCTACTTTGTCAGGAGTTTGAGGAGGTTCGGTACGTCACCAAAGACTCTTGCAAATTTCTACAGATGTACGGGGGAGAGCATTCTGACTGGTTGCATCACCGCCTGGTGTAGAGGCTCCAATGCACAGGATCGCAAGAGGCTGCAGAGGGTTGCAGACTCAGCCAGCTCCATCACAGGCACAACCGTCCCCACCATCGAGGACATCTTCAAGAGGCGGTGCCTCAAGGAGGCAGCATCCATCGCTAAGGACCCTCACCATCCGGGACATGCCCTCTTCTCGTTACTACCATCAGGGGGGAGGTACAGGAGCCTGAAGATCCACACTCAATGATTCAGGAACAGCATCTTCCCCTCCGCCATCAGATTTCTGAATGGTCCATGAACCCATGAACACTCCCTCGTTATTCCTTTATTTTTGCACTATTTCTGTAATTTATAGATTTTATGCCTTGCACTGTACTGCTGCCGCAAAACAACACATTTCATGACACACGTCAGTGATAATAAATCTGATTCAGCCCATTCCAGGCACCCGCCACTCTGTAGGAAACTTGCCTCGTAAATCTCCTTTAAACATTCCCCCCTCACCTTAAACCTCTGCCCTCAAGTATTTGGCATTTCTATCCTAGGAAAAAGATTCTGGCTGTCCACCCTATCCATGCCTCTCAGTTTTATAAACTTCTATCAGGCCTCCCCTCAGCCTCTAGCACTCCAGAGAAAACACCCCACGTTTGTCCAATGTCTCCTTATAGCTCCAACCCTCTGATCCAGGAAGCGTCCTGGTGAACCTCTTCTGCACCCTCTCCAAAGCCCCCACATCCTTCCTGTGATGGGGTGACCAGAATTGCCTGCAATACTCCAAATGCACCTGATCAAAGTTTTATAGAATTGCAACACTTCCTAACTCTTATACTCAATGCCGCCAGCAATGAAGGCAAACATGTCATACACCTTCTTTACCATTTTAGCAACCTGCATGGTCACGTTCAGGGAGGTGTAGACTTGGACCCCAAGAACCTGCTGTACATCAAAAGTATTGCCAGCATTTTCTGTTTCACCTTTTCCAATTCAATTAACCCAATCTATTAACCTCTCCCATACTTATTACACTGCTCTTTTTACATGCTCCCATTTACAGCTTTTCTTACAGTGTGACTACTATTCAGACCTCTGCATATGTCTCCTGCTGGTGGCTTTGTCTCTTGCTGTGTTAAACCTCCACCCAAATGGATTCAAAATCCTCTGAGCCAAGATCATCTCCCACAACTTCACTTCTTTCATCTCTCATTAACAGTGCTACTCCCACCTCCTTTTCCTTCCTGACTCTACTTCCTGAAGTTCAGATCTCCCTGGGTATTAAGTTCCAGGTTTGCTTCCATTTTAATCTTGCTTCTGTGACAACCATTAGATCAAACCAGTTTCTACTTGTATTCTCCAGCAAACCCCTTCGTGGATCATCTCGTCACCTGTGCCCTTGGTTCACACTCTCCACTGTTCCATCAAAGAACTAAATCATTACTGTAACCTGATTGGCCTTTAATAAGTGACTGACTTAATTTATCAACATATACTTTTCCAAGAGCCAATTATTTTTGCCCTGGGTCATTGCTTCACCACCTCCTCCCTCAGGGTGATTGTGAGGCTGGTTCAGCAGTTTGTTTTAAAGTTACTGAAGCTCAGTAATTCTGTTTGTGTTAGCTGGACGGGAGATAATTGTTGACGTTTCTCTTTGATAATAAGTGTAGATTTCCTTCATATTTTTGATGTTGTTAGAGCAGAGATGGTTCAGTGAAGATTTAAAGCTCTGATGGGTTTTGGTCTGGTGATTGAGAAGAGTCTGTTTTCGTGGGAGAAGGGGTGGCACCTGGAGGGCCTGATACAGATGGCCTGGTCACCTGTCCAGTGGGATTGAATCCAGAAGAAACTGTGCTCATGGTTCTAAGGAGGCCCAACAAAGCAAGGGAGTACATGATAAGTAGAAAGATATTGAGTCCTGGAATTGGTTTATTATTGTCACTTGTACCCAGGTACGGTGGGAAAAACTTGTCTTGTGTACCGGTCGTACAGATCAATTCATCACAAGGTGCATTGAAGTAGTACAGGGTAAAACAATACACAATGCAGAGTAAAGTGTCACAGCTACAGGGAAAGTGCAGGTAGACAGTGTGGAGGAACAGAGGGACTTTGGACGTTAAGAGCAACAGGACTGGTCAATAGGACATGCGAGGTAGCCTGCCTTTATTAACCAAGGTATAGAACGTAAGAATGGGGGATTAAGCTAGTGTCTGGGACGGCACAGAGGCACAGCTGGTAGGGTTGCTACCTCGCAGCTCCAGAGACCCATGTTCAATCCTGATCTCTGGTGCTGTCTGTGTGGAGTTTGCACGTTCTTCCAGTGACCGTATGGGTTTCCCCCCACATCCCAAAGACGTGCACGTCCGTAGGTTAATTGGCTGCTGTAAATTGTCACCTAGTGTGTGGCTGAGTGGTACAATCTGGGTGGAATTGATGTGAATGTGGAGGAATGAAATGGATTAGGATAGTATTGGTGTAAAACTGGGTGGTTGGTACAGATTCAGTGGGCTGAAGGGCCTGTTTTTGTGCTGTATCTATGATTCTAACTCTATACAACAGTCAGACCACATCTCAAGTACTGTGTCTGTTTCTAGCAAACATATTAAAAGAAAGATGTGACTGTATTGGGAGGAGTGCAAATGAGATTCACGATGACGATAGCAGGACAGGAAAACTGTGGCTATGTGGAACTGTATAGCACAAGTAAAGACCCTACACATCCAGCATGTCATTCTTTGCAACTTCTGCCAATGGGAAAGTCTGGAGCCCACTGTAAAACATCACAATAAATTCTCTGCTGTTTCTGACTGAGAATGGCAGGTTGCTGAGGAGAACTCTGGATTTAACTCATTTCTAAAATGTTTCCCATTATGAGGCCTGGGTGAGACTGCACCTACAGTATTGTGTACACCTTTTGCCCTCCTTACCTTAAAAAAAAGGATGTACTTGCCAGATTCAAATTAGTTTATTGTCATACACAGTAGGGTGCAATGAAATTCCTCGTTCACGTGAAGCTCACAGAGTAAACCGTGAACATGGTGATAGTCAAAGTCGAGTCTATTGTCAGATGCACAAGTCCGTGTGTGCACGGGTGCAATGAGAAACTTCCCTGCAGCAGCATCACAGGCACAGAGCAGCAGATAAGCAGCATTCACAAGAAAAACATAAACACAATTTTTACAAGAAAGAACACAATTAGAACAAAAAAAAATGAAGTCCATTTTAGTGCAAAGTTGTCCCAGTGTTGCTAAACTGCAGTGATCAGGGTTGTGCCGGTTGGTTCAAGAACTGAATGGTTGAAGGGAAGTAGCTGTTCCTGAACCTGATGGTGTGGGACTTCAGGTGGTGTACCTCCTGCCCAATGAGAGCTGTGAGAAGACGGCACGGCCCGGCCCGGATGGTGGGGATCTTTGATGATGGATGTTGCCTTCTTGAGGCAGCACCTCCTGTAGATACTCCCAATGGTGGGGAAGGATGTGCCTGTGATGTATTGGGCAGAGTCCACTACTCTCTGCAGTTTCTTATGTTGCTGCGCATTCAAATTGCCGTCCCAGACCGTGATGCAACCAGCCAGGATACTTTCAACAGTACATCTGTAGAAGTTTGTTAGAGTGTTCGGTGACAAGCCGAACCTCCTTAACCTTCTAAGAAATTAAAGACACTGGCGTGCCTTCCTTATGATTGCATCTGTATGCTGGGCCCAGGACAGGTCGTCCGATATGTTAGCGCCCAGGAATTTAAAGCTGCTGACCCTCTCCACTGCTGATCCCCCAGTGTAGACTGGTGCACGTTCACCCTCCTTCCCCTTCCTGAAGTCAACAATCAGCTCTTTAGTTTTACTGACGTTGAGTGAGAGGTGGTTGTTGCAGCACCACTCACTCCTGTATACTGGGATTCGTCCAACAAAAGTGGTGTTGTTGGCGAATTTGTATATGGCATTGGAGCTGAGCTTAGCCACACAGTCACGTGTGTATAGAGAGTAGAGCAGGGGGCTAAGCACGCAGCCTTAAGGTGCACCTGAGTTAATGATCAGCAAGAGGGAGATAGGATGGGAACCAAAGTCTTAGGTCGGATGATGGAGCAGTTGGTGTAAAGGTAGATGCGATATGCAGAGACACTGTGAGGAAGGATAAGCAGTGGATAGGGTATAACTGCAGTCAGTTGGATGGGTTGACACGTGTTTAATGCGAGAAGTGTTAAGAATAGGGGTGATGAACTCAGAGGGTGGGTCAGTACGTAGAATTACAATGTTGTGGCCATTACAGAGACTTGGCTGTCGCAAGGGCAGGAATGGCTGCTGGATGTTCCGGGGTTTAGATGTTTCAAAGGAGATAGGGAGGGGGCTAAAAGTTTGGGGGGGGGGAGTGGGGGGTGGCTTTGCTAATCAGGAATAGTATCACAGCTGCAGAAAAGGAAGATGTCCTGGAGGAATCGTCTCCTGAGTCAGTGTGGGTGGAGGTCAGAAACAGGAGGGGAGCAATCACTCTATTGGAAGTATTTTACAGACCCCCAGTAGCCACCAGGACACCAAGGAGCAGATAAGTAGGCAGATTTTGGAAAGGTGCAAAAATAACAGGGTTGTTGTCATGGGAGACTTCAACTTCCCTAATATTGATTGGCACCTCCTTAGTGCAATAGGTTTAGATGGGGCAGAATTTGTTAAGTGTGCCCAGGAAGGATTCCTGACACAGTATGTGGACAGGCCGACTAGAAGAGAGGCCATACTGGATCTAGTACTAGGCAATGAACCTGGTCAGGTGACAGATCTCTTGGTGGGCGAGCATTTCGGAGATAGTGACCACAACTCCCTGACCTTTAGCGTAGCCATGGACAGGGAGAGGACCAGACATTATGGGATAGTATTTAATTGGGGGAGGGCTAATTAAGACTGTATTATGCAGGATCTTGGGATCGTAAATTGGGAACAGATGTTCTCAGGGAAATGCACAGCAGAAATATGGAGGTTGTTTAGGGCAGACTTGCAAGAGGTTCTGGATAGGTTTGTCCCACTGAGACAGGGAAAGGATGGGAGGGTGAAAGAACCATGGTTGACAAGAGAGGTGGGACATTTAGTCAAGAGGAAGAAGGAAGCAAACTCAAGGTTCAGGAAGCAAAATTCAGACAGGCCTCTTGAGAATTATAAGGTAGGCAGCAAGGAGCTTAAGAAGGGACTTAGGAGAGCTAGAAGGAGACATGAGAAGGCCTTGGTGAGTAGAATTAAGGAAAACCCCAAATCATTCTACACGTACATGAGGAACAGGAGGATGACTAGAGTGAGGGTAGGACCGCTCAGCGATAAAGGGGGTAACATGTGCCTGGAGGCGGAGGAGGTAGGGGAGGTCCTTAATGAATACTTTGCTTCAGTGTTCACCAGGGAGGGGGACTTTGACGAATGTGAGGTCAGTGTAGAACAGGCTAATGTGTTGCATCATGTTGAGGTTAAGAATGAGGTAGTGTTGGAGCTTCTCAAAAACATTAGGATAGATAAGAACTCAGGGCCAGATAGGATATACCCCAGGTTACTACGGGAGGCGAGGGAAGAGATTGCTGGGGCATTGATGATGATCTTTGTCTCCTCCCCAGCCATAGGAGTGGTACCAGAGGATTGGAGGATGGCAAATGTTCAAGGAAGGTAATAGGGATAATCCTGGGAATTATAGATCAGTGTGTCTTACATCAGTGATGGGCAAGCTATTGGAGAGGATTCTTAGGGACAGGATTTACGAGCATTTGGAGAAGCATAGTCTTATTAGGGATAGTCAGCATAGCTTTGTGAGGGGCAGGTTGTGCTTCATGAGCCTGATTGAGTTTTCTGAGGAGGCGACAAAACAAATAGATGAAGGTAGAGCGGTGGATGTGGTGTATATGGACTTTAGTAAAGCGTTTGACAAGGTTCCCCATGGTAGGCTCATCCAGAAAGTCGTGAGGCGTGAGATCCACGGAGACTTGGCTGCATGGATTCGGAATCGGCTCTCCCACAGAAGGCAGAGGTCCTTAGAAGATGGAGAGTATTCTGTCTGGAGGTCAGTAACTAGTGTTGTTCCGCAGGGATCTGTTCTGGGACTCCTACTCTTTGTGATTTATATAAATGATTTGGATGGATTAGTAAGTTTGCAGATGACACAAAGGTTGGTGGTGTTGTGGATAGTGTAGAAGGTTGTCGTAGGTTACAACAGGATATAGACAGGATGCAGAGCTGGGCAGAGATGTGGCAGAATGAGTTCAATCTGGAGAAGTGTGAAGTGATACACTGTGGAAAGTTGAACTTGAAGACAGAGTACAAAGTTAATAGCGGGATTCTTCGCTGTGTGGAGGAACAGAGGGATCTTGGGGTCCAAGTCCATAGATCCCTCGAAGTTGACACGCAAGTTGATAGGGCGGTTAAGAAGGCGTATGGTGTGTTGGCCTTCATTAGTCAGGGGATTGAGTTCAAGAGCCACGAGGTAATGATGCAGCTCTATAAAACTCTGGTTAGACCACACTTAGGGTAGTGTGTTCAGTTCTGGTCACCTCATTATAGGAAGGATGTGGAAGCTTTAGAGATGGTGCAGAGGAGATTTACCAGGATGCTGCCTGGCTTGGAGAGCATGTCTTACGAGGAAAGGTTGAGCAAACTAGGGCTTTTCTCTTTGGAGCGATGCAGGATGGGAGGCGACTTGACAGAGGTGTATAAGATTATGAGAGGCATAGATAGAGTGGACAGCCAGCACCTTTTTCCCAGGGTGGCAATGGCCAATACCAGAGGACATCTGTTTAAGGTGAGTGGAGGAAAGTTTAGGGGAGTAGTTTTTTTACATAGAGTGTAAAAAAAAGTTTTTTTACACAGAGAGTGGTGGGTGCCTGGAACCCACTCCCAGGGTGGTGGTAGGGGCTGATACAATAGGGACATTTAAACAACTCTTACATAGGCATGTGTGTGTAAGAAAAATAGAGGGTTATGTGCTGTGTAGGAGGGAAGGGTTAGATTGATTGTGGAATAGGTTTATATAGGTCAGCATTGAGGACTGCCAATGAGGAAGTCGAGTATCTGGTTGCAGAGGGAGGTACAGAGGCCCAGGTTTTGTCTTGAAGCTTGATGATAAGTTTGGATGGGATGATTGTGTTGAACGCTGAGCTGTAGTCGATGGACAGCAGACTGATGTATGAGTTCCTGTTGTCCAGATGGTCCAAAGCAGAGTGAAGAGCCAGAGGAATTGTATCTGCTGTTGACCTGTTGTGGCAGTAGACAAAATGAAGCAGGTCCAGGTCATCTCTGAGGGAAAGAGTTGCAAATACAATCTCAGATTAATAGTGTTAGATTGCACTTAAAGTATTGTGTACAGTTCTGGTTGCCACACTACAGGAAGGATGTGGTAGCAATAGAGAGAGTGCAGAAGAGATTTACCAGGATGTTGTCTGGAATGGAGGGCTGTAGTTACAAGGAGAGATTGGATAGGCTGGGTTTCTTCTCACTGGAAGATAGGAGGGTGAGGGGTGTCCTTATAGAGGTTTAGAAAATTATGAGGAGCATAGTTAGGATAGTCAGAATCTTTTTCCGAGGGTAGGGGAGTCTAGTATTGGAGGGCACGGGTTTTCATTGAGGGGGAAGGAATTTAAAGGAGATCTAAGAAGTACATTTTTCACACAGAGGGTGGTGGGTACATGGAACGAGCTGCCAGAGGAGGTGGTGGAGGCAGATACAATTATGTTTAAAAGGCATTTGAACATGTACTTAGACAGCAAAGGCGTAGGCGGATGTGGGCAAATGGCTTGGTTAGCAGGGACGTGATGGGCCAAAGAGTCGTTTCCGTGCTGTCCACCTCGATGACTCGGAGGTCCCCCCCTCGGCCTCCCTCGCTCCAGTGGGGAGCAACACACAGACTGCTGCAGGAACCCAGCGGGTCGGGCAGCCTCCGTGGGGGGAAAAATGGACAGTCCACGTTTCAGGTCAAGACCATCTGGACGGTCCCGAGGAGGTTGTTGACCTGAATCCTCAACTGTCCATTTCCCTCCACAGCCGCTGGCCGGCCCGCTGAGTCCCTCCAGCATTGTGCTGCAGCCCCTGGTGAGGGCCAGCCCGGCCTCCCAGCCCTACAGCCCCTTCTCGACGTGATCAGCAGCCAAGCTCCACTGCTGACTCAGCTGAACTCATTGGTATTTGGAGGGAGCAGGGACGGGGCAAGACGAGCTGTGCAGCCCAGCAACGCCCGCAGCTCGGCGCTTAACGCTAGCCTCAGGCTTCACAGGTACTTGCGGGCCCTGCGCTGCCATAGCAACCGTGGCCAAGCGGGCTCCGTCCTGATTGGTGGGTGATGAACCCGCCTCGGCGCCTCCAACAGCTTCATTGCGATTGGGCGAAAGGAAGCCATGCTCCTTTTTTATTGGCTACTGTCGGCAGAACCTGGCCACCGATTGGCTGCGTCGCTGATAAATATTCCGGCGGGAAACGGCCCCGCGCGTTTAGTCAGCGAGCCGCTGGTGAGGAGACGTCCGCTCGGCCCCGCCATCCCCCGGTATCATGTTCGTCATCAAGAGAGGTACGGGCTCGGCCCCGACCCCGACCCCCGGGGCAGGCGGTGCGAGCGCCGGCGCCTCTCCCCGGGCGGGCTGGGGGCTTGCGCTCGCAACGAAGCGGGGTGAGAGGAGGAGTGAGGGCGGCCCGCGGGAGGGTGGGGGCCGGTCTGTGGGGCCTCCCGGCCTTTGTCTCGGGCGGGGGCGCCCGCACTGGGGTCCGGGGGGTGGGGGGCAGGGGCGCCCGCACTGGGGTCCGGGGGGTGGGGGGCAGGGGCGCCCGCACTGGGGTCCGGGGGGTGGGGGGCAGGGGCGCCCGCACTGGGGTCCGGGGGGTGGGGGGCAGGGGCGCCCGCACTGGGGTCCGGGGGGTGGGGGGCAGGGGCGCCCGCACTGGGGTCCGGGGGGTGGGGGGCAGGGGCGCCCGCACTGGGGTCCGGGGGGTGGGGGGCAGGGGCGCCCGCACTGGGGTCCGGGGGGTGGGGGGCAGGGGCGCCCGGGTTGCTGGGGCTGGACAGTAGTGTTCTCATTGGATCACGACGCTGCCAGGAGGGGAAGCGGGGACCTTGCACCCAACAGCTCTGGGGTCAGTCCAGAAACAGGGATCAGGAATGGGCCACTCCAGGGGGAGATGAGGAGACACAGGAGCAGGTGCTGGAATCTGGAGCAACACAGTCTGCTGGAGGAGCTCGGGGTCGAGCAGCATCTGTGGGGGCAGAGGAATTGTTGGCGATTCGGGTCGACATCCTGTGTCAGATGAAGAGGAGTCTCTTTAGCTGGGGGCACTGGCTGTTGTTGAGGCTTTTGAACGTCAGGGGATGGGTTATGATGGGTAGTGGCCATCTGATGGGCTGAATGGCCTGTTCGCAGGTGACATTCTGGGGCCGGTACCCTGGGGGTCAGGGAAATGTCCCCCTGCAGTCTGATGGATTGTGCTGGGGACGGAGCTGTGGCTCCCAGACCCCCTCCCCTGGGTGGGGGGTGGCTGGGATCGCTCAGCCCTGTCTGGGTCTGTTGGACACTCATTGACAGAGATTGATTTGGGGATTGGGCAATTGTGTTATCTGTGGATCACGGACCTTGATCCTTTACACCCAGCAGTCCCTGGTCTTGGGGCTGCTCGGGGACTGGTGCCTGCTTGTCAATGTCAAGTGAATGCTGAAGACTTGGTAGCTCAGGCGGTGTCTGTGCACAGACGGGGCATGTTTCGGGTCCGGGCCCTTCGCTCAGGTTTATGTCCTGCTCTGGAGCTGACGGAGAGCAGGGGTAGCGTCAGTCATGCCTGTGCCGGCGTTTCTGGGGCTGTGACTGCTCCATCGCCGGCGTTAGGACAGGGGCATTGTTTGCTCCGGGGTCCGAGGGGGTTTATCTGTCCTGGTGACCTCCCTGGGGGGAGGTGAGAGCTGCTGGCTCCCCAGTGCCCGGTCACCTCCATTCATCTCCCTTTGTGTTGCCCTTCCCGCCTGTTTGCGGTTTGAATTTGGCGCCGAAGGGCTGGGTTGCCGGAGTGGCGGGAAGGGGGTGAGCCAATCACCGGGCCGAGCTCCGAGATCACTATTCCAGGCTGGCACACAAGAGCTCCCCGGCAAATCCGGACGTTACCCACCCGGGTAACCGCCTGGAAATTGGGCTGAGCCAGCCTAGCGCGGGGAGCACTGTAACCCCGGCTCCAGAACAGACCCAGCCTAGTGTGTGAGCGAAGGTTGACCCAGGAAACAGTGAAGCTGAAGAGTTTATAGCTGGTCCGATCCGCGAGCTAATTAAGGAAATGCTTTTCTTTGGTCAAACTGAATGACTTTGCCAGAGGAGTAAACGGGACCGAATTGTTAACTGTTGTTTCTATGTACTGGGACCACTGCTGCTCACAATTTAGATGTGAGTAATCAAAAGTATAAATTTTAGATATTCTGATGGTGCCTAATTGTAGTTGGAAAGCCGATAGTACCGGGCAGAATGGATAAACAACTAGGAAATGAAGGTCATAAGATTATGTAAGAATAGGGTATACCATTTGGCCTTTTGAGCCATTTTCCTTCACTTTTACCATATTTCTGATTTTTTTGATATCCAGAAAATCAGTTGATCTGTTTTGATTAAACCCAATAACTGGCACTCCAGAGTAGAGAATTCCAAAGATCCACTACACCCAGGCTGGTTCTACAGGGTTTACCCCTTATTCTGAGACCATTGCCCCTGGGCAATGAGAAGTATCCAGCCTATTATGCCCTGTAAGAATTCTGAACAATTGAATTAAATCTCCTTTCAATGGTATAGTCTACTCATTCTCTCCTTGTATAGCAAACCAGATATCTCCGAGCCCAGTCTATGGAATCTTTGCTATAATCCCTCGACAAATTTATCCTTTTGGGTAAGGAGGCCAAAACTGCATTATGTTCCAGGTGCTGTCCCAGGCCTTGTTTAATTGCAGTGAATAGATAAATGAAAGTAGTATGTTTTGGTAATAAATCACTTATTACTTGGAGTCTACATGGGTACAGGAACCTGTAGTCGCCCACCATATCTGAGAGGTTTTGTGTGTCATCTTTTGTGCCATCAGACACAATATTTATTTTGTTTGCCATTTCCTTATTCCTCAATGTTTTCTCTTGTTTAAGCTTGTGAGGGACCCAAATTAATTTTTGCTGGTCTTTTAGAACCATAGAACACTACAGCACAGAAAACAGGCCATTTGGCCCTTCTAGTCTGTGCCGAAGCGTTATTCCTCTAGTCCCACTTACCTGCACCCAGTCCATAACCCTCCAGACCTCTCCCGTCCATGTATCTATCCAATTTATTCTTAAAACTTAGAGTGAGCCCGCATTTACCACATCAGATGGCAGCTTGTTCCACACTCCCACCACTCTGAATGAAGAAGTTCCCCCTAAACCTTTCCCCTTTCACCATAAAGACATGTCCTCTCGTACTTATCTCTCCTAACCTAGGTGGAAAGAGCCTACTTGCATTAACTCTGTCTATACCCCTCATAATTTTGTCAACCTCTATCAAATCTCCCCTCATTCTTCTGTGCTCCAAGGAATAAAGTCCTAACCTGTTCAATCTTTCCCTGTAACTCAACTCCTGAAGACCCAGCAACATTCTAGTAAATCTCCTCTGCACTCTTTCAATCTTACTGATATTCTTCCTATAGTTCGGTGACCAGAACTGCACACAATACTCCAAATTTGGCCTCACCAATGTCTTATAACGGCCTCACCATCACATCCCAACTCCTATATTCAATACTTTGATTTATGAATGCCAGGATGCCAAAAGCCTTTTTTTACAATCCTGTCTGAACTCCCAGATCCCTTTGTTCCTCTGTGCTCCTTAGTGCCCTACCATTTACTGTGTATGTCCTACCTTGATTTGTCCTTCCAAAATGCAACACCTCACACTTGTCTGCATTAAATTCCATCTGCAGTTTTCTGGACCATTTTTTTATTTGGTCCAGATCCCTCTGCAAGCTTTGAAAGCCTTCCTCGCTGTCCACTACACCTCCAATCTTAGTGTCATCTGCAAACTTCCTGATCCAATTTACCACATTATCTTCTAGATCATTGATACATACAACAAACAACAATGGCCCCAACACAGATCCCTGAGGCACACCACTAGTCACAGGCCTCTAATCTGAGAAACAACCATCCACAACCACTCTGTCTTCTCCCACGCAGCCAATTTCGAATCCAGTTTACAACCTTTCCATGGATACCCATTGACTGAACCTTCTGAACTAATCTCCCATGTGGGACCTTGTCAAAGGCCTTACCAAAGTCCATGAAGACAACATCCACAGCCTTACCTTCATCTACTTTCTTAGTGACCTCCTCAAAAAACTCCAAGATTCGTTAAACACGATCTACCATGCACAAAGCCATGCTGACTATCCTTAATCAACCCTTGGCTGTCCAAATACTTATATGTCCTATCTCTCAGAACACCTTCCAATAATTTACCCACTACTGATGTCAGGCTCTCTGGCCTGTAATTACCTGGTTTACTCTTAGAGCCTTTCTTAAACAATGGAACAATATGAGCTATCCTCCAGTCCTCTGGCACCGCACCTGTGGCTAAGGACATTTTAAATATATCTGCCAGGGCCCCTGCAATTTCTACACTAGTCTCTCTCAAGGTCCAAGGAAATATCTTGTCAGGCCCCGGGGATTTATCTACCTTTATTCGCTGTAAAGCATCAAGTACCTCCTTTTTAATCTCTATATGTTCCATGACACTAGTGCTTGTTTCCCTTCCTTCCATATCCACGATGCCAGTTTCCTAAGTAAATACTGATGCAAAAAAACTGTTTAAGACCTCCCCCATCTCCTGAGGCTCCACACGTATATGACCATTCTGATCTAGGGGACGAATTCTGTCTCTTACTCTCCTTTTGCTCTTAATGTACTTGTAGAAACCCTTTGGGTTTACCTTCACATTATCTGCCAAAGCAGCCTCATGTCTTTTTGCCTTCCTGATTTCCTTTTTTAGTATTTTCTTACATTTCCTATACTCTTCAAGTACCTCATCTGCTCCTAGTTGCCTATACCTGCTATACACCTCTCTCTTTTTCTTAACCAGCTCACCAATATCCCTTGAAAACCAAGGTTCCCTATGCTTGTTACCTTTGCCTTTAATCCTGACAGGAACATACAAACTCTGCACTCTCAAAATTTCATCTTTGAAGGCTTTCCATTTACTGAGCACATCCTTGCCAGAAAATAACTTATCCCAATCCACCATACCTAGATCCTTTCTCATTTCCACAAAGTTGGCCTTTCTCCAATTTAGAACCACCACTTGAGGACCAGACCTATCCTTATCTATAGTTATCTTGAAACTAGTTGCATTATGGTCACTGGACCCAAAATGCTCACCTACACATACTTCTGTCACCTGATCTGCCTGGTTCCCTAATAGGAGATCAAGTATTGCATTCTGTCTTGTTGGTACCTCCATATATTGATTTGGAAAACTTTCCTGAACACATTTGACAAATTCCAAGCCATCCAACCCTCCCACAGTGTGGGAGTCCCAGTCAATATGTGGAAAGTTAAAAGTTTGAGTTAAAAATCTGGTATTCCCTTCTGAAACATTTGTCTCTTTCAACTTTGACTTGACTATTGGTCATCTGTTTTAAGCCCCTTGGTGCCAAATAATTGGTTGGTAATCACATTGCTGAAGTGTTATGGGAACTTCAGACCTGTAAACCTAACATCATTGTAAGGGAAGTTATTGAGAAAAAAAATTGAGGGATGGTATTAATGATCATTTGGAAAGGCAGGGACTCATGAGAGATGGTCAACATGGCTTTAACAAAGGCAGATCCTGTCTGACGAACCTGAGTGGATTAAAAAAAAGTGAGGGTAGTGCCATAGGTGTGGATTGCACAGACATCAGTAAGGCCTTTGATGGCGTCCTACATGATTGGTCCAAAAGACTGCACAGTAGAGTAGCGGTTAGCGCAACACTATTACAGCGCCAGCGATTGGGGTTCGATTCCCATTGCTGTCTTTAAGGAGTTTGTACGTTCTCCCGTGTCTGTGTGGGTTTCCTCCGGGTGCTCCGGTTTCCTCTCTCATTGCAAAGACGTACGGGTAGGTTAATTTTGGTTTAAAATGGGCGGCGTGGACTCATTGGGCCGGAAGGGCCTCTTACCACGCTGTAAAATTTTAAAAAGGTTGGGGCCTATGGGATTCGGGGTAAATTGAATCCAAAATTGGCTTGGCAATAGGAGACAGTGATAGTAGTGTGCTGTTTATCTGATTGGATGCCAATAACTAGTGGTGTTCCACAGAAATCAGTGCTGGGACCCCTGCTGTTTGTAGTACATGTGAACGTAGGAGGCATGATCAGTAAGTTCACAGATGACACGAAGATTGGTGGAGCTGTTGACAGTGGAGGGATGGTCTTGGGCTATAGGATGATATTGATGTGTTGATGAAATGGCAGGTGCAGTTTAATCCAGATGAGTGTGGTGATACATTTTGGGAGTACTAACGAGGCTAGGATATGCCGTGAATGGTAGGGTCCAGGGGAGTATTGAGGAACAGAGAGACATTGGTATTCAAGTCCAAGAATCTTAAGGTGGCAGCGCGGGTAGGTAATGTAGTTAAGAAGGCATATGGGATACTGGATTAATTAGTCAGGGCACTGAATACAAGTGGGTGGAGGTTATGCTCAAACTTAAAACATCGATCAGACCTCATCTGGAGTACTGCTGCTGTTCTGGTCACCACACTATGGGATTGGAGAGGCTTGGACTGTTTCCTGGAGCAGGGAAGGTTAAGAGGGGACAAGATTGAGTTATATAAAATTGAGGAGTGTGGATGGGGTTAACTGTAGGAAACCATTCCCCACTATATTGGAGATAGATAAAATTAGAGGACATAGACTTAGGAGAACTGAGGGGGATCTTTGTCCACTCAGGGTGATGAGTATTTGGAATACACAGCCTGAGAGAGTGGTGGTGGCAGGGTTGCTGAGAGAGTGGTGGTGGCAGGGTCGCTGAAAGCATTTAAGTGTCTGGATGAGCACTTGAATTGCCAGGCGTAGAAGGCTCTGGGCTAGGTGCTGGAGGATGGGATTAATGCAGATGCATTCCCACAGGTTGGTGTGGACGTGGTGGGCTGAATGGCCTGTTTCTGTGCTATATTGTTCAACGACTATTTCGCACCAAAGCTGTTGTGTAACTGAAAGGTGCTGTGATGGCCAAGAAAAGCAATGTTTAATCTGTGGTACTCTGTTTTGCAGATGGTCGTCAGGAGAGAGTCATGTTTGACAAGATTACTTCCCGGATCCAGAAACTGTGTTATGGTCTGAATCCTGAATTTGTAGATCCAGTGAGTAGCTTATTATGTTCATGATCTTCTGCTGTGATTGGCCAGCAACCAATTCCAAAATTAAATCCATTTCATAAACACACTTGAGATCTGCCTTTGATTTCCGGGGTAATTTTCATTAAGCCGAGCTCTAAATCATTGGGAGCGTCTGGAAAACCATTTCCATATCTTCTTGCCTGTCCTTGCAACACCCCAAATTGCTTTGCAGTTATTGAAGCACATTTGTAATTAGTGTTAAAGGTTGCAAAAAAATCTCTACCATTTAGAAGCTGATGGGAATTTAGTACCCAGGCACGGCAGAGTTCCATCAACCACAGTGTCCTTCCTTAGAGGAGCTAACTCAGTGGAAAAGGTGATGAAATCGGGTTGATTCAACCAAAAAGTCTGTATTAGTTGCTTTGAATATCAGCAGTGCCTTGGATGTCGGCACTTTTGCCTCTGCTGCCTCTCTAGGGCCTGGACACAAGTTCTAGGCTGATACTCCCAGTCCTAGACTGTCAGAGATGTTACAAGTGAATGTTAAAGATGACACAGCGCCATTTTACAAGGGACCTCTCCTCAATATCCTGGCTGTGTATCATTCCACCAGTGTTGAAGAAACTTATTATTGTGTAATCATGTTGCTGCTTATGGGAACTTGCAATGCACTGATTGGCTACCGTGTTTTTGTCATTATAGCAGTGATTACATTTTTAAAACAAAATGGTTGTAAGATGCTTTGGAGCATCTTTAAGTTGTGATGAGTGCTCCAGAAATGAAAGTCTTTACACAAGCTTTATATAAGCATTGCTGTTTCGGCCTGGTCCTGGGAAGGAGGCTCACTTGGAGCCTGGATAGATTTCTTGTTATGTGAGATGACAACAAATGCTTTCACACCAGCCAATGATTGTAAGTTGTAGCTGGTGTACTGCTGCTGATCTGATTTTTATTGTTACAGGCACAGATTACAATGAAGGTGATTCAGGGCCTGTATAGTGGTGTTACAACTGTTGAATTGGATACATTGGCAGCAGAGACTGCTGCCACCATGACAACCAAACATCCAGACTATGCCATTCTGGCTGCACGGATTGCGGTCTCCAATCTCCACAAGGAAACCAAGAAAGTGTTCTCTGGTGAGTACCATGATGTTGACGGACTACCATAACTCAAAGTAGGACAGCACAGAAACGGGCCCTTCAGCCCACCATGACCATTCTGACCTTCTTGCCCATCTGCACTAATCCCACTTGTCCACATTAGGTCAGTATCTTCTATGCTTTGCCTATTCAAGTGCCCGTCCAAATGTCTCGTAGTGACGTTATCTGATTCTACCACCACCTTCGGCAGTGCGTTCCAGATATCGATCACTCTGTGTGAAACAAACTTCCCCTCAAATCCCCATTAGAACTCCTTACTCTCATCTTAAACTTACGCTGCATTGTTTTTGGTACACCTGTCATAGAAAAACATTCTATCTCCCCTATCTATATTCAGTGACTGAGAGAACGAATGTGTTACATAGGACAATGCAGCACAGGAACAGGCCCTTTGGCCCACAATGTCTGTGCCAACCATGATGCTACATATGGCCTGGAAAACTCAGTTACTGAGGATATTGCAGACAGTTTGATAAATTTGCGGACTGCAAGGTCTTTGGAGGATATGGTCAAAGGTCAGTTGTGATTTTGTAAGAGGGCTGTTCAGCCTTACATCAGTGTTAGGGAAATTATTGGAAAAGATTTTAAGGGATAGGACCTACTTGTATCTGGAAAAGCATGGACTCATTAGGGATAGTCAGCATGGCTCTGTGTGGGGGAGGCCATATCTTACAAACTTGGTTGAATGTTTGAGCAGGTGAAGATGATTGAGAGTACATAGAACAGTACAGTACAGCACAGTACGGGCCCTTCGGCCCACAATGTTGTGCTGACCTATATAATCACCCACTCCATGATCAATCTAACCCTTCCCTCCTACACAGCCCATAACTTTCCATTTTTCTTATATCCACATGCCTATCTAAGAGTCTTTTAAATGTCCCTATTGTATCAGCCCCTACCACCACATCCTACCTCTGACATCTCCCCTGACCTTTCCTTCTCTGACCTTAAACTGATATCCTCTGATAATGGCCATTGCTCCTCTAGGGAAAAGGTGCTGGCTTTCAACTCTGTCCCTCATAATCTTATACACCTCGATCAAGTCGCCTTTCACCCTGTGTCGCTCCAGAGAGAAAGCCCTAGCTCACTCAACCTTTCCTCATAAGACGTGTTCTCTAATTCAGGCAGCATCCTGGTAAATCTCCTCTGCACCCTCTCTAAAGCTTCCACGTCCTTCCAATAATGAGGCAACCAGAACTGAATACAATACCAGAGTTATTGGTCTAACCAGAATTTTATGGAGCCACAACATTACCTCGCGGCTCTTGAACTCAATCCCCTGACTAATGAAGGCCAGCACACCATTTGCCTTCTTAAACACCCTATCAACTTGCGTGGCAACTTTGAGGGATCTATGGACTTGGACCCCAAGATCCCTCTATTCCTTCACACTGCTAAGAATCCTGCCATTAACCTTGTACTTCGCCTTCAAGTTTGATCTTCCAAAGTGCATCACTTCACACCTTTCCATATTGAACTCCATCTACCACTTCTCCACCCAACTCCGCATCCTGTCCATATCCCGTTGTAACTTACGACAACCTTCTACACTATCCACATCTCCAACCTTCGTGTCATCTGCAAACTTACCAACTCATCCCACTTCCTCATCCGAGTAATTTGTAAAAGGTCACAAAGAGCAGGGGTCTCAGAACAGATCCCTGCAGAACACCACTAGTCACCAACCTCCAGGCAGAATACTCTCCATCCACTACCACCCTCTGCCTTCTGTGGGCAAGCCAATTCTGAATCCATGCAGCCAAGTCTCCATGGATCCCATGCCTCATGACTTTCTGGATGAGCCTACCATGGGGAACCAGTCAAATGCCTTACTAAGGTCCCTATACACCACATCCACCACTACTTTCATCTATTTGTTTTGTCACCTCAAAGTACAATTTGGCTCGCGAGGCACAACCTGCCCCTCACAAAGCCATGCTGACTCTCCCTAAGACTATACTTATTCAAATCCTCAAATCCTGTCCCTAAGAATCCTCTCCAATAGCTTGCTGACCACTGATGTAAGACTCACTGGTCTAATTGTCAGGATTATCCCTATTACCTTTCTTGAACAAGGGAGCAACATTTGCCATCCTCCGGTAGCACTCCTGTGGCCAGGGAGGAGACAAAGATCATCATCAACGCCCCAGAAATCTCTTCCCTCACCTCCCGTAGTAACCTGGGGTATATCCCGTCTGGCCCTAGGGACTTATCTATCCGAGTGTTTTTCAGAAGCTCCAACGCTACCTCTTAACCTCAACATGCTGCAGCACATAAGCCTGTTCTACGCTGACCTCACATTCGTCAAAGTCCCTCTCCCTAGTGAACACTGAAGCAAAATATTCATTAAGGACCTCCCCTATCTCCTTTGCCTCCAGGCACACGTTTGCCCCTTTATCCCTGAGCGGTCCTACCCCCACTCTAGTCATCCTCCTGTTTTACACATACATGTAAAAAGCTTTGGGGTTTTCCTTAATCCTACTTGCCAAGGCCTTCTCATGTCCCCTTCTAGCTCTCCGAAGTCCCTTCTTAAGCTCCTTCCTGGCTACCTTATAATTCTCAAGAGCCCTATCTGATTTTTGCTTCCTGAAGCTTAAATATGCTTCCTTCTTCCTCTTGACTAAATGTTTCACCCCTCTCGTCAACCACGGTTCCTTCACCCTACCATCCTTTCCCTGTCTCATTGGGGCAAACCTATCCAGAACCCCTTGCAAGTCTGCCCTAAACAACCTCCACATTTCTGCTGTACATTTCCCTGAACATCTGTTCCCAATTTACGCTCCCAAGTTCCTGCCTAATACAGTCTTAATTAACCCTCCCCCACCCATTTAAAAACTTACCCATATCATCTGCTCCAATCCTTGTCCATAGTTATGCTGAAGGTCAGGAAGTTGTGGTCATTATCCCTGAAATGCTCACCTACTGAAAGGTCTGTCACCTGACCAGATTCATTGCCTAGTACTAGATCCAGTATGGCGCCTCTGCTAATTGGCCTGTCCACATACAGTGTCAGGAATCCTTCCTGGACACACCTAACAAATTCTGCCCCACCTTAAGCTTTTGCACTAAGGAGGTGCCAATCAATATTAAGTCTCCCATTACAACAACCCCTGTTATCATGGTAGGCCAGTGGGTGTTGTATACATGGACTTTAGTAAAGCATCCAATGAGGTCATTCATGATAGGCTGATCCAGAATATTAAGGCACATGGGATCCATGGTAACTTGGTAGATTGAATTTAAAATTTTCACTCAGCCTCCTTTGCTCCAGAGAAAACAAGCCCAGCCTATCCAATCTCTCCCCATAACTAAAGTCCTCCAATCCAGGCAATGTCCTGATGAATCTCCTCTGCAGCCACATCCTTTAGTATGTCCACCAGAACTGCAATCAATATTCCATGTGTGGTTTGGCCAGTGTTTTGTAAAGTTGCAACATAACATCCTAACCTTTATATTCTATCCCCTGACCAATGAAGGCAAACATGCCTTTTTCACCACCCTATCTACCTGTGTTGCCACTTTCAGGAAACTGGACTGACCCCTAAGGTCTTTCTGTTCATTTGACTTCCCAAAATACATTAATTTGCACTCATTGAGATTAAATTCCATCTGCCATGAAACATCCCATCTGATCTATAGCCTGCTGTAGCCCTAGACAACTTGCCTTATTCACAGCACCACCATTCTTTGTCATCTGTAAACTTCTACATTCATATCCAAATGGTTAATATATTTCACAGACAACAAGAATCCCAGCACTGATCCATATGATACACCACTGGTCAGATTTCCAATCAGAAAAGCAACTTACCACCACCACCCTTCTGCCTCTACCAAGCCAATTTGGGATCTAATTAGTCAGCTCTCCTTGGATCCCATTTGTGCTTTAACCTTCTGCACAAACCTACGGTGTAGGACCTTCTCAAATGCCTTACAAATGTCCATAAGACATCCACCACCTCTTGTACCTGTGCGGAACTTGACAGTTTCGTAAATTTCACCACTAATTTTCACCCAGCTCTCCAATTCACTTGGACTACCTAAGCCACCTCTCTCTCCTTCCTTGATCTTTCCGTCTCCATCTGAGGAGACATCAGTGACATCATCTACAAACCCACTGATGCCCACAGCTACCTTGATTACAGCTCCTTCCACCCTGTCTCTTGCAAGGACGTGATCCCTTTTTCTCAATTTCTCTGCCTCCGCTGCATCTACTCCCATGATGAGGCTTTCCACTCCAGGCCATCCGAGATGTCCAACTTCTTTTCTAACCGGGGCTTCCCGCTGACTGTAGTTGAGAGAGCTTGCACCCGTATCTCTGCCATTTCCCGCACCTCTGCTCTCACCCCCACCCCTCCCAGACCCAACAGGGACAGGGTCCCCCTTGTCCTCACATTTCATCCCACCAGCCTGTGTATCCAACACATCATTCTCCACCATTTCCACCATCTCCAACAGGATCCCACTACCAAGCACATCTTCCCCCTCCCCACGCCTTTCTGCCTTTCACAGGGACCGTGCTCTCTACGACTCCCTAGTTCACTCCTCTCCCACCCCCCACCCTGGGAACCTTCCACTGCCCCCACCATAGGTGCAACACCTGCCCCTACACCGCCTCCATCCAGGGACCCAAACAGTCCTTTCAGGTGAGACAGAACTTAACCTGCACCTCCTGTAATATCATCTACTGCGTTTGGTGCTCCTAGTGTGGCCTCCTCTACATTGGTAAGACCAAATGCACACTAGGTGACTGTTTTGCAGAACACCTGTTCTCTGTCCGTAACCGCGACCTGCATCTCCCCGTTGCCAGTCACTTCAACTCCCCCTCCCACACTATCACTGATATGACAGTCCTCTGCCTCCTCCACTGCCAGGAGAATTTCAAGCAGTCTTGGAACCTTGCAGCCTAATATCATGAATATTGAATTCTCCCACTTTAGGTAATATCTCTCCACTCCACCCCCCCCCACCACCCCACTTTCCCCACAAACACCCCCCACTCCACCCCACCATGCTTCTTCTCTTCTTCCCTTTCCTAGCCTCTTTTTTTTCCTCTCTCTCCATACCTTTGACCCATCCCCTGGTGGATCTGTTCTCCCCTCCTCCCCCGCACCTGCCTATCACTGTCTCTTACCTGCATCTACCTATCACCACCCTGTGTCCACCCCGCCTCCCCTCTTTCGTCCCCCTATCACTGCTCTGCTTTTCTGTCCTTGGGCTTCCTCTTTTCCTATCCTCAGCCCTGAAGAAGGGTCCTGATCAGAAACGTTGACTGCCTGATGCTGCCTGGCCTGCTGAGTTCCTCCAGCATCAGTATGTTTTTCATCCAGACTAAGCCCCAGTCTCTAAGGCAATCATAGTCAATGTTGGGAAAGTTAAAAATCCCCTGTTACTGTAACCCTATTGCTCTTGTACCTTTCTGCAGTTTGCTGCATAATTGTTCCTCTAATTCCTGTTTACTGTCAGGAGTTTATAGAAATAATCCCGGCAGTGTGATAGCCCCTGTAGCAAATAGGCATTACTCATTATCTTGCAGTCAGGACTGAACACAGTCAGAAGTTGGTCATGCATCTGGATCAACTCGCCCAGTGCCAGTCCAGCACAGCTTAAATATTTAGTAAGCTGCCTCTACATTGCCACATCAAATGTTCCTAGGGCAGGGACAGCAGGGGCTAAATATTGAATAAAACTTCCTTGATACTGTTTTGTCAAACATTCCCTGGCAGGTCCAATGCAGATTAGAGACAACCAAACTCCTGCCTAAACAATGTTCATTATCCTTTGTCTTCTATGGTTATGTCAGTGTGGCAAACTTTGAATTTCCCCAGTCAGTCATCCTTTTGGTTGTTTGACATTGCTGATTAAAAGCTTTGGGCATTACTGTGATTGGGGTGTTCGTCTTTGTAGCTAGTACGTTGCCATTCATTTGCATCTCATGACTATTTTCTTTTCCAGACGTTATGGAAGATCTATATAATTATGTGAACCCTCTGACTAACAGCCACTCACCCATGATTTCCAAGGAAACCTTGGATATTGTGCTTGAAAATAAAGATGTAAGTGCCTTTGTCCTCTGGGTGTGGGGTCAGATGGAATCTCTACTAAAAGCAACTGATTTAATGGTGTGGTGTGGAGAGCCTGACTAGAGCTGTATGTGTGTTTATGATCACTGTGTTCAGGAAACTGTCTTTTCTTGAGGTCTGCTCGGTCAACAGATCTAGAATTCAACAGAATGGTACTTAAGTGATCTGTTCTTTCTCTTCAGCGCCTGAATTCTGCCATCATCTACGATCGGGACTTCTCCTATAATTTCTTCGGATTCAAGGTAGGTTTTTTCAGAGATGTTGCTGGCTTTGTTGCAGTTCCCTTTTGTGATGTTATCTTATTCCTGCTATTTCTTTTCACAGACGTTAGAACGTTCTTATCTGCTGAAGATCAATGGAAAAGGTATGTACCTTATGCTGCTCTATCTTGATAAGGATGCAGTGAGATATCTCCCTGAAATCTCTCAATGATTGGGCAGGCAACACTATGTGTGTGAGAGAGAGAGAGAGATCTCTCCCTTGGATGCAACATTTCAGCTACTCCATTCCGGCCACATTCCAGTGGAAGAGCAATATTCACTTTGGATTTTTGGCATTTTCAATTTTTATGGGATCAGGCAGTTCCCAGGTTACAACAGGGTTCTGTTCCAGAGAACTGCTTGTAACGTGAACTGTTCATAAGTCAGAAATGAACAACAATGTCTGGGAGAGGATCACAAACGGCTGTGACGGGAGAGTGAGTAGGTGCGGTAAGAGTGGCCGCCATCAGCCTCTCTGTCTCGGTGAGTGAGTGAATCTGCTCAGCACCTGCAGCTCTGCTTAGTTCGACCCAGTCCCTGATTGTTGCAGCTTGTGGTGATGGGGAGAAAGTGCATGTGAAAATGTCCCATTCCCACCTGGCAGAAGATGTTGAGCAGCTGGCAAATCCATCCCCATCTGTTCCTCTGGTCACCCAAACACTTGTTCATATGTGCTGCGTGTCCATTAGTCATGCATTCATAACCTGGGGAGGACCTGTAAATGTCCAAATAGAGGGGTCGCAGGCAAAGAAAATGAAAGATAACTTTGTTCCAAGGTGTTCATTTAAATCTTTTTGGTACTGATGGACTTTGTGCTAGAGTCTTAAAAGATGTGGCTAGTGAGATAGTTAATGCACTAGTTTTAATGTTTCTAAATGGGGGTCCATTATATTGGAAAATAATGACTAACTACTTTGTTACTTAAAGATGGGGAGTTACTGGCCAGTTAGATTAACGTCTGTCAGAGGGAAAAGGTTATTTAATGTGTTGAAGCAGGGCATCAGAAAGGTTCAAGGTAATCAGCAAAGTCAAGATTATTTTGTTAAAAGTAAATAGTGTTTGGCCAATTTATTGTTTCTTTGAAGAAGTACCATGTTGGGAAAAAGGGGAACCAGTCTGTTAAGATTTTCAGAAGGTATTTGATAAGGTGCCACATCAAAGGTTATTGTGGAACATAAAGCTTCACAATGTAGGAGTAATACATTTTTGTGGATAAGAGATTGACTGGCTGCAGGAAACAGTGGGCATAAATGTTTTGTTCCCTGGTTGGTGAGATATAATTAGTGGTATGTCATGGATCAGGGCTAGAGTCTCAATGTTTTACCATTTCTGTAAATGACCTGGGTAAAGGCACCGATGGTTCAGTTGCTAAATTTGCTAATGACGTACAAAGGTAGGTAGGAAAGTTAAGTTGTGAAGAAGACTCTGGAGGCTGCAAAGGGACATGAATAGTTTAAGTGAATGGGCAAAGATCTGGCAAATGTGGTATCATATATGGGGGGGAAATCTATCTAATTTGGTAGGAATAAGTAAACAAGAATCATTATCTAAATGGTAAAGTAGCAGAAGGATCTTGATGTCCTGGTGCATGATTTGCAAAAGGCTAGTCTGCAGGTAGAGCAAGTAATTAGCGATGCTAACAGAGTGTTCCTCCACTGCAAGGGAAATTGAATTCAAAAGTTGGGAGGTGATGCTTCAGTTATATGGGGCATTAGTGGGACTACATCCAGAGGACTGTGTACAGAATTGGTCTCCTTACTTAGGAAGGATATAAATGTGTTGGAAGTAAAGTTCATTGAACCTTTACTAGACTAGTACCGGGAATGGTAGGTTATCTCATGAGGAAAAGCTGGGCAGGATGGATTTGTATCTGCTGGAATTTAGAAGAGTGAGAGGTATCTTGATTGAAACATCAGATCCAAGAGGTCTTGACAGAATGGAGAGGATGTTTCCTTTTGTGGGACAATCCAGAATTGGAGATCACCCATTCAGGGCAGATGCAGAGAGGTATTTTGACAGTTGAGTCTTTAGAACTCTGCTTGTTTTGTCCTTTGATGAAAAGAATCTTTGAATAATTTTAAGGCAGTAGCAGATGGATATCTGATAACCCGTGAAGTGAAAGAGAATGTGAGGTTGAGCTTGCAATACAATTGTCCACATCTTCAATGGTAGAGCAGGCTGCTCCTTTGTATGTTGGTATCTCCATTCAGTTTGATTTGGGCTGTTGTTTTCTAGTGGCTGAACGTCCCCAGCACATGCTGATGAGGGTCTCTGTTGGAATCCACAAGTGTGACATTGATGCTGCCATTGAAACATACAACCTGCTGTCGGAAAAGTGGTTCACTCACGCATCTCCCACCTTGTTCAATGCTGGCACCAACAGGCCTCAACTCTCCAGGTACTGTGCTCCTAGTCTCCAAAGCCTGAAGACCTCATCTGTTTCCAACTCCTGATATACTTCTCATTCTTCCATTCTCTGCTGCCCTGGCTTGTGGATCTTTACGCTTTCATACAAAGGGATTGTGGGTTAATTTAATATTAATGAAGCAGAGATTAATTCTTCCCATTCTTATAAGGTTTTTGGAAGTTTTCAGTGTGACTAGATCCCTTCCATACATCTGATGCTACCAGAGTTAGGGAGTCAGTTACTTGGATTGTTGACAACTGTCAGACTTAACCCTAAACAACTTTGAAAATGTCTTTAATTCTTCTGATTTCATTATCTTCACTCACTGCCACAGTTTGTCTGTTGATGATGGCCTTCAGGGAGGCTAACTGTTTTCTTCCTTCGTGTTTCATATGGTTTCTCGTTTAGTTATGTCGTAAGAGGCCATTTGGCCTTTGAGTTTGTGCTAGCTCTCAGCATTTTTGTCCCATTTATTTCCCAATAATCTATTCTTTCATGTCTTCAACTCCTGATTCTCCTGCCACATCCCTACCACAGAGCTAATTTTCGTTAGCCATTTAACTGACCAGCGTGTATTTAGCAGCACACAGGGGAAACCCTCATGGTGATAGGGAGAAAGTGCAAACTCCACACAGCACCAGTGGTCAGGATCAAACCTGGGTCACTGGCACTGTGCTGCAGCACTGCTAACTGCTATGACACTGCTCTCCCAAGTACTGCTCAGCACCACTCCATTCTAATGCTCTGGATTGATTGAATTGATGCTTTCCTATCTGGAGCCCCTGCTGTTATCCCTGTAGTGCATCCGGATAAAACAATAAAAGACCTTGCTTTGTATCTTTCCTGCTGCTGCCTTTGATCTAATTATCATTACCACACTTGAAGCAGGACTCCCTCTGCCGTTTTCCCCCACGCTTCACTCTTTGAAATTGCCCTTCAGTCACACCTGGCATGATTAGTTTTTTTTGAGTTGAAGACTTCTCTGTGTGTGTGTGTGCTTAGCCTGCCGTTTGCCTTGCAGCTGCTTCCTGCTGTCCATGAAGGATGACAGCATTGAAGGGATTTATGACACCCTGAAGCAGTGTGCTCTAATTTCCAAATCTGCTGGGGGTATTGGTGTTTCTGTGAGCTGCATCCGAGCTACAGGAAGCTACATCGCAGGCGTGAGTATGATCAGTGGATTTTTGTGCAAAAAACCCATCGAGCTTGTTGAGATCCCTCAAGCAAGGAGATCTGCTGTCCTTGGCCTGGACTATTTGTGACTCCAGATCCACATTGCCCTAGAAATGAAGACTCTATTAAGGAACAATGCTGAGGGTGGGCAAAAAAAAATGCTGGCCTTTCCACCGATGTCTGCATCCTATAACTCAACAGCTTAAAAACCCAGTTAGCTCTCCAGTCCTGGCCTCCTGTGTGTCATAGTCATACAGCATGGAAGCAGGCTCTTCAGGCCAACTGGTCCATGCCAACCAAGATGCCCATCCAGGCTAGTCCCATTTGCCCGTGTTTGGTCCATATTCTTCTAAACATGTCCTATCCATGTACCTGTCCGAGTTCCTTTTAAGTGTTATTATTGTACTGCCTCAACCCCTTCCTCTGGCAGCTCGTTCCACATTCCCACCATCCTCTGTGTGGAAAAAGTTGCCCCTCAGGTGCCCAAGCAATTGCTTGTTACGGCTTGTCATGAGTTCTAAATTTTTGTGTGCCCCATCAAATACTTGCTAACACTTGTGTTACCAGGGACCCAGTGGTGTCCTTAACCCCATAGTTCTGGGTGCTGTATAAACACAGGTAACCGTTGTGCACTTCAGTGACTCCTTGTCGTTTCAGACCAATGGAAGCAGCAATGGCCTCGTACCAATGCTGCGGGTTTACAACAACACAGCGCGTTACGTGGACCAGGGAGGGAACAAGGTGAGTGTGTTGATGTTTGAGATGTGCCAGGTTCACAGCTACCCACTACAGAGAATTCAGCAGAATGATGCTGAGGCTGGATTTACAGATGACTCCAATCAGGCAGAACAAACAATCTACCAGAGGAACAGCAGTAGAAGCAGCATCTGGGGGGTGGGGACATTGTCGAAGTTTTGGGTGGAAATCCTGCATCAGTTACTCCAGCATCTGCAGTGTCTGGTGTCCTCAGATCAGGTGGCACATGCAGAGGGAAATGGTTGATGTTTGATTTGATGTACCTTCAACAGAGTTGTTGATGGTTAAGGATTCACGTTTATAAGCAGTAGATGGAGGAGGGGTGGGTAATCTTGAAATTTAGAACTGGGTTATTTAGGAATGATATCAGGAAGCACTTCTTGTAAAAGTTAGCAGAAACCTGACTCTTGTGCCCCTTGTCCCCACTTTCCTTCCTCCAGCCAAGTGGTGCTGGAGGGTTAGTGGAAGGATTTGGAGTAGAGAGAGCTCTTGACCAGCCGCCATCTGTCTGAATGGTCATCCAGGTCAGGGGACTGAGTGGCTAACTTGCTGCCAGTGACGTTCTCGTCCTTGGGATCAGAATCAGGTTTATTATCACTGGCATATGACATGAAATGTGTTGTTTTGTGGCAGCAGTACAGTGCAAAGACATAAATCTATAAATTATACAAATAAATAGTGCAAAAAAAGGAATGAGGTAGTGTTCATGGATTGTTCAGAAATCTGATGGTGGGGGGGGAAGAACCTGTTCCTGAATCACTGGCTATGGGTCTTCAGGCTCCTGTACCACCTCCCCAATGGTGCTAACGAGATGACAGCATGTCCTGGATGGTGAGCGTCCTTAGTGATGGATGTCGCTGCCTTGAGGCACCGCCTCTTGAAGATGTCCTTGATAGTGGAGAGGGTTTTGCCTGTGGTGAAGCTGGCTGAGTCTACAACCCTTTGCAGCCCCTTGCGATCCTATGCATTGGAGATCCATACCAGGCTGTGATGCAACCAGTTAGAATGCTCTCCACTGTACATCTATAGAAATTTGTAAGACTTAGGGTTTTCAATCAAGTTGTAGAGTTGTAAGTTTTCAGACTTAGTCCTGTGACTAAGTCTGTTTTTAATAAAAAAAATTCTTCCTGTGTAAAGTTTGAAGTTTGTAGGAGGATTAGTTTTAGTTCCTAGTCTGAATTGTGTCACTTGTAGTACAATTGAGGGCTGCATTTGACTTCTGCCTCTGAGTTCTTATTGGAAGAGTGTTTTAAAAATGCATGTGTGTACTTAACTTCTGAAAAGTGTATAGTGTAATGACCACTCTGAACTGTACCTGAGCAATGTTGGCTTTAGTGTCTTAAATCCCTGTGTTTGGGAGTGCAGTGGGAAGTGGTAACATGCTGCTTCCTGTTATCAAGTAATGCTACAGAGTTGAACTGTTCTCTCTGCAGCGCCCTGGTGCCTTCGCCATCTATTTGGAGCCCTGGCACATGGACATCTTCGACTTCTTGGAGTTGAAGAAGAACACTGGCAAGGAGGAGCAGCGAGCTCGAGATCTCTTCTATGCACTTTGGATCCCAGACCTGTTCATGAGGCGCGTGGAGAACAACCAGGTGCGAGCGCAATGGTTTGAGCAAAAGTCGGCAATCCTGAATTGAGTAACACCGATGATGGTTGTTGTGGGTAGGGGGTCCGAACATTGGGTATAAGGTGAACTAGAGACAGAATCATTTTAAGCATCTCTTTCTGTCTTGGGTCAGCTTAAAGTTCTTTTCAACCAATCAAGTGCTTTTCTGCTGAATGTCTTCGGTAGTTCATGGATTTTTATTGTTAAGGAATTGGAAAATTCCCCCTCTGTTCCAGTAGTATCCGTGGATTTTACACCTGGGAAGGTAAACAAGAACTTAACACTTCATAACAGGCGGCTCCAGCAGTGCAAGACTCCAAACCAGGTGTGACAGTCTGGGTAAGGGGCCATGCCTCGAGTGCTGCCTAAACCCACAGCTTTCCTGCTTGGTGACGAGATTGTTCCCCATGGAGCTGCAGTTGCTTATTAATAAAACAATCTGTGCTGATGGATCATGTTGAATGACTGAGATCAATGGGTTAAGGGCTTTTCACGAGTAGATAAAGTTTGGTAGTTTATCTCTGTCCAATAGGGCCAAACTCTGATTGAAGCAGGGATTTCAGGATTTCAACTGTGATGAGGTGAAGTCTCTGCACATTTTACTCATTGCTCCCTGATTTTGCAGGACTGGTCCTTGATGTGTCCCCATGATTGCCCTGGCCTGGATGAAGTTTGGGGAGAGGAGTTTGAGGCTCTGTACGAAAGGTAATCCTGATGTGATAAAGGTCAGACGACCTATTGTGGCATTCCTTGAGGGATAAATGAGAGATCTTTATTAGTCACATGTACATCGAAACACACAGTGAAATGCAGCTTTTGCGTAGACTGTTCTGGGGGCAGCCCGCAAGTGTTGCCACGCTTCCGGTGCCAACGCAGCATGCCCACAACTTCCTAACCCGTACGTCTTTGGAATGTGGGAGGAAACTGGAGCACCCAGAGGAAACTCATGCACACACGAAGAGAACGTACAAACTCCTTACAGGCAGTGGCCGGAATTGAACAGCGTTACGCTAACCACTACAATACCCTGCCTGCCCTGCTTAGCTAAATGTTGGCCAGGTTAGAGGTTCGCTCAAGGGCAGGTCTTGTTTTACTGCATTATCTGAAAAATGTACATGTTCTGTTGCAAGGGTACATTGCCAGTGGGTTCAAGTCAGTGGTTGCACTGTTGGTCACTACAGTTCTTTTGACTGTCACAATTTTGACATTGTGGCTGAAGTTGTCGAATCAAACTGGGTGGAAATTATAACTCAAGCAACGGGCTGGTGTTGTTTGTCATCCATCCTTGTAGTAATGTGGTATCTTCCCCGCTTTGTTTCTGCATCCCTTAACTCGCTTCCTTGCTCTGACCAGATTGAATCTGCTATAGTCCAGCTGTGTTTTCCCCACAGGTATGAGAAGGAGGGCCGTGCACGCAAGGTGGTGAAGGCACAGCAGCTGTGGTATGCGATCATTGAGTCTCAGACTGAGACGGGAACACCTTACATGCTGTACAAAGATGCCTGCAACAGGAAGAGTAACCAGCAGAACCTGGGGACCATCAAATGCAGCAATTTGTGCACTGAGATAGTGGAATACACCAGTCTGGATGAGGTGAGCCCAATGCACATTTAGATGTCAATCTGTGAGCACACCTCTTGGTGCTGCCCCCTTCTCTTCCTCCCACCCTGCCCCACCCTCACCCCCTCTGGTGTTGTCACCAGTTCCTGCCTCCACAGGTCCAGCTATAGCACTCAGTGCATTTAACTTGGCACAGGCCAGTATTGATAGAACATAGGACAGTACAGTGCAGGAACAGGCCCTTTGGCCCAAGCTGTCTGCCAACCATGATGTTGAATTAAACTTAAACCTTTGTACCTGCACATGATCTATGTCCCTTCAATCCCTGCATATTCATGTGCCTGTCTAACAGCCTCTTAAATGCCACTATTGTGTCTGCTTCCATCACTTCCCCTGGCAGCCCATTCCAGGCATGTACATGTATTGTACCTCACATCTCCATTAAACTTCCCCTCTCTCACCTTAAAGCTATGTCCTCTGGTATTTGACATCTCTATGCTGGGGAAAATGACTGACTATCTGCTCCAACTAAGCCTCCCATAAAGTTATAAACTTGGATCAGGTCTCCCCTCAGCCTCTGACACTCCAGAGAAAACAACCCAAGTTGTCCATCCTCTCCTTATAGCTAATACTCTAACCCTCTTATACCCCTCTGCAATGCCCGCACACCCTTCCTGGCATGCAGCAACAAGAACCGCACACAATACTCCCAAGTGTGACCTAACCGACATTTTCTACAGCTGATTCTCTTGGTCTGTGGTTCCTGCGAGATGAGTTTGTCCCCTGCTGTTGTCTTAGGGTTTTCATTGGTCTGTGGTGATCCCAAAGCTGATGCTGGTTCCTGTTTCTCACTGGCAGGTGGCAGTTTGCAACTTGGCCTCCTTGGCACTGAATATGTACGTTACTGCAGATCGCACCTACGACTTCAATAAGCTGGCTGATGTCACCCGGGTGGCTGTTAGAAACCTGAATAAAATCATTGAAGTGAATTATTATCCAATTCCTGAGGTAGGTGGAGAGAGACGCTGTGCTGGGCCTTCTGACGTGCAGGAAGTTTGGTCTTTGAGGTAAATGATTTGGGTTAGAATGTTTCCTGTAAAGGTGTTGCTGTATTTGCATATCTGCATACACAAGACACTCGCACGTTAAAACCTGCAGTATTGATGGAAGCCATTTGGCCCATTGTGTCTGTTGCTGAGGTCTGTGACACACATACGTAAGAAATGGGACGAGCAGTAGACCATTTCAATCTGCTCTCCCATTAATAACATCAGAAGTGATCTGGCTTAAACCCATTTTCTTGCCCTGTGCACATACCCCTGATTCCTTTAATCTCCAGAAATCACCCAATTTCAGTTTTCATTATAGTCAGTGACTGGATCCCCACAGCTCTGGGATAAAGAATTCCACCAAAGGTTTTCCACCATCCTGATGAAGAAATTTCTCCTCACCTCTGTCCTGAATGGCCAACTCCTTTGAGACTGTGACCACTTGTTCTAGACTCCCTAGTGGAGGGAACATGCTTGCTGCGTCTCCCCTGTCAAGCTCTGGAAGAATTTCGTATGTTTCAATAAAATCACCTATTCTAAACTCGAGAGAAAAATAGATGCCTCATGAGACACTCCATCCAAAATCTGTCCAGTGAATTAACTGAAGAAACAATTGCAGATGTGTTGCTCTGTCTTGAGTGTGACCAGGCCGTCTTTTAAATGCTTTCATTTCTCTTGCAGGCAGAATATTCTAATAAAAAACACAGGCCGATTGGTATTGGAGTCCAGGGACTAGCGGACGCCTTTATCCTGATGCGATACCCCTTTGAAAGTGAAGACGCTCAGAAACTCAACATTCAGATCTTTGAGACCATTTACTATGCAGCCCTGGATGCCAGCTGTGACTTGGCCAAGGAGCTGGGTCCTTACGAAAGTTACCAGGGATGTCCTGTCAGTAAGGGGGTGAGTATTTTTGCTGGGAGTGTTACTGTTTCCCTGTTCCAGCTGCCTATCTATGAACCTGTCTAAATGTCTTTTAAATGCTTTAATTGTCCCCACCTCTACCACTTCCTCTGGCAGCTCGTTCCACACACCCACCACCCTCTGGAAAAACTTGCCCTTCAGATCCCGTTTAAATCTTTCCCCTCTCACAAAGCTATATGCTCTACTTTTAAGTTCTCCTAACCTGAGAAAAAGACTGATCATCCACCTTATCTATACCCCTCATGTTTTTATAAACCTCAGTAAAGTCACCCCTTGGCCTCCTCCACTCCATGGAAAACAGTCCCAGCCTATCCAGTTGCTCTGAACTCAAGCCCTCCAGTCCTGGTAACATCCTTGTGAATCTTTTCTGCTGGTAACATTCTTGTGAATCTATGATCTTTAAATTATAGATTTAATTTCATTCTTCTGTTTGAACTTGAGAATTGATTGTTTGACATTAGTTGCCCA
This sequence comes from Pristis pectinata, assembly GCF_009764475.1. Taxonomy (NCBI): domain Eukaryota; kingdom Metazoa; phylum Chordata; class Chondrichthyes; order Rhinopristiformes; family Pristidae; genus Pristis; species Pristis pectinata. The sequence goes on along the minus strand of NC_067415.1, from coordinate 1,455,164 downwards.
AGAAGGTTGTGGCAAGCTGCCTTAAACGTTGCAAGGTCTTGTTAGATCCACCAAGGAAATTTGAGCCAAGTGCATAATGTAGTGTCAGCAGGCTGGTGCATTTGCATTGATGTGGCAGCTTTGTAATTTACTTTTGCTGATTATTATTTTTATTCTGGGAAGATTTGTTTTAACTGTTTCATAGTCATCCAGCATGGAAACAGGCCATTCGGCCCAACTGGTCCGTGCCAACAAACATGCCCATCCAAGCCAGTCCCATTTGCCTGCGTTTGCCCCATATCCCTCTAAACCCTCCTAATCCATGCACCTGTCCAATTGTCTTTTAAAAGTTGATATTGTACCTGCCTCCACGACATCCTCTGGCAGCTCATTGCATTTTCTGACCACCCTCTGCATTATTTAAAAAAAAAGTTGACCCTCAAGTTCCTATTTAAATCTTTCCTCTCTCACCTTAGTTCTTGATTCCCCAAACCCTGGGAACAAGACTGTTCACATTCACCCTGATGATTTTGTATACATCTATAAGATCACCTCTGTCTCCTACACTCCAAGGAATAAAGTTCTAGCCTGTCCAACTTCTCCCTATAACTTAGAGCCTCGAGTCCTGGCAACATCCTTGTAAATCTTTTCTGCACTCTTTCCAGTTTAATGACATCTTTCCTACAGCAGGGTGACCAAAACTGTACATAGTACTCCAAGTGTGGCTTCACCAACATCTTGTACAACTGCAACATAACAGCCCAACTTCTGTACTCAGTGCCCTGGCTGATGAAGGCCAGCATTCCAAAAGCACCCTTCACCCTGTTTACCTGTGACTCTCAGGGAATCATGTGCCTGAACTCCAAGATCCCTCTCTGTTCTACAACACTCCCCAGGTGTGTTCTCTGAATGTCCTACCTTGACTTGACTTATCAAAACAACTAGTGAGTTTGAACTCTGGAGTTATTCTGTACCTACATGGTGGGAAGGCTTGGATAGCATCTCATTAATGTACTGAACTTTGCTTTTGGGGGCAACAGATGCTGCAAGTTCCCTCTGAGTTGCACCCCACCAGATATTAAAATATATTACTGTTCCTTCATTACTGGGTTGAAATTATGAAGGTCCCACTCTGTTGGCATTAAGAGCACCTCCAGTACAGATAGGGCAGGCAGTGCTGACTCAAACATGGGCACAAGCTAAAATGGTTAAAGGCATTCATAACCATTTCTACAGCCTGTCTTGATGCTGTCAGAACAGTGGCAGGGAAGTATTCATTGACTGCCAGTGACAGTCAGTTACAGCTCTATGCACCCGTGTTGCCCTTCCAAGTGTGAATGGACATTGGCGATATGTGGATCAGGTTAGTGATCTCAAGCATTTGGAGTTTGTATCAAACCCCTTTGGGGTTGGATATGGGCAAGCTTCCTCTACACTGAATCTACTCTGTTGCTTATTGTATGGATATATTTGTTATAGTGTTTGTAGTCTTGTTTTGAGTTTCAGTTCGGCTACAGCTGTTTGAGATCTTGAGCACTCTGTACCAGCAAGAATGATGAGTGTGTTATGTGCTGACTGCTTTGCTTTCAGATCCTCCAGTACGACATGTGGAACGTCACACCCACTGATCTTTGGGACTGGAAGGGGCTGAAGGAGAAAATTGCAAAGTAAGCGTCTGCAAAATCATTGTGAAGGGATAAGGCCAGCTGCCGGGGCAATGTCTGGTGAGAAAGGAACGAGTGAGGTGTCTGATTAAATGTCTCATGATTATTAAAAGAAACTGGTATCTGATTAGGCACACGTGTTCCTGTTGTGGTGAGAGAGAGGTTGTGAGTGAGAAGGTGTTTTCTTGGGACTGAATGTTGCAACAGAAGGGAAGTGAGGGATGTGGGTCTGGGGAGCAGTATGGAAGGGATTTAGTGTAGGAGGCAATTGCTACATCAATTCTGGTTCTTGTTCCCATCATCTTGTAATTGTAATTTGACTTTAATCCTGTTTCCTTGCTGCATCTCCTCACTGTATCCATTTATATCTGCCCATTGCCTCAGCAGCAATGGTATTAGATTGATCTTTATTTGTAAAGGAATGTGGAAGGCCAGAATTTGTTGTCCAACTTTAACTGCTCCAATTAGCTTTCTGGGACATTTGGCCCCTAATTCCTACTCTGCTACTCAATATCATAGTTAATTTTATTTTTACCACTGTGCCACTTTTCTGCTCCAACTCCATATCCCTTGTCTCTTTAACATCTTAAAAATGGGGCAGTTTGGAGCTTTGTGTGATATCCTTCCTTTACCCACAAATACTTACCTCAAATCTGGAGGTTTAAGTGCTTTATAGTGTTAAAGACCTCGGGGCTAGGCTTCAGCCATCTTCAAGATAGAATCCCAACCCATACGTTTTCATGATGGTAGGATTTCAGGTACCTGCCTTTTGCATCTTGTTTATCCCTGCTCCGGTGTCCCCTTCCTTTTCTGATCATGGCCAGAATTGTAGGCAGTCCACAGGGACCCAAGAAAACAAGAGCAGGAGTAGGCCACCTGGCCTGCTGTTCCATATGTCCACGGCTGATTCATGCTTGTCCAGACTCCCCTTCCGTACTCCCGAATGTGGTTTAATGAATAATCCAGCATTTTTGGTAATCTGGCCATCACAAATCCACCTCCATTCCCCAGTTACTCTTCAAATGAGTTTGCTAATTGAATATTAATGGTCTTGAAACTGGTCTGTAGTCTCTGTTTGTGGAAGGTGGGGTACAACAGGACATCTTGTAAAGGAAAAACATTCTGGGCATAGACGGCAGATTAGGCAGTGTCAATGAGAGGAAGTGAGTTTTAGGTCAGTGGCTTTTCATCTGTTCTTAAAAAAAATAATTTGGCTTGTACACATGCAATAGGAGCAGGAGCAGGTAGTTGGCTCCTGGTGCTGCTCTGCCTTTTTAAAGATCACGGCTGATCTTTATCTTGGTGCCAGTTTCTTGCACAAGCCCCTGATTCCTATCTAAAAATCAATCATCATCTCGAAACTGAACCTCCACAGCCCTCCTGGGTAGAGAACTCCAAAGATCCACCGTGTTCTGGGTGAAGAAGTATCTTCCCACCTCAGTTCTGAATGGCTAAGATTAAGACCTATCTTACTGAGAGTTGTACAGTGCAGAAACAGGCCCTTCGGCCCACATTGTCCATGCTCCCCTTTGTACTATCTAATGCCATTTATCCACATTAGGTTTCAACTTTCTATGCCTCAGTAATTCAAATACTTGTTTAGATGCTTTATTCACCCCAACCAGAGAAAACATCACCCCCCCCCCCCCCCCCCATGCCTACCCTGTGACGGCCTTTACAAAGAAAATTGTAGGTTTGAATGATCGCCTCTTGTTCTTTTGAATTCTGTATTCATGTCTTCTTCATCTCTTGTACAACAAACCCACATCCCAGAACCTTGTAGATCAACACTCCCTGTGTTGCAGACATCAGTGATGGGGGGGGGGAAGAGGGAGGCGGGAGGCGTGACAGCAGAAGGAGTGGTAATCGAGCTTGGTTTTGGAAACTTCGATTATTCGATCCTTCTGACTTTAAGTGAAAATTCTTTGGCCCCAAGTTGAAGGAGGGATGAGTTGGGAACAATGAATAGTTCTTTTGTTGTGTTGACACAGTAGCTGAGCCAAATGATTGTATAATCTGGAATAATATTGAAACCCTGCCCCCCCCCCCCCCCCCCCCCCCCCCCCAGCTGTATGTTTGGATTAGCTTATTTTTATTGCAGTTAGTGACTTGCTTTAAACTTGTTGACTACTTGAGGATTCTTCATATGGTGAGGCCTCACCTCCTGTTATCCACTCCAATCTTCCAGATATGGTGTTAGAAACAGCCTCCTGATTGCCCCAATGCCAACTGCCTCTACAGCCCAGATTCTGGGGAATAATGAGTCGATCGAACCATACACCAGCAACATCTACACGCGGCGAGTGCTGTCTGGGGAATTTCAGGTCAGTCTGCTTGGCTCAATGGATGGAAGTACTGGTGACACCTGTATTTACAGCCATTCGTGCCTCAAATTTTCAAATTAGAGCCTTTGGATCTCAAATGTTTGGGTCGTGATTCATGAATTATGTGAGGATGAATTTCTGTGTCACGAACACAATACAGACTTTTCTAGGAGTGCACTCCGCTTGTAACACAAGGTCACCTGTAATGCAGAATGCAAAAGGAAATTTTCTGTATTCATTCAGGGATGTAGAAATCTGTCAATCCTGGAAATTATCTGTTTCTTGATTGTCCCAGACTGAGGAGGTAGCTATGAGGCAGCCTCCTCTGTGGGTCTGAAATCTCATGCAGAACTGAGCTGGTAAAGAGAAGGCAGCTTATCTTCCCTGAACAATGTAACTGATCCAGTGGGTTTTTAAGGATAATCCAGTAGTTTCATGGTGGCTGTTACTGAGCTTATTTTTTTATTTCCAGATTTAATTACTTGAATTTTAAACTCTCCCGATAGCATAGTGGGATTCAAACTAGTGTCTGATCAATGGTCCAGAACTCTGGCTGCTCATCTAGTAACTTAACCTCTGTGCTCCTGTATCCCTTGGACTGGGGGCAGCTTGTGACACTGTGTGTTACCCTACAGGTCGTGAACCCACACCTACTGAAGGACTTGACAGAGCACGGACTGTGGAATGAGGACATGAAGAACCAGATCATTGCTCAGAACGGATCAATCCAGGTAGATGGTGCACCCTTAGTGCTTGCCTCCTTAACTCTGCTGATGGTGAAACCAGTTAGGAGCAGGGGTAGGGCTCCTCGAGCTGCTCCAACATTAATAAGATCAAAGCTGATCTGATTGTAACAACTCCTAGCTGGTTCCCTAGTATGATAAAGTGGACTCTTGACCTCACAATCTACCTCGTTATGACCTTGCACCTTATTGTCTGCCTGCACTGCACTTTCTCTGTAACTGTAACACTTTATTCTGCATTCTGTATTGTTTTACCCTGTACTACCTCGATGCACTGTTGTAATGAAATGATCTGTTTAGATGGCGTGTAAAGCATAGTTTATTCACTAACTCAGTAGATGTGACAGTAATAAACCGATTTACCAGTGATACAGCACACAAACTGGCCCTTTGGCCCACCATGTTCATGCTGCTTTCCTCTAGCTACACCAATCCCATTTGCCTGCATTAGGTCCGTATCCTGTGCCTTGCCTATTTAAGTGTCCGTCTAAATGTCACTTAAACGTAGTGACTGTATCTGATTCCATCACCTTCTCTGGCAGCGCGTTCCAAATATCAACCACTCTGTGCTTAGTCGGAAAGGGTAACAGCAAATTGGGTTCCTGTGCTCCCACTGGGCAAGCCCCGAGGGGGGAGTATTCCTTTGAACCAGTGTGTGTGCTACAGGAGAGAATTATGGAAAGGGAAGGTTGCAGAGACCCAGGCGAGATGAACTCTGCTCTTGTTCTAATTTGGTGAATGTCGGTGTGGTTCCCCGATTGGAGCTTTGTGAACACAGCTTCTCTCTGCAGAACATTGAAGGGATCCCAGCTGACCTGAAGTCCCTGTACAAGACTGTCTGGGAGATATCGCAGAAGACTATAATCAAGATGGGTGCAGACCGCGGAGCCTTCATTGACCAGAGCCAGTCGCTCAACATCCACGTGGCCGAGCCCAATTACGGCAAGCTGACCAGCATGCACTTCTACGGCTGGAAACAGGTGAATATTCGGACTGGGACCGGTCCTGTCTGCCGAACTCCCACCAGCTGATGCTACACTAAGGGTCACTGCGCTAAACGATAGAGATGGTGTGCAATAGAATCGGATAAACCCTCCCAGTCTTGGGGCAGGCCATATGTATTTCTTGGGCCATTCAGCCCATCAAGTTGATGCTGGCTCTCAGAACAGTCCCATCGGTTCCATTTCCCCCAGTTATTTTCCTCTCACATCAATTCTGATTGTCCTGCTACTTACCTACTCAAGGGGCAATTTACCATGACCAATTAACCTATCAGCACAAGTTTAGGATGTGGGAGGAGATGGGAGAACCCGGGGGAACCCCACACAGTCACGGGGAACATGCAAACTCCACACAGACAGCACCGGAGGTTGGAAGTGAAGCCAGATTACTCACCGCTGTACCACATGTGGATCAGACAGATCACACCTGGCACAATGATTCCCCCTCTCTCTAACCTCCAACCAATAACCCAGTAACACCTTGGCTCCCTGGCCAAATTGGCACTTCTCCAACAGTTGGTGCATTCGGGGGGGGGTGAAATTGGGAACACTGGGAGTGAAGGATGAGCACCAGGGTAACATTTGGTGCCCAGAACTGCAGCCTGCCATCTCACCTCTTGCCTGGTTTTAATTGCACCATCCCATCTTCAGCCAGCAAGGCCTGAATGCTGGAATACCCTTTCTCGGCCTCTGACTCTTAGGGCAGGTGATCAGATACTTGGACAAAGGCAGACATGAGAGGATAAAAGGCAGAGTTATACAGGATGGAAACAGGCCCTTCGGCCCAACTCATCCATGCTGACCAAGGTGCCTACCTGAGCTAGTCCCATTTGCCCACATTTGGCCCCCTATCCCTCAAAACCTTTCCTATCTTTAACATTGTAATTGTACCTGCCTTTACCAGTTCCTCTGGCAGCTCATTCCACACACCTGCCCTTTGTGTGGGAAATGTTGCTCCTTGAGTTCCCTTTAAACCTTTCCCCTCTTACCTTAAACCTGTGACCTCTAGTTTTAGACTGCCCTACCCTGGGAAAGAGACTGACCATCCACCTTATCTTTGTTCTGGTGCAGCCTCTGTTGTGTACCTCTTGTGTGAAGTGCCTGCAGTCTAAAATAAGTCCTGACGAAGGGTCTTTGTCCTGAAATGTTTCTCTCCCCACAGAAGCAGGCTGACCTGTGGAATATTTCCAGCATTCTGTTCTTATTTTGGACTTCCAGCATTTCCAGTGATTATTTTCATGTTCTTGGGCAGACCTGTGGTTTTGGGGATGACTTATTTCTGCTCTAGTTTAGTGGTTCTGAGGTGGCCAAGGCCTGTGTTCAAACTGCAGGCTCTTCCACAAATAGAACCATAGAACACCACAGCACAGAAAGTAGGCCATTCAGCCCTTCTAGTCTGTGCTGAAACTTTTTTCTGCTAGTCCCATTGACCTGCACCCAGTCCATAACCCTCCAGACCTCTCCCATCCATGTATCTATCCAATTTATTCTTAAAATTTAAGAGTGAGCCCAGATTTACCATGTCAGATGGCAGCTCGTTCCACACTCCCACCACTCTGAGTGAAGAAGTTCCCCCTAAATCTTTCCCCTTTCACCATAAAGACATGTCCTCTCGTATTTATCTCTCCTAATCTAGGTGGAAAGAGCCTACTTGCATTAACTCTGTCTATACCCCTCATAATTTTGTAAACCTCTATCAAATCTCCCCTCATTCTTCTGTGCTCCAAGGAATAAAGTCCTAACCTGTTCAATCTTTCCCTGTAACTCAACTCCTGAAGACCCGGCAACATTCTAGTAAATCTCCTCTGCACTCTTTCAATCTTACTGATATCCTTCCTGTAGTTAGGTGACCAGAACTGTACACAATACTCCAAATTTGGCCTCACCAAAGTCTTATACAACCTCACCATCACATCCCAACTCCTATACTCAACACTTTGATTTATAAATGCCAGGATGCCAAAAGCCTTCTTTACAACCCTGTCTACCTGTGACGCCACATTCAGGGAATTATGTATCTGAACTCCCAGATCCCTTTGTTCCTCTGCACTCCTCAGTGCCCTACCATTTACTGTGTATGTCCTACCTTGATTTTGTCTTTCCAAAATGCAACACCTCACACTTGTCTGCATTAAATTCCATCTGCCATTTTCTGGCCCATTTTCCCAGTTGGATCAGATCCCTCTGCAAGCTTTGAAAGCCTTCCTCGCTGTCCACAATGCCTCCAATCTTAGTGTCATCAGCAAACTTGCTGATCCAATTTACCACATCATCATCTAGATCATTGAGATAGAGAACAAACAATGGTCCCAGCACAGATCCCTGAGGCACACCACTAGTCACAGGCCTCCAATCTGAAACAATCATCCACTACCACTCTGTCTTCTCCCACACAGATGGGTCAGGAGATGGCTGATGGGGTGGGTAATTGTGAGGTGCTGTCCACTGCTCCTTCCACTGTACACAGGGCTTCTGTGTGCTCCCTGTGCATGGCCCTTGAGGCTCTCAATACCATCTCGAGTGCTGCTTTTCCGTGGAGCCAGGGGTTCCAGGAGTGGGTGGTGATGTTGCACAGAGAGGCTTTGTGCACATCCTGGAATCTACTTGTGATCTCTCACGAAGGACCTGGGGTCTGGTGTCATCCAGAGGTAACAGGAGTGCTCAGAGTCTGAACGTGCAGTTTTGATTGCTGTTTGACTTTGCAGGGACTGAAGACTGGGATGTATTACTTGAGGACCAGGCCTGCAGCCAATCCCATCCAGTTCACACTGAACAAGGAGAAGCTCCGGGAAACTGCAGCAGAGAAGGAGAAGAACAAGGCTGCCATGGTGTGCTCACTGGAGAACAGGGCAGATTGTCTGATGTGTGGCTCCTAGACTGAGAGCCCTTGCCAGCACCCATAGTCTGTTTAACACCGATTGTAGGGGTCACAGACTAGTAGCAAGGTGCATTCTAGGAGACCTTGCTGTTCACTGGATCCATATCAATAAAAGCAACTTACTTGTTAATACTTGATTCAACAAATGTTGTACCAATAGGATCTCACTGAGCCACTTGACCTCATTCGTCTATTGTATCGGATGCCGTGTATCATGAGAGGTGTCTGATGCCGTTGATGTGCACGTTTCCTTGCTGGAGCTGGGCTTGTAAGTGGGGTGGGAGGACACAGAGTCTGTGCTGGGGTGACAAGGGATGCTCCTGCTATTGGTATGGTTTTAACTACAGTGATTACCAGTCATACTGTCAAAGCATTAGGTGGGTGGATTGTCTCTGTGGCTCTCACCCATTTAACAATGTTCTTGCTCCTTACAGTGTATATTCTTTGTACAGAACTGTTAACTATTTGATGCCATATATGAGCTACAATTAAACATTCCTATACAGTATTTTTGTTTTTCTTTTCCTGAAGGTTGGCTTGTTTATTTTATGTGTGTATGTGCTGGCTGTTTCAGTGATTTCTAGTTCCCAATCCCAATGCAGAGCTGGGAGCATGGTGCTGTCGAAGGGGGCAACACTGAGGGACAAGTATGTTCAGAGTCTTGCCTCCACAGCCCTCTGAGAGTGAATTCCACAGGTTCACTGCCCTCTGAATGGGGAAATTTCTCCTCTCAGTCTGAAATCCCTTGTCCTGTAACCTCTTGTTCTACACACCCCAGCCAGGGAAAACACCACTCTAGCATCCATCTGTCCAGCCCTGCCAGAATTTTAAGTTTCAGTTGGATTCCCCCTCGTTCTATTAAATTAACCAACCGTCAGTCAGTTTTGTGAATATTTGCTGCACTCCTACACTTTATCCTTGGGAAGGAGAGTGAAACTGTAGTAGTCCACGTGGTCTCATCATCGCACTGTATAATTGTAGCAAATCATTGCCTTGGTGATGGGAGGCGGTGGGGGATTGGATTTTATGATTGGAAGCCTGTGACTGGTGGTATGCCACAGAGATTGGTGCTGGGACCTTTGCTGCCCATTGATGTAGCTATGGGCAGAGCAATGGCAGGTGGAGTTTATCCTGGTAAGTGTAAGGTGATGCACTTTGGGAAGACTGAGGCTAGGACAACTACAATGAATGGTAAAGCCTTAGAGTACCGAAGGACAGGGATCTTGGTGTGCAGGTCCGAGGGGCTCTAAAGATGGCAGTACAGGTAAATAAGGTGGTGAAGAAGGCATATGGGATACTTGCCTTCATCTTCTGTGACAATATAAGAGCAGGGAGCTGGTGGAGTTGCTTCATAAAGCATTGTTTAGGCTGTAGCTGGAACATTGTATGCAATTCTGGTTGCCACACTGTAGAAAGGATGTAATTGCGTGAGAGAAGGCAGAGAGGAGATGTGCTCATGTGTTGTCTGGGATGAGTGCTTCAGTTAGAAGACTGGTTTGATTCTGTTGTAATGAAGGAGGGACCTGATAAGATACTCAGTGCCTCGACTAATAAAGGCACCTTTACCGCCCTGTGCGGCTGCTTTCAGGGAGCTATGGATTTGGACCCCCAAGATCCCCCTGTACATCAGCACTGTTGAAGGTCCTGCTAATTAACAGTGTATTGTCCTTTTACATTTGATCTCCCGAAGTGCATCACCTCACACTTGGCCGGGTTAAACTCCATCTGCCATTTCTCTGCTCATCTCTGCAACTGATCTATATCCCACTGTATCCTTTGGCAGTCTTTTACATTGCCCACAACACCACCAACCTTTGTTGTCTGTGAACTTACTAACCCACCCATATATTGCAAACAACAGAGGTCGCAGTACAGGTCCCTGCAGAACACAAGTCACTGACCTCCAGCTGGAAGAAGTCCCATTGACCACTACCCTTTGACTTCTATGGGCAAACCAATTCACTGTGGTTTCACGTTAATCCACATTATACTGTATCTGCCAAGCTTTTGTTCAACTTCAGTTGCTTGTGGCCTCTGCAGCCTCCTCACAGCTCATGACCCTGTAAGCTTCATGTCAACAGCAAGCTCCAAAGTGTTGTGCTCTCCATCCAACTCATTGCATGTGAACAGCTAAGGCCCAGGCATACCCCTGTGCTGCACCATGAATCAGCCACAGAGAGATGTTGAGTACAGTTCCTTCCCAGGTTATAACAGTCTTCCGTTCCTGAGAACTGTTTGTAACCTGAACAATTTTCAAGTCAGAAATGTATTTCAATAAAAACACAGACTAACCAAGTGTGACGTGTAGTTAAACCAGTCTGTTTAACTCAACCATTGAGATATTGTAGGGAACAGAGATCCCACCAGGCAGAGGATGCCTACAGCCCCGCAGGAGTGGCAAATCCATCCCACCGGTCTCTCAAACGCTTGGTCATACCTACGGGCTGTACATAAGTCAGGCATTGGTAACCTGGGGTGGACCTGTATCTCATCAGGCTCTGGGAGGGCACTGCTGGCGAGAGAGATGCTGGACAACGAAGTACAGTGAAGGGAAGGAAGGTCCTGTCATCTACACCTGGTCAGTATTGATGCCACAGAGTGGCTGAGATAGCTTTACTTCCCACTGTGAGCCAACCGGAGAACAGAACAAGCAAATGGGGATCAACACATACAAAGTGCTGCAGGAACTCAGCAGGTCAGGCAGCGTCCATGGAGGGAAATGAACAGTCGACATTTCAGGCCGAGACCCTTCATCAGGCCTGGAAAGAAGGAGGGCAGAAGCCAGAATAAAAGGGTGGGGGGAGAGGAAGGAGCACGAGCTGGAGGGTGGTAGCTCCTACACCTTCCCCCCAACTTTTATTCTGCCTTCTGCCCTGCCCTCTTCCTTTCCAGTCCTGATGAAGGGTCTCGGCCCAAAACGTCAACTGTTTATTTCCCTCCATGGATGCTGCCTGACCCGCTGAGTTCCTCCAGCATTTAGTGTGTGTTGCTCTAGATTTCCAGCATCTCTCTCTTGTGTAAGCAAATGGGGATGTTTTGGGAACTGGCATCTTGTGAAAAGGACACACTGATAAATTGCAAAAGCCCAAACAGACACTGATAATTAAGGTAATTGTGGAATGGTACCAGTAGGAACTTGAAAGGGTTAAAGAAACACATTCTCCTACAGGTAGGGACTGGACTTATAGCCGTATAACTGGCAATAAAGAAATAAGCAGTGCTTGGGACGTGTGCAAAGAGGTGTGTAAAAGGGTGCCTCATGAGGTAACTGACAGCAGGGACTCCGGAGAATGACTGATGAAGGAAGATCCTGAGTCAGGGGCTGAGAGAAGAAGTTGCCAAGATTGAACCCTGGCCCCATTCACCAAGATATCTGAGTACAATTCGCGGGCTGTGGAAGTTATGAAAGTAAACCAAATGGTTGTGAAATTAAAGAGTTAAGTAATTGTTTGAAGCTATGTAGTGAATCTTCGAGTTGTTTGAACTAAATGCAATTAAAAGACATTTGGATACGTACATGGATAGGAAAGGTTTAGAGGGATATGGGCCAAATGTGGGCAAATGGGACTAGCTTGATGGGCACCATTGTTGGCATGGATGAGTTGGACCAAAGGGCCTGTTTCCATGCTGTGTTACTCTGTGACTCTATTAAAGAAGTGTAGTTGTTAGACAAAGTCATTGGTGTGTTTTATTGTTTTATCTGGTGTGCTGCATCTACTGTAGTTGGCAACAACCATTAATCACTGCCTGCCACCCTGCATACAACCATTTATTTCCACTATTTTCTGTCAGTCAGCAAGCCAATTTTCAATCTGTGCTAATATGTTATTCCCAATACAACACACTTCAGTCCCGCACAGTAACCTTTTGTGGGTCTTCAAAGGCTTTCTGCAAACCAAGTACACCACATCTGTTGGTTTCCCCTTATCCATTCTACCAGTTACATCCATAAAGTGAGCAGGTTTCTCAGACAGAACTCCCCTTCTGGAAGTCAATGCCTAGTTCGTCTTGTCCCATTTGATGATTTCAGAGTGTTCTGTAAGTGCACCCTTTGTAATTATTCAGGAGGGCAAAGAGAGGGCATGAGATAGCCCTGGCAGAGAAGGGAGAGGAGAATCCTAAGAGATTCTACAAGTAAATATGCAAAAGGGTAACGAGGGAGAGAATAGGTCCCCTTAAGGATCAGGGTTATCATCTGTGTGTGGTGTGTGGAGCCAGAGGAAATGGGTGAGATCTGAAATGAATATTCCTCGTTGTATTTACTGTGGAGAAGGTCATGAAAGCTAAGGAGTTAAGGGAAAAGAATGTTTTGGAACATATCTACATTACAAAAGAGGAGATGCTGGCAGTCTTAAAGCATATTGAAATGAGTAAATACCTGGGGCCTGATCAAATGTATTCAAGGAGATTGTGGGAAGCAAGGGAAGAAATTGCAGGGGCCCTGGCAGAGATATTTGTGTCATTGTTAGCCACGGTTGAGGCACCAGAATACTGGAGGGGGGGGGGGGGGGGGGTAATGTTGAGCCTTTATTTAAGAAGGGCTGCAAGGACAAGCCAGGGAACTACAGGTTGGTGAGCCTAACATCAGTGGTGGGAAAGTTACTGGAGGGGATTCTGAGGGACAGGATCTACCTACCTTTGGAAAGGCAAGGACTGATGCTACTTTAACCTCCGGGCATGTGACTTATTTGCATCGTTGTGTAAAAATAAAGCTCACTGCTTTCCCTCTGCAGAACATGTGTAAACATCTCCCACAGTTACATGCAGTCATTGCAGAGCGTCCAGTCCCTTGGCTGGTTTTACTTCCACATTGTGTACTTGTTTGTTGAGCCTCCTGACTCACTGCTGATCTGTAGTAGCTGACCCTGCATCAGTCGGATTCACAGAACGGTACAACACAGAGGAAGCTGTTCCGCCCTTCAATCCATACTGGTTCCACATGAGAACAATCTGGCTAATCCCACTCTCTTCCTTTGCTCAGACAACTCTCCAGTGCCTGATCTAAAAGCAGTGGCTGATTCTGCCTGCATGACCAGCCCTGGCCGTGTCTTCCAGATTTTAACAGTATGCTCTGTTAAAAGAATAAAAGAAATATCCCTAGCATCACTTTTGGTTCTTTTGCCAATCATCCTAATCTTGTCCCTTGATTCTTAGCCCTTCTGCCAATGGGAAGTTTCTCTCCCTATCGTCGAGCCCGTGACAGTTTTAAATGCTTATGTTGGATTTACTTGTAATCTTTGTTCCCAGAATAACCCCAGCTTTGCCTGTCTACACGCTAATCCCTCACCCTGGAATCATTTGGTAAATCTCTTCTCCAACTTCTCCAAAGCTCTCACATCTTTCCTCAACTGTGGCATCTGGATCAGGGCACAAACACTTCAGATGTTTCAGATGCTGCTCGACCCTCTGAAATCTTCCAGCAGATTGTTTATTGCTCCAGATTTCAGCATCAGTGATCTCCTGTGTCTCCAGATGTGCCCAGACCCATGTTTCACAGAGCTTCATGACCGTGACGTTGGTCAGGAGGAATATATATAGGAAACTTTAGATTCTTTTTCTGTGTCTCTTCTGAGAACTTCTTATCTATTTTGATTTCAAGAAAGCATCCTATCCGAGTGCATCACGGCTTGGTATGTCAACTGCTCTGCCAAGGGACACAAGAAACTGCAGAGAGTTGTGGACACAGCCCAGTGCATCACAGGAACCAGCCTCCCCTCCATGGACTCTGTCTATACCTCTTGCTGCCTCGGGAAAGCAGCCAACACAATCAAAGACCCCACCCACCCCGGACATTCTCTGTTCTCCCTCCCTCCCACTGGGCAGAAGACACAAAAGCCTGAAAGCACGTCCCACCAGGCTCAAGGACAGCTTCTACCCTGCTGCTATAAGACTATTGAACGGTCCCCTAGTACAATAAGATGGGTGCTTGACTTCACAATCAGAATCAGAATCAGAATCAGGTTTATTATCACTGACACATGTTGTGAAACGTGTTGTTTTGTGGCAGCTGTACAGTGCAAGACAATAATTACTATAAATCACAAAATAAATAAATCGTGCGAAAGGGGAATAACGAGGGAGTGTTCATGGGTTCATGGACCGTTCAGAAATCTGATGGCAGAGGGGAAGAAGCTGTTCCTGAATCGTTGAGTGTGGGTCTTCAGGCTCCTGTACCTCCTCCCTGATGGTAGTAACGAGAAGAGGGCATGTCCCGGATGATGAGGGTCCTCAGTGATGGATGGCGCCTTCTTGAGGTGCCGCCTCTTGAAGATGTCCTCGATGGTGGGGAGGGTTGTGCCTGTGATGGAGCTGGCTGAATCTATAACCCTCTGCAGCCTTGTGCGATCCTGTGCATTGGAACCTCCACGCATCCTTGAGGAGGAGCGATATTATTACCGATCCACACGGACTGTGGTCTCCCGATAAGGAAGTCGAGGATCCAGTTGCAGAGGGAGGTACAGAGGCCCAGGTTTTGAAACTTGTTGATTAGTACTGAGGGGATGACGGTAGAAACATAGAAACCCTACAGCACAATTCAGGCCCTTCGGCCCACAAAGCTGTGCCGAACATGTCCCTACCCTAGAAATTACTAGGCTTACCCATAGCCCTCTATTTTACTCAGCTCCATGTACCTATCTACCAGTCTCTTAAAAGACCCTATCGTACCCGCCTCCACCACCGTCGCCGGCAGCCCATTCCCCGCACTCACCACTCTCTGAGTAAAAAACTTACCCCTGACACCTCCTCTATATCTACTCCCCAGCACCTTAAACCTGTGTCATCTTGTGGCCACCATTTCAGCCATCACGATGGTGTTGAACATCGAGGTGTAATTGATAACTTGACATATGTTTTGCGGTTGTCTAGGTGCTCCAAAGCTGAGTGGAGAGCCAGTGAGATTGCGTCTGCTGTAGACCTGTTGTGGTGGTAGGCAAAGGTGCAGCAGGTCCAGGTCCTTGCTCAGGCAGGAGGTAATTCTAGCCATGACCAACCTCTCAAAGCACTTCATCACAGTAGATGTGAGTGCTACCGGGCGATAGTCATTGAGGCAACTCACCCTGCTCCTCTTGGGCACCAGTGTGATTGATGACCTTTTGAAGCAGGTGGGAACGTCCGACTGCAGCAGTGAGAGGTTGAAGATGTCCTTGTGCACCCCAGCCAGTTGGTCAGCACAGGTTTTCAGTACCCGGCCTGGTACACCATCGGAGCCTGATGCCTTGTGATGGGTCACCCTCTTGAAGGATGTTCTGACGTCATCCTCTGAGACAGATCACAGGGTTGCCAGATACTGTGGGGATTCACACAGGTGTAGTGTTATTCTCCCTTTCAAAGCGTGCATAAAAGGCACTGAGCTCATCAGGGAGTGAAACGTCACTGCCATTTATGCTGTTAGGTTTCACCTTATAGGAAGTTATGGCATCCTGTAAGGAAAGAGTAAGGAAACCCTGCCACAGCTATTGTGCGTCCGATTGTGTCTCTAAGTTCACACGGAGTTGCCTTTTTGCTCTCACGATGGCCTTCCGTAGGAAGTACCTGGACTTAGAACCATAGAACCATAGAACAATACAGCACAATACAGGCCCTTCGGCCCACCATGCTGTGCCGCCCTTCAAACCACACCTAAGACTATCTAACCCCTTCCTCCCACATATCCCTCTATCTTAAATTCCTCCATATGCTTATCTAACAATCTCTTGAACTTGACCAACGTATCAGCCTCCACCACCACCCCAGGCAGTGCATTCCATGCACCAACCACTCTCTGGGTGAAAAACCTCCCTCTGACATCTCCCTTGAACTTCCCACCCATTACTTTAAAGCCATGTCCTCTTGTATTGAGCATTGGTGCCCTGGGAAAAGAGGCGCTGGCTGTCCACTCTATCTATTCCTCTTAATATTTTGTACACCTCTATCATGTCTCCCCTCATCCTCCTTTTCTCCAATGAGTAAAGCCCCAGCTCCCTTAGTCTCTCCTCATAATCCATACTGTTCAATCCAGGCAGCATCCTGGTAAATCTCCTCTGCACCCTTTCCAACACCTCCACATCCTTCCTATAATGAGGTGACCAGAACTGGACACAGTACTCTAAATGTGGCCTAACCAGGGTTTCGTAAAGCTGCATCATTACCTCGCGGCTCTTAAACTCGATCCCACGACTTATGAAAGCTAACATCCCATAAGCTTTCTTAACTACCCTTTTTCAATCTTTTTATTAGTTTTCAAATTAATACAGATTAATATATAACATCAATGTTTGTACAGGTAATGCACAGAGATCAGGAGGACAGTCATGGCAGAGATAATCATAAAGAACAATAAAATATTAAAAAATCTGTAGATTCAACGATCTCTTAGTAAATGAATATAATATAAAAGAAAGAAAAAGATTTATTATATAAATTAAAAAAAAGAAAGAAAAAAAAATCCCCAAATCAGTAAGAGGAATTATAAACAATATATCAAACCAAACTAAACAGAAAAATTTCAAAAAAAAAGAAAAAAAAAGAAAAAAAGACTGGGCTGAAATTTCTCGGTAGAAACAGAGCAATATTATGTCGTCAACTCCGTTCCTCTAAGTTGGAAAGTTATTGAAAGGGGATCTACATCATGTGAAAATATTGAATAAATGGACTCCAAATATCTTCAAATTTAAGCGAAGGATCCACAGTACCACTGCTAATTGTTTCCAAGTTTAAACATGATATAGTTTGAGAGAACCATTGAAAAGTAGTCAGGGGTATTGGATCCTTCCATTTAAGCAAAATGGATCGTTTGGCCATTAATGTGACAAAGGCAATCATACGGTTAGTGGAGGCAGATAGATGGCCAGATTCTATCCTTGGTAATCCAAAAATTGCAGTGATAGGGTGAGGTTGTAAACCAACCTTCAAAACATTTGAAATAATGTTAAAAATGCCTTTCCAATATTTTTCCAAAAGAGGACAGGACCAAAACATATGTGTCAGAGAAGCCACATTCGATTTACATCTGTCACATATAGGATTTATATGTTGATAAAAACGAGCTAGCTTATCTTTAGACATCTGGGTCCTGTGAACTACCTTAAACTGTATCAAAGAGTGCCTGGCACACATTAAAGATGTATTGACTAAATGAAGAATTTTCTTCCAAGTCTCTGTAGGTGAAGATGTCTGGAGTTCACTTTCCTATTCATTCTTAATTTTGTCCAATGATTCTGGACATATTTTCATGATTAAATCATAGATTGTTGCTATCAAGCCCTTCTGATAAGGATGAAGACCTAAATTTTTTTCCATATCTACTTGTGAGGCGACTTTCAGTGATCTATGGATATGAACCCCCAGATCCCTCTGATCCTCTACACTGCCCAGAATCCTGCCATTTACCTTGTACTCTGCCTTGGTTTGTCCTTCCAAAGTGTACCACCTCACACTTCTCTGTATTGAACTCCATCTGC
Source organism: Pristis pectinata (assembly GCF_009764475.1). Lineage (NCBI taxonomy): Eukaryota > Metazoa > Chordata > Chondrichthyes > Rhinopristiformes > Pristidae > Pristis > Pristis pectinata. The sequence goes on along the minus strand of NC_067415.1, from coordinate 1,437,135 downwards.
CACTTGTCAGCCCAGCTCTGCATCCTATCAATATCCCTCTGTAAGCTTCGACAGCCCTCCACACTATCCACAGCACCACCGATCTTTGTGTCATCTGCAAACTTGCTAACCCAGCCTTCCACCCCCTCAATTAAGTTATTAATAAATATCACAAAAAGTAGAGGTCCCAGAACTGATCCTTGTGGGACACCACTAGTCACAGCCCTCCAATCCGAAGGCACTCCCTCCACCACAACCCTCTGCTTTCTACAGGCAGGCCAATTCTGAATCCACACGGCCAAGCCTCCCTGGATCCCTTGCCCTCTGACCTTCTGAAGAAGCCTACCATGCGGAACCTTATCAAACGCCTTACTAAAATCCATGTAGACCACACCTACTGCACTACCCTCATCAATCTTCCTGGTCAGCTCCTCAAAGAACCCTATCAGGCTAGTGAGGCAAGATCTTCCCTTCACAAAGCCGTGCTGGCTGTCCCTCATCAGTCCATGATTCTCTAAATGCTCATAGATCCTATCTCTTAGAATCCTTTCCAACAGCTTACCCACCACAGACGTAAGGCTCACTGGTCTGTAATTCCCTGGACTATCCCTACTACCTTTCTTGAATAAGGGGACAACATTCGCCACCCTCCAATCCTCTGGTACCATCCCCGTGGACAACGAAGACTCAAAGGTCCTAGCCAACGGTTCAGCAATCTCCTCCCTCGCTTCACGAAGCAGCCTGGGGAATATTCCGTCAGGCCCCGGGGACTTATCTGTCCTAATATTTTCTCACAGCTCCAACACATCCTCTCTCTTGATACTTAAATGCTCTAGAACATTACCCTCACCTACACTGTCCTCAGCATCATCAAGACCCCTCTCCTTGGTGAATACTGAAGAGAAGTATTCATTGAGAACCTCACCCACTTCCACAGCTTCCAGGCACATCTTCCCACCTTTGTCTCTAATCGGACCCACCTTTACTCTAGCCATCCTTCTGCTCTTCACGTACGAGAAAAAAGCCTTGGGATTCTCCTTAACCCTACTCGCCAAAGCCTTTTCATGTCCCCTTCTCGCTCTCCTCAGCCCCTTCTTAAGTTCCTTCCTCGCTACTCTATATTCCTCACGAGCCCTGTCCGATCCTTGCTGCTTACACCTTATGTATGCTGCCTTCTTCTTCCTAACTAGTTGTTCCACCTCTCTCGTCACCCATGGTTCCTTCACCCTGCCATCCCTTCTCTGCCTCACCGGGACAAATTTACCCCTAACATCCTGCAAAAGATCCCTGAACATCGAGCACATATTCAAGCCTTTACACAAGAGTTAGGATCCTAGCAACCCAGAGCAGCTCATAACGCCTTTGATTTCAACTGGGCATATAGCTATGCTGGCTCCAGAACAGTTTTCTGCACCTCTGAAACCCCTGGTGGCTGGTTGTGTTGTGAAAGGTTTGTTAATGAATGACTGGCTAAGTACTGATATGGTAGCTTGCTGCTTCTGTTCTTTTCCTCTGCTATATCTCCCACCTGCCACCAATTTCAAGCCAAGAAGATGAGTTGTAAATTCGTTCCCAGGTTTCACTAATGCTTATTAATAGTTGAAGTACAAAAAATGTAAGTACTTCAACTGCTTGTCCACATTCATGATGCTATTTTCTTCTAGTAACCTAGCTGTCAATATTTGTTCTGCTTCCTAACCTTCTAGATTGGGAGCTCTTTGTAAGAAAGCATTAAGCCTTTGCTGATTCCCGTATATGCAGTGTTTTGTAGTTCTAGCATGTAGCATGTCCTTTCATACTGGACAAATATTAAGAAAACGTAAGCAGAGAGTTTTCTTGAAAGGAAAAACAAAAGAAATCCTGATGGCGTTCTCTACTTTCCTGATTTCTTATCAGTCATTGTGCAGGCACGGTAGTGTAGCAGTTGGCGTGACACTTTGCAGTGCCGGCAAACTGGGTTCAGTTCCGGCTGCTGTCTGTGAGGAGTTTGTGCGTTCTCCCTGTGTCTGCGTGGGTTGCCTCCGGGTGCTCCGGTTTCCTCCCACATTCCGAGGATGTGCGGGTTGGGAGGTTGTGGGCATGCTGTGTTGGTGCCAGGGGCATGGCGATGCTTGCGGGCTGCCCCCAGAGCGCTCTGTGCAGGGGATGCATTTCACTGTGTGTTTTGATGTACATGTGACTAATAAAGATATCTCTCGCGCTCTCGCTCTCTCTCTTGCAGTCATTCCAGTATTGCACACACCTTTGGACCTATATGGGGCTTGGATTTTTCATTTTTAACAGATTTTTAAAACCAAACACCCAAAGGCCTACTGGAAAAATCTAATATTTTTCACCAAGAAAATACTCTGCTGACAATAAATATACACCTTGAAAAATTTCATGGAGTTTTCTTTTATGGGAAGAAAAACGCTCTCAAAAGTCCAAACATTGCGATTTGTGACCAGTCCCATTGTCTATGGATTGCACGTGAAAGTGGTGACTTGTGGGAATAATTCCAGAAAAGTGAAAATGGAATCTGAAATGGGGCAATATAAGTACTAAGGTGTTTATGATATTGTGAAAGGAAAGAAAGATTTTGTTGAAGAATTACTTAGTGGAGTGCCTGAGCTAGTCTGGGTAAGTTTTTTACACAGAGAGTGTTGGGTGCATGGAACGCACTGCCGGCAGAGGTTATGGGGCCAGATACATTAGGGACATTTAAGAGACTCTTAGATAGACACATGAATGATAGAGAAATGGAAGGTTATGTGGGAGGGAAGGGTTAGATAGATCTTAGAGCAGGATAAAATGTCGGCACAACATTGTGGGCCAAAGGGCCTGTACTGTGCTGTAGTGTTCTATGTTCTAACATCTCCATAGTGCATTTCCCTTCAAAAATGTCATCACAATTTACACTCCCAAGTTCTTGCCTTATAGCCTCATAATTCGCCTTTCCCCAGTTAAATATCTTCCTGTCCTCTTTGCTCCTATCCCTGTCCATGACAATGCTAAAGGTTATGGAGGTCATTGTCCCCCAAATGCTCACCCACCGATAGATCTGTCACCTGTCCCGGTTCTTGTAGGGTTCTGAATCGCCGGTCTTGAACACCACAGATCCAGCCTTCAGGTGACTGTGAATCTCCTGGTTCATCCAGGGCTTCTGGTTTGGGAAGACTCGGTATGTTCTCGATGGTGCACACTCATCCATGCAGGTCTCGATGAAGTCGGTGATGGCCGTGGCACATTCATTCAGATCTGAAGATGAATCCCTGATTCAGTCCAGTCCACTGATTCAAAGCAATCCTGTAACCGCTCCTCCAGCTCCCTTCACCAGACCTTCACGGTCCTCACCACTGGTGTCTCTGCCTTCCTCGTTATGACTTTGCACCTTATTGTCTGCCTGCACTGCACTTTCTCTGTAACTGGAACACTCTATTCTGCATTCTGTTATTGTTTTCCCTTGTACTATCTCAATGAACTGTTGTAATGAAATGATCTGTGTAGATGGCATGCAAAACAAAGTTTTTCACAGTACCTCAGTCTATGTGACAGTAATAAACCAATTTACCAATTAATTTACCATTTTTGTAGCTCTTTTGTCCCTCTGTCCTTGCAGCTTTACACCTGCATTAGGATTGTTTGAGTGCTGTCTCCTGTCTTACATCCGTAGTCTGTGGTTTTCATTCGGGAGTCCAAACTCTTGTTCCTTGCAATCTTAAAACAAAATATGGCATTTGTTTGAAATGTGCTGGAAATGCACACTGGTTCAGGTAGCATCTGTGAAGAGAGACAGAAAGAGAGAGACAGCTAATGTTTGTCAGTTGTTCCCTCTCCATTCATCCTGACCCGCAGGCACGGTAGTGTAGTGGTTAGTGTAACGCTATTACAGCGCCACGACCTGGGTTCAGTCCCAGCCGCTGTCTGTAAGGAGTTTGTACATTCTCCATGTATCTGCGTGGGTTTCCTCCGGGTGCTCTGGTTTCTTCCCAAAGACGTACGGGTGAGGAAGTTGTGGGCATGCTATGTTGGCGCCGGAAGCGTGGCGACACTTGCGGGCTGCCCCCAGAAGACTCTACGCAAAAGATGTATTTCACTGTGTGTTTCGATGTACATGTGACTGATAAAGATATCTTATCGTCTCCTTATAGCTCATGCCCTCTAATCCAGGCAGCATCCTGGTGAACCTCTCTTGCACCCTCTCTGAAGCCCCCACATCCTGCAATGGGGTGACCAGAACTGCACTCAATACTCCAAGTGTGCCTCACCCAAGGTTCATACAGCTGCAGCGTGGCTTCCTGACTTTTAGGAGACGTGCCATGCGCCTTCTTTACCAGCCTTTCCACTTGTGTTAAGCTAAGGACTTGGACCCCACATTTGTGAACCAGGACCTCCAGTCAATGACCTGAAGCTCTGTTCATCTCTCCACAGACGCTGGCCGACCCGTGCAGTGTTCAGCACATTTTCTGTTTCTATTTCAGGTTTCCTGACTCTGCAGTTTTTAGTTATTCATGTTTTAGGCCAGTTTTTCATTAGGTTTTTAATGTAAAATCTTCACAGTTTCTGGCACAGTGGGGGTGATGTCTACCTCTTGCACCCACTGTGCGGGGCGGGGATCATCATCCCTGCCGCCAGTCCTGGCACCCGCTCTTGCCTGTAACAAATATGGCGGCGGCACCGGTTCCAACCGTCACACACACACGTGGGCCGAACGCCACGCCCACCCCCGCAGAGCAGGCGCAGGCGCAGTCGCCCGGGGTCTGCGCGGGGAGGCGGCCGCCCGCGCGTGCGCAGACCGTGCGGCCGGGAAGGGGGCGGGGCCCAGCGCAGCTCGAGCGCAGCGGCCTGAGGCGGCGGGAGACGCGGAGAACCGGAGCCGCCCGCCCGCCGGACACCGGGACACCGGGACCCAGCCCAGCCCAGCCCGCACACCCGCCATGGAGGCCGGCGCCGCCCTCATCGCTTGGCTGCTCTGCGCAACGCTGCTGAGGTGGAGCGGGGCCACGCTGGAGGAGGCGGCCGTTGCAGGTGAGGGCCCAGCGGGGGAGGCCGGCGCCCGAGGCCCGGGCACCGAGCGCAGCCGCCAGAGGCCCGGGCACCGAGCGCCGGTGGGGGGGGGGGGGGGGGGTAGCGCAGAACCCGGGGTTAGGGCGGGTCTGTACCGCCGGTCAAGGAGGGGGTTTACCTGGGCTCGGGGGGTAATTAGCCGCGGCAACACAGTAGGTCAGGGCGGGTGTTGACCTGGTCTGGTGCAGTACCCGGGGCCAGGGTGGTATTTACCTCGGGTGTGGCAGTGCCTGGGTACAGGGTGGGTAACTACCCGGGGGAGTGCAGTGTCTGTGGTCAGGGTGGTATTTTCCTGGGGTAGGGCAGTACCTGGGGTGGGTCTTTTCCTGGGGTAGTGAACTACTGAGGGTCAGGCTGGGTATTTACCCAGGGCAGAGCAGTGCCTGGGGTCGGGGTGGGTATTTGCTTGTGGTGATACTTTAGCCAGGGTAAGGGTGGGTGTGTACTCAGGACAGGGCAGTACTTGGGGCCAGAGTGGATATATACCTGAGATAGGGCAGCACTCCGTGTCAAACTGAGCATAGACACAGGATGTCAGGGTGGCTGTATACCTGGGACAAGGCAATACCCAGAATCAGGGTGGGTATATATCTGAGACAAGGTAGTGTGCAGGGTGTATAACCAGGATAAATCAGTGCCCCAGGTCAGGATGGGTACAGATCCAGGATAGGGTAGTAACTGGTGACAGAATAAGTGTACGTCCATGATGGAGGAATACTCTGAGTTAGGGTGGTGTACATACTCAGGATAGAGCAGTACCCAGATATGTACCCTCAGTGGACCAATACCCAGTGTTAGGATGGAAATAAACTTGGAATTGAGTAGCATCCAGTTTCAAGGTGTACCTGAGATAAAACAAAATCTAGGGTCAGGGTGAGTATATAGCTGGGATTAAGCAGTACCCATGACAAGGTGTGTATGAATTACCTGGGTTTTGTCTGATATTTCTGATTGATTGCCAGTATGCTATTATAAGGTTCCCAAATCAATGCATAGCTGAGCTACTCTGGAATGTAGCTCTGGTATCTGGAATGAGCTGACTAGAGGAGGTGGTGCAGGCAGGAACAGCAACAGCATTTAAAAGGTACCTGGATAGGTACTTGAATGAGTAAGGCATAGAGGGATATGCAATTAATGCAGGCAGGTGGGATTGGTGTAAGTAGGCAGGATACTGTGGTTTCTATGCTGTACAACTCCATGACTCTACTCCCAGAGAGTGCTGTGTATTCTTAATCTTACAAATAGTTGGAGAGTTGAACAAAAAAGATGTTTGTAATTTGCCATATATTGCCATAAAAATGTAGCAAATCTGAGGTTGACAGCTTCTTCCCCACTCTATCAGACTCCTGAACCAGTCACCTCTTTCACACCCCCTTCCTGGTGCTGCTGCCACATTCTGAATCTCTTAATTTGACCTCTTTGGTTATTCCACTATTGTCACTTTAGTTTTTGCACTGCTTCAGATTGCATTACTGCCTTTGCACCAATCTGCTGTTTTGCGCTCACTGTTGTACTTATTATTACCCTGTGTACTGTTTACTTCGTGAGCTTCATGTGAACAAGGAATTTCATTGTACCTGGTGTGTTGACAATAAACGAATCTGATCTAAAATAACATGTCACTGTGATGGAATGCAAAACCAGCAAGTCCTGATTGGGTTTGTATAGGGAAGATTTGTATGTTTATGATCAGGTGCTGCAGTTGCTCTTGATGTTCCTGAGTTTGTAGTCAGAATTCTGGGTGGCGTTCGTGGACGGTTCTGGATATGTGGGGAGAATTTAAATAATGCAGTTCGAAAGGAGCCTGCACTGCATGCACCAGTCTTGTGTATATACATAACTGATCATTGCTGTGCTACATACAGTGCACACCCTGTTGTCATGGTGAAGGAGTAGCTGCTGCACCCTTTGCTTGGTGCAAGAATCTGTTTACTGCAGTCCACACTGCAAGTAAAGACTTGGAATGCTCAGTCTACGCACAAAGTAATTTCTTGAGGTTTAGGGGAGGCTGTGTATTAATTTATTGTTCTTTTGTGCTTGCTTTTCCAACCATGCTGTCTGCTCTTATAAGCTCTAACATGTTACATTCTTCTTTTTGAATACTTGCCAGTTTCCTTATAAATTCTGCTTTTATCTCCATCACAGACAATGGCATTGGCATTCCATGTTTAACCAGCTGCAAAATTCCTTCGAACCTTGCCCATACTCTCCTGTTGAGGATCCTCGGTTTCCTGATCAGTACAATAAATATTTCACTATTCAAGCTCTGAAATTATTTCATAATTTTCAAAACTTGATTTATTTTCTTTACCCGCCTCTCTTCCAGGTGCCTTTTTCCATGTTCTAACGTTCCTTGGGCTGTTTGGCTCTGATTTGAATGTTTAGAATATTTCATTGAAATGTACTCAGTTCTCAATGGGATTGGCAGAGTGAATGCTGGGTGTATGGTTCCTCTGGCTGAGAAGATGAGAGAGAGGAATCATTCCTAATCTTGGGATTAGGAGGCAACAGGAGGAATTTCTTAGAGCAGTTTGAACCTTTGGAATTCTCTACTGAAGGGTTTTGCATATTCAGGCACTGAGTATATTCAACGCTGAGTGAAACGGATCCTGGATGCTGAAGAGATAATGTGGATGGAGTTGAGTGAGAGCATTGGCATGATTTTATGAAATGATGGAACAGACTATGACTTGATTAGTAAAATGGATTTTGCCCTTTTCCATAATTATGCCAGATCTGACTGAATTTTGATCACTACGACAAATGCTCTCCCACTGATGCTCCTTCCAGCTGCTTAGCTATTCCCATAAACTAAATCCAGAATTGTTCCCTCCCATTTAGTTGGGCTTGCTAATGCTGGCTTTAAAAAGTTATCCTGAATGCACTTTAGAAATGTTGTGGCCTGCATAGTTCTCTCCTTCCCTAGGACTATTCCAAATGCCCCAAGGATCTGAAGAACAGAACCTGTGTCTGTGAAGGCTCCATTGTTGCCCTAGTGTGCCTCAGCTGCTATTGGGTCTTGCTTTGTAGTAATTCGCAGTTTATTTGCACTGAAGACTGCCTTATCTTCCATAATCAACTAAATCCCAGTGAATCTGTGCACACTATTTCTTATCAGTTCATTATCCTTCCTGAGCTGCAGATTCCAGTGATGTTATGTAGATATTGTGTAATCAAAGACCCCTCCCAACCTGGACATTTCCTCTTCTCCCCTCGGTACATGTGACAATAATAAACCAATTCAGATTCTGCAGTACATCACCATTTCTTTATTGTTCCACTTTATTATACTTTCCCTGTAAAAGCCAGCATTTCTCGGCTGTTTTTTGGTGTGCAGCTTTCAGGTTTGTTGGCCAAACACTCAAATTGCCTTGATTACTTTTCAATCATGAGGTATGGATGTGGCTGGCTAAGCCAGGATTGGCCTAATTGCCTCTGAACCAAGTGTCTTGCAAGGGTATTTCAGAGGTGAGTTGCAAGTCAATCACATGAGTGGGCCTGGAGCCTTGTGTAACCCAGAGCAGCCAACAAGGGCAGGTTTCCTGCAGAATGTATTGGTTTATTATTTTCACTTGTACTGAGGTACAGTGAAAAGCTTGTCTTACAAACCAATTGTACAGGTCAATTCATTACACAGTGCAGTTACATTGAGTTAGTACAAAGTGCATTGATGTAGTACAGGAAAAACAATAACAGTACAGAGTAAAGTGTCACAGCTACAGAGAAAGTGCAGTGCAGTAAGGTGCAAGGTCACAACAAGGTAGATCGTGAGGTCATAGTCCATCTCATCGTATAAGGGAACCGTTCAATAGTCTTATCACGGTGGGGTAGAAGCTATCCTTAAATCTGGTGGTACATGCCCTCAGGCTCCTGTATCTTCTACCCGATGGAAGAGGAAAGGTGGGTGGGGTCTTTGATTATGCCGGCTGCTACACCAAGGCAACGAGAGGTAAAGACAGAGTCCAAGGAGGGAAGGCTGGTGTCCGTGATGCACTGGGCTGTGTCCACAACTCTCTGCAGCTTCTTGCGGTCCTGGGCAGAGCAGTTGCCGTACCAAGCCATGATACATCCAGATAGGGTGCTTTCGATGGTGCATCGGTAAAAGTTAGTGAGAGTCAAAGGGGACTTGTCAGTGAACAAGATGATTTTTTACGACAATCTGACAGTAGTGTCATCCATGCAAACACATAGCTTTAATTCTGGATTTATTAGTTCCTTTCAAATTACATAGCTGTGATGGAATTTGAACTGAGGCTTTTGTATGAGATATTCAGGGCTTTCACTACAGTGGTAGAAAATGTGGAACTGCTGCTTCATTTTCCAGTGACATAGATTTGCTAGTGCTTCTTGGGAGGGTTTAGGCAGGAACTTGCAGAGGTTGATTAGGTTGAGACTGTCGTTGGCAGGTAAAGGGATGGCTGGCAAGTTGGAGGCTTTTAAAAGTGTGATATCAAAAGTTCGGGGCAATATGTTCCTGTTAGGGTACAGAGCAAGGTTGGCATGTTCAGGGAACCTTGTTTGATGAGAAATATGAAGGCTCTGGTCAGGAAAAAGGAGGCATACATCAGGTTTAGGCAGTCAGGATCAAACAAATTGGCTTGGTGAGTGCAAGAAGTGTAGGAGTACACTTGAGGGAAATCAGGACAAAAAGATGGCATTGGATGAATCTGGCAGCCAAGATTAAGGAAAGTCCCAAGAGATTCTACAGGTATATTAAGAGGTGGCTAGGGAGCAAATAAGTCCCCTTAAAGATCAGCATGGCCATCTGTGTTTAGAGCCACAGGAGATGGGTGAGATTTTTAATGATTGTTTCTCATTTTTGCTGTGGAGAAGATCATGGAAGCTAAGGAACTGAGGCAAATGTGCTCCGATGTCTTGGACCAAATATGAAGGACTATTTTTTCCTCTCTCACACTTGCACTAGTGTTATGTTTATTTTGCACACGTAAGTTATGTGTAATTTATGTATAATTTAAATTTGTTAACTTATGTTTGTCCTCGTCTTGTAATGTTCTGTGCTGCCCCTGCAGAAAGCTAATTTTCATGGCATTTGTACCCTGTGTATGTATGCCTATGACAACAGTAAACTTGACTAGCAAAGAGGAGATGTTGGCAGTCTTATAGCACGTTAAGGTGGATAAATCCCCAGGGCCTGACCAAGTGCAACCTCGGACCTCGAGAAAGGAAGAAGTTGTAGAGGCTATTGCAGAGTTATTTGTATCATTTGTAGACTGGATGTGGCTAATGTTGTTCCATTATTTAAGAAAGGCAGCAAAGATAAGCCAGGGAACTACAGGTTGGGGAGCCTGACATCAGTGGTGGGTAAGTTACTGGAGGGAATTCTGAGAGGCAGGATTTACCTGCATTTGGATAAACGAGGTCTGATTAAGGATAGTCAGCACAACTTTGTGTGTGGGAAATCATGTCTCACAAATCTGTTTTTTTTTGAAGCAGTAACTAGTATGGTACTGCTGGGCGAGGATGGACTCCACCAGGAAGAGAACCAGGAACCAGATGTAGGATGAGGAGTGAAGGTGGAACTGCCTGATCTGGGAAAAGACAGAGACATCACTCAGATTGGCAGATCTAGGGCCCTGGAACTCCCCCTCCTGATCCAGATTTTTTGATGAGGCTAGGGCAGTGGACATTGTCTACATGGACTTAAGCAAGGCCTTTGACAAGACCCCACATGGAAGGCTAGTCTGGAAGATTAGATTGCATGGGATCCAGCGAAAGGTGGCTGTGGATACACAACTGGCTTGATGGTAGGAAGCAGAGTGTAGAAGTAGAAGGTCCTTTCTCGGACTGGAGGCCCGTGACCAGTGGTGTGCCATTGGCATCACTGCTGAGCCAATTGTTTTATCATTTTTACAAACAATTTGGATGAGAGTGTACAAGGCATGGTTAGTAAGTTCGTAGTTGATACTAAAATAGGTGGTAACATAGACAGTGAAAAAGGTTATCAAAACTTAAAGGGGGATCTCGATCAGCTGGGTAACTGAGCCGAGGAATAGCAAAGTGGTGCATTTTGAGAAGTCAAACTAAGATAGGACTTTCATAGTGTATGGTAGGGGAGTGTTGTGGAACAGGGGACCGAGGAGTACAAGTACATGGTTCCCTGAAAGTGGCAGCATAGGTAGACAGGGTGGTGAAGAAGGGTTTTGGCACACTGGCCTTCAGTCAGGGCATTGAATATAGCAGTTGGGCTGTTGTATTGCAGTTGTACAAGATGTCGGTGAGGCCGCACTTTGAGTATTGTGTATTTTTTTTGGTTACCCTATTATAGGAAAGACCTCATTAAGCGGGAAAGGGCACAAAGAAGATTTAGGAGAATGTTGCCAGGACTCAAGGGCCCAAGTTATAGGGAGAAGTTGGGACTTTATTCTTTGGAGCATAGGAGAATGAGGGGTGATCTTAGAGGTGTATAAAATCTTGAGGGGCATAGATGGGGTGAATGTGCACAGTCTTTTTCTCCAGGGAAAGGGAATCAAAAACTCGAGGGCATTGGTTTGAGGTGGGAGGGGAAAGGTTGAAAAAGGAAGCTGAGGGACAATTCTTCATGCAGAGGGCGGTGGGTATATGGAACAAGCTGCCAGAAAAAGCAATTGAATTAGATACAATAACAACATTTAAAAGACATTGGACAGGTCCATGGATAGGAAAGGTTTAGAGGGATGTGGGCCAAACACAGGCAAATGGAACTAACTTAGGTTGGCATCTTGGTTGGCATGGACGAGTTGGGCCGAAGGGCCTGTTTCTTTGCTGTATCATGGACTTTACGCACTAGTAGTTAACTCACTATGTTTCTGAAGTGGTTTCTGCCCACTTTGCTGATACCTGTTCTAGAAGAATGATAGAATGTTCCATAGAAACACAGGCTATAATGTGAAACAGACTATTCACCCAGCCATTTATGTTTACTTTTCCTAATCATATTTACCCGTCCAGCTCTTGCAGTCTTGTATCCAGTCCTTTAGTCTAACCTGAAGTTGGCATCGTTTCTCTTCCAAACACTCACCGTACAAGTGAGATCTTGCCTGCCCTTTTGTGTTAAACTGATGTTAATGGGCCCTTGGTTTAGAACCCTCAGCACGTGAAATCAAATGTGCTTCTGCCTACTCTGGCCCATCCTTTCATAATTTTAACATCTGGTATTCTGCAAACCCCATTGTTCAAATGGATGTTAAGGCCTGTTTCTCACAGTTGTCTTTCTATTTCCACATTGTTAGAGTTGGACTCAAAAAAAAAAGTCCTAGGCTCCAAAAGCCTTTGCTATCTTAGTCAATTCCTTGGGGTTGAGAAGGACTTGCTTCCATTCCAGTATGATGGGTTTCATGTTCCATCCCAAGTTGATATGGGGCCTGCAGACTGTGCAAAAGGTGGGTAAGGAGGTGTTTGACAGGCGAGTGGGTAATAGTGGACTTCTTGCACAGATTAAGCTGGGCTTCTGTGTGTTCTCAACGAAGGGACACAAGTTTCTCTCTGCTGTCCTAATTGCTCCTCCTCCATTTTGAGAAGTTATGAGACAGAGCATCCCGTGAATTAGAACATAGAGCATAGAACAGTACAGCACAGGAACAGCCCCTTGGCACACAATTACATTAGTAATAAAATGCCCAACTAAACTAATCCCTTCTGCCTACACAATGTCCTTATCCTACCATTTCCCTCACATTCGTGTGCCTATCTAAGAGCTTGAACGCCCCTGTCGTATTTGCCTCCACACCAGCCCTGGCAGTGCATTCCAGGCACCCACCACTCTGTATAGAAAAAACTTGCCCTGCAGATCTCCTTTGAACTTTCCTCCCTCACCTTAAATGCATGCTGTCTAATATTCAACATTTCGACCCTGGGAAATAGTTACTGACTGTTTACTCTATGCATGCCTCTCATCTTATAAACCTCTATCAGATCTCCTCTCAACCTCCGCTGCTCCAGAGAGAACAACCCAAGTTTTTCAACCTATCCTCATGGTATGTGCCCTCTAATTCAGGCAGCATCTTGGTAAACCTCTTCTGCACCCTCTCCAAAGCCTCGACATCCTTCCTATTAATGGGGTGACCAGAACTGAATGCAGTACTCCAGATCGAGTCTAACTAAAGTTTATAAAGCTGCAGCATAACTTCCTGACTCCTGAACTCTTGGTGGGGATGTTACATTTTCTCAAGGAGGCCTGAGAGCATCCTAAAATTGTTTCCTGTCACCTGGCTATTTTTTCACCATGGCTGAGCTTAGAATAGTGTGTCTAGTGTTAGGAATCCAAGCAACGTACCTTGCCCTTAGGGGTTGACTGAGTGTTACTGGGGGCTTGGTGCTGGAAATGTTAGTTGGTTTGGAGATGGTTAGTGGATTTGGAGCATTTTGATGGTACATCTCCAGTGCTTTGAGGTACATTTGTAGTTAGCCAATTTTTCAGAAGAATGTAGTGTGGTGGAGATACTGTTTGCAAGTAAAGAACTTGCTAGGTTTGAGGTCTTGATCTTCAACCACACTTTTCCACAGAAGGTTAAAGGTTCAATGGATTTCTAGAGCTTGTGGATCCTTGAACATACTTAACAACGCAGCATCTATGACCCTCTGAGGTACCCACACATCTTGAGATCACTTCATTCTTTTAAACACTAGTGAGTGTAAACTAATCTTGCCACATCTCTTCTCAGGATGACCCCTTCATTATAGATAAAACTATGATGCATTGTCTCCAAGGCAAGTATATCATTCTCCAGGGACAGAGACCACTGTGTCCAACTGAGGTCTCATGAAATCCACATACAATCACAAAAAAACTTCCAACAGCCCCCATGCATTAAGGGCCATCGTACCTTTGTCTTCCTGATTGGTTTTTGTACCGTGTTTTATAAACCTGCATAACAGGATTTCTTCCAACATTTACTTCATGTTTAGTTTTTTCTCTCTCTATTTTTCCTAAAAGATGTGTGTATATATGTTTCCTCACATTATAAGTACTTAAAATCGCATGAGGTTGGGGAGGGTACTGACTGAAGTGAGAGAGGCTGTAAAATACTTTGGCGAGTCCTGGATTCACTGTATATCAGAAAATCTATCTTTCAGTAGCGTGGGCCTAGGGTTCAAAAGGGTTTTGGACAAATTCATTTGCTGCCTCAACCCTTGTCCTTGCTTTTGTTATTTCTGGACAGCTGTTCCAACCCATTTCTGGCCTGGTGCCTTCATACTGCTCTCCATAAACTTGAAGTCACTGCTCTTTATCTAATTCATGCCAATTCATGTACATCATTCTTGCACTTGATGATCTTTGCTGACTTGCAATTAAGCAATGATACATTTTTAATGTTCTCATCCTTGTTTTCAAATCCTTCCATAGCACTGCCCTTCCTGTCTCTAAGTGGCCTTGCAACACTCAGATCTCTATTCTCAAGTTCTTGCATCACTGAATTGAATTGCAGTGTGAATAGTGGCTGCCTTCAGCTGCCAAGGTCCTTAAGCTTTAAGATGCCTGTGTTTCATTTTGTCACATGTTTTATGTATAGGAGCTATAAAAATACTAATTGTGAATTCCAACAACAAAGCCTTGTTTCATATTGAAACAGAGAATGCAAGAAATACTTAACAGGTCAGGCAGCATCTGTGGTGATAGAGAACCAAAAACTAGTTCTGACGAAAACATTTCAGTTTGAAACTTAAGCTCGCTTTGTGCAGAGGCTGCCTGACCTGGTGAGTATTCCAGATTTCTACAGTCTTTTTTTTTGCTTTTTAACTTATTAGTGATTTTTTGTCATGTAAAGTTTGAGAAAATGTTCAATCCTTTGGACTATACTGGATCCACGCTACTTCTCATTTTTATTTCATTTATGGAACGTTTCTGCTGTGGTTTCTTTGAACTGTAGGAAATGCTCAAGGAGCAGAGTTTCAATTTAAGGAGAATGATGTAAAGTGGGAACCTCTTGTGCTAGGTAATGACTCCTTACAGAAATATCAGCTCATCCAAAAGTTGGCTGTGTTTGTCCCAGTTAAGACTGTCCATCAACGTTGTTAACCAGTGCCTTTTGTTTTAGAATTTTCATCAGCTTATTTAAATCCCTTATTTCCTCACCCCTCTCCCTACTCCAGCCCCAAGATCCTCTCTTCAGCCATTCAGACCCTTTGTTTCTCTGACCCTGTCCTGTCCCCTGTGCTTTTGGTTTTTGGCCCCATATTTGTGGAATTCCCTTCCTAATTCTCTTTGCAATTACTTCTCTCTCCTCTCAAAACCCAGCAAGCTCTTGGTCACCCTTCAGATACCTCCTCTTCATTAGCATCTTCTGTGGTTTGGAATTATGACAATGAAGTGTTGTGGAACATCTTTGTTAAAAGCAATATATTAGTGCATTGTTTAGACTGCTTTGAAAACCAAGTAAATGTGAAACGTGGGGAAAGAGGTTATAGCTCTTTATTTCAGCACCACTGTTCTGGTAGCATGGCACCATTGTAAATTTTCAACCAAAAGCCTTGAAGAGAATCTACTCTGGGTGGACTCAAGTTAAGGCACAAAACGTGTAAATGTTTATAAGGGAGAATGATGGAGCAAGAAAGAGGGAGCTTCTAAATATTTAGAATATATCTTTGGTGAAATATTTTGAGCAAAGCCAGGATTCTTAAAAAAAACTAAAGATGCATGAGGTATGGATTCAACTTCCTTTCCTTGTATTCAGGTCTGGGTCCAGTGGAATAGGCCAACAACCAGTGCACTCAACTCTTGCTCCACTGACACATTCAGTGGGAACTCAGTCAATTAACATGCAGATGTTTGCAGTAGAAAATCGATGAGCAGTGTTCTCAATCATGTCATTTTAAGTATTCCAGCTTTGTTCACCCACCTTTGCTGCACTCCTCTCTTCTGCAACACACTTGTGTTCACTGTTAAGTTCTGCAGGTACTAGTTGTGCCCAGTAACCATGCAGGTGGCTGTTGTTCACTCTTGACCTTTGGTGTTCGGGCGAAGCAGCCTATCCGTTGTTTAATCATTGTAGCTTCCGTGTAGCCTCCACTGATATACGGCTTCTGAAACAACGCAACATTCCCTTCATTCTGCCCCTCTGAAAGTGACGAACAATTAGTAGTGACCACCCAGTCTCCAACCGTGCAGCCCTCTGACTGTAGAGTGTGGCGTGCAGGCTGCAACAGAGGCAGGATGTACCCTCAGTATTGCCCTTCTAACTATGTAGCTCTTCAATTCAGCTCCTCTGACAATGTGGTGTTCCTTTAATCCAGCTCTGCTGAGTATGTAGCAGTCCCTCAGTACTGCTTTGTGAACACTTGGTGCAGTAATTGGTCAGGATTGCTCCCCTGACTGTCTAGTGCTCACTCTGCTGCATTTGGAGTGTCAACCTGTATTTTTTTTGCTTCAAGCTGGGATGTAAGTTGATGAAGTGAAGTTGGCTCTGTCCTGGAATAATTGTTTGAAGGATTTGAACCAACTTAATCTTTTCCCACTTTAATGTAAGTAATTAATGCAATGAAGCATATGGTTTCAAATCTTTTGTGTGTTAGACAGTACTTGACATTCTCAAGTTGGATTCAGTAATCGCTAAGTTAGTGGCAGGAAAGATGAGCTGAGCTACCTGCCCATGCCTCTGGTGGTGTGTGTTCCATGGAACCAGGCTGTTTTTCTTTTTAAACTTGTGTTCTGAGTTTCCCTGCAGGGAAGGAGGACATTGCTAGTATCTGCAGGCCTAGATTTGTGCTTTGTAATATTCAAAACAACAAACATCCATGTATTCATCCTGCTTTGTGCTCATCCAATTACAATAAATATAATCATAAAATCAGTGCCTCTTATTGGGCAGTTTCTGCTGGTCCAGGCCTTGCATTCGTCTCTCGTGGGCTGCCCATGGTTGCATTGAACTATTTGTGGCCCCATGGCTCTGAGTGATCTGCAGCCATTCGGCAAGGTGCAGTGAGCTGTGAGTGATGGAAGCTAAGGTCCACACACTACCCTGTTGGTCTTGTCACGGCTCCTGCTGTTCAAGTCTTTCCAGATGCCCCATATCTGATATGGCTAGAAATGGTTGAAAAACATTTAAATGATTACAGAAAATTGAGAATAATAACAAAACTGAAGATGCATTTGAAACCACGTTCGATTTAATAGAAATTAATTGTAAATATTAAAATAGAATAAACAAATCACAATGTTTCAGTGAAAGTCAGCAATACCGTTCAGATGTATGGAGTTGCACTGGGTGCAGCAGCTGTGGGAAGAGCAAACTCAGTCCGTTACAGAACAAGCACTGGAGTCACTGCTGAGTGCAACTCCTGAGTGCAGTGGTGAGTGGGAGGTCAGAGATGTCACCATCTAACCTCCAGTGGGTTGTGTATTTCCGCACTGCAGCACACAGTTGTGGAAGTCTGGAACATGCTGATGCACACGCTGTGGCCAGCTGGCTCCTCTCTACAGAACTGCTGGCTAGCTTCCTTTTAGCATGTTCTCAGGTTGCAGCATCACAGACCAGCCTGGCAGCTCCGGCCCTGATTTTGAATTGGCGAGTGACTTGCTGATCACTTCAAAAGGCAATTAAGAGTTGAGCACACCAGTATGGGACTGGAGTTGTAGAGCCAGACCCAGCTTCCTTAAAAGACAGATGGCTTTCACAGAACAATCTGATAACTTGTCCATTTACTGATATCATTCTTCAGTATTGGCAAGGGGTTCCAAAGGTCAGCAGGTTCTGCTGGTGCTGTGAAAAACATTTCAAGTTGTACATTTTATGTAATTCTGCACTACTCTATGGTTGTCAACTTTTTAAAGATCCTGAGGTTGCTTTCACCTTAAGGTGCTTGTCAATGTACCTTGATGTTGGGGAGGAGGCACCCTAGCCATGAATTTGATTATATTGAATATGACAGCAAATCAGCACTTTCAGGAGGTCCTAGGAAGTGTTTTGCTGTTTATAGAGTATCCCTAGGAGTGTGTGTGCATTTATAGGGAGTTCCAAGGAGTGTGTAAGCATTTACAAGGTGTCTCTAGTTATGGGGAGGTTCAGAGTATACATTTATCAGGGTTTGCTGGGGGTGTTGGCATTTTTGGGAACACACAGAAGTCCAAGTGTTGCTGGGATGTCCTACACCAAAATAAGAACATAAGAAGCAGGAGTAGGTCACTCGGCCCTCAGACTGGCCCCACTGTTCAATAAGATCATGGCTGATCCAAACTTAGTCTCAACACCACTCTCCTGCTCTATTCCCATACCCCTTTTCTCCCTTGTAGCTTAAGTTTCTGTAAATCTTACCTTGAATACATTCAATGACTCACAAAGGACCAAGAAACTGATAAAGGCGGGATAGAATATGAGAGTGGACTGGTGAGAAACAGAAAAAAGATTGTAAGAGCTTTTATAGGTAGCAAGGGTCCCTTATAGGGAAAGGAGAATTTGTAATGGGGAATTAAGGAAATGGCAGCAGAATTAAATAATTATTTTGTGGTGGTCTTCATGGAAGAAGACAAAACCTGACAATTCCAATAGAGTCACGGTCCAGTGTGAACGAGGAACTAAATATTTGTCAAAAATAATGCAGGAGGTGTTGGTGAAGGCTGATAAATCTGCAGCACCTGATAAATTACATCTGACTTTTGAAAGAGGTGGCTTTGGAGATGGGGAATGCCTTCTGGGAATCCATTAATTTCTCTTTATCCATCCTGTTTGTTATATGCTCAGAGAACTTTAGCAGATTTGTCAAATACGATTTCCTTTTTATAGAATCATAAAATGGTTACAGCCCTCGATCCATCGGTCCATACCAGCACTCTAAAGCAGCTCACTAGTTCCACCTGTCCCAACCAATGCCCCAACCACCTCTTCACTGAGCCTTTCAGTTGTTTCTTTATATATTTAATTAATTCTTGAAGGCCACAATGGAAACCATCTCTACCACATCTGCAGGCAATGAGTTGCAGATTCCAACCACATGCTGCGTTAGTAAAAAGTCATATAACTCCTAGTTCTCTTTCCCTTTCCCTGTACCTCTAGTCCTGGGCTAGTGCAATGAAACTGCTTCCCACTGTTCACTCTGTCCAGATCCATCCTCATTTTATAGACCTGAGATCCTCCCTCAACCTTATCCAAAGAAAACGGCCACAGCCAGTCCAGTCTTTCCTCGTAACTGTAGTCCCTCATCCCAGGAACCATTCTGGTAAACCTCCTCTGGACTCTCTCCAGTGTCTTCACATCCTACCTATAAAGAAGTGACCAGAATTGAACACAATACTCCAGTTGAGGCTGGACTAATGTTTCATAAAGGTTCAGCACTACTTCCTCTTGCATGCCTCTGTTGGTAAAGTCCAGAATTGTGTGCAGCTTATTCTTTCTCAAGCTGCCCTGCCGTTTGCAGTGATTAGTGCACATGTACTGTACTCTGTCCTGCACCCCTTTGTAGATTATCCTTTATTCGATGTTGCCTCTCCTCATTCTTCTTGCCAAAATGCATCAGCTTGCATTGCTCTGCAGTATACTTCATTTACCACACCTGCCCGTTCTGTCAGCCTGCTTATGTCCTGCAATTTATCACCATCTTTCACAGTTCAGACTACTGCCAAATTTTGTGTCATTCATGAATTTAAAAATTGTGACTTGCACCCCAAGTGCAAAACTTAATATAACTCAACAAAACAATAGCCCTAACATTCCCCTGGGGAATGTCACTATGTGCTTTCCACCAGGCTAAAAAACGGCCATTCACCATGAATCTCTATTGCTTATACCTCAGCCAACTTTGTAGCATGCTGTTGATGTCTCTTTTATGCCATCCACATCAACTATTGCAGATAAAGCTGTTATGCCTTATCTGCAAAAGCCTTCTGGTGTTGCATGTACATCACCTTGACTGCATTATCCTTAACAGCAGGGTAGGACTTGCACAGTAAATAGCAGGGCCCTGGGGAGTGTTGTTGAATAGAGAGTCCTAGGGGTGCAAGTACATAGTTCCCTGAAATTGGTGTCACAGGTAGACAGGGTGGTGAAGAAGGCATATGGCTTGCTTACCTTCATTGGCCATGGCACTGAGTATAAGAGTTGGGATGTCATTGTTACAATTGTACAAAACTTGGAGTATTGTGTGTAGTACTGGTCACCATACTATAGGATGAATGTGATTAAGCTAAAGAGGATGCAGAAAAGAATCACAAGGATGCTGTCTGGACTGGAGGGTTTGAGTTATGAAAGATTGTGTAGGCTGGGACCGTTTTCCCTGGAGTGAAGGAGGCTGAGGAATGACCTGATGTTTATAAAATCATGAGGGGCATTGATAGGGTAGATGGTCACAGTCTTTCTCCCAGGGTTAGAGAGTCTAAAACAAGAAGGCATAGGTTTAGGGTGAGAGGGGAAAGACTTAAAAGGAGATCTGAGGGTTCTTCACACAGAGGGTGGTGGGTATATAGAATGAGCTGCCAGAGGAGATGGTAGAGGCAGGTACAATTACAATGTTTTTAATAAAAATATTTGGACAGCTACATGGATAGGAAAAGTTGAGAGGGATAGGGGTCAAATGTAGACAGATGGGATTAGCTTAGATAGGCACCATGGTTGGCATGGACAAGTTGAGTCGAAGGCCCGGTTTCTGTGCTGTATGACTATGAAACTAGAAACTTCATTACCTTATCAAAAATTTCTAACAGATCGGTTAAACGCAATTAACAAAAGTCAGCTGGCTTGCTTTATAATCCAATTTCCTTTAGGTGACTATTAATTCTTTTCTAGCTTAGTGTTTCTAAAAGCTTTACCACCACTGAGGTGAAGCTGACTGGCCTGCAGTTGGTGAACTTGCCCTTGCTCACTGTTTTGAATAAGGGAGTAACATTCGCTATTCTCCAATCTGGCACCAACAGTGTATCTAAAAAGCACTGGAAGATTATGGCCAGTGTGCCCACTATTTCTTCCTTTAATTTCCTCAAAATCCTGCGATGCATCCCATCTATCCCTGGTGATTTATATATTTTTAAGTTAGAATCATAGAATTGTATACCACAGAAACGATCTATCCTACCTGTGGCCCTGAAGTTCAGCCAACTTTTCTTCTAATACTTCCGTGCTATCCAGTGCCTCAACTATCTCCTCTGTTACTTTGGAAGCACCCTCTTCCCTGGTGTAGACAGATGCAAAGTACTCGTTTAGTGAAACAAAGAACTGCAGATGCTGGAATTGAGATGAAAAACACGATGATGCTGGAGGAACTCAGCAGGCCAGGCAGCATCTGTGGAGAAAAGCAGGCGGTCAACGTTTTGGGTCAGGACCCTTCAGAACTGAAGATAGGAAAAGGAAGAACTTTTCCTATAGGAGGGAAAAGCAGAGCAGTGATAGGTGGACAAAAGAGGGGAGGCGGGGTGGGCACAGGGAGGTGATAAGTAGATGCAGGTAAGAGATAGTGATGGGCAGGTGCAGGGGAGGAGGGGAGAGTAGATCCACCGGGGATGGGTCAAAGGTTTAGAAAGGAAAAAAAGGTAGAAAAAGAGGCTAGGAAAGGGAAGAGAAGAAGCATGATGGGGGGGGGGGGGGGGTGGGGTTGTAGAGGGGAAGGGGGTGGGGATTACCTAAAGTGGGAGAATTCAATGTTCATGCCATTAGACTCCAAGGTTCCAAGATAGAAAATGAGGTGCTGTTCCTCCATTTTAGGCTTGGAATTCTGGCAGTGGAGGAGGCCGAGGACTGACATATCAGTGATGGAGTGGGAGGGGGAGTTGAAGTGACTGGCAACGGGGAGATGCAGATCGCGGTTATGGACAGAGCGCAGGTGTTCTGCGAAATGGTCACATAGTCTACATTTGGGTTCACCAATGTAGAGGAGGCCACACTTGGAGCACCGAATGCAGTAGATCATATTAAGGGAGGTGCAGGTGAATCGGTCTCATCTGAAAGGAGTGTTTGGGTCCCTGGATGGAGGTGGTGTAGGGGCAGGTGTTGCACCTATGGCGGGGGCAGTGGAAAGTTTCCGGGGTGGGAGTGGGATGGGTGGGGGCGGAGGAGTGAACTAGGGAGTCTCAGAGAGAGCGGCCCCTGTGAAAGGCAGAAAGGAGAGGGCAGGGGAAGATGTGCTTGGTGGTGGGGTCTAGTTGGAGATGGCGGAAGTGGTGGAGAATGATGTTTTGGATATGTCGGCTGGTGGGATAAAATGTGAGGACAAGGGAGACCCTACCTTGTTGGGTCTGGGAGGGGTGGGGGTGAGAGCAGAGGTGCGAGAAATGGCAGAGATATGGGTGCGAGGTCTCTCAACCACAGTCAGGGTGGGGTGGGAGGGGGAAGCCCTGGTTAGAAAAGAAGTTGGACATCTTGGATGTCCTGCAGTGGAAAGGCTCAATGAGTACCTTAATACTGCCCTCACCACACATGTGCAAGTCCCTATTTCATAAAAGCATGTTGACTCTGCTTTATGGTCTTAAGGTTTTCTAAAGGTCCTGCTATGACCTGCAGAATAATGGATTCTAGCATTTTTCCAATGAAAGATGTCAGCCTAACTGGACCATAATTTCTTTCTGTTTCCCTCCTTTCTTGAATAATAGCATTATATTTGTGGTTTTTTGGTCTCCTCCAGAATCCAGTGAATCTTGGTTGATCGCAACCAATGTATCCACTATCTCTGCTGCCACCTCCTTTAGACCCAAGGATGCAGGCCATCAGATTCAGCCTTTAGCTCCATTAATTTGCTAATGTTTGAAAAACATTGTTCACACCATGCCTGAATACTGCCATCACTACACTGCTGCTTTATCCAGGGTTGCAGGTGGTTAAGGGGTTAGTGTGATCTGTTGCTGTAGTTTAAAGTCCCGGTGACCTTTGGAATTGCATGCCCTAATTTCGAGCAGAATGATACTGGTTCATAGCCAGCCTTTACCTACTTCTGGTGATAACCTGGTAACCTATTTCCCATTTCTGCTCCCTGTTCCAGGATACAATATCCTGTAACAAGGGGGAAGAAATGGGGGTGGTAGGGAAATGAAGAGCTTGAAGAATCTGAAAATCTTAAGTCCTGAGTAAATAGAGAAAATATTGAAAATAAACAGTGCCAAAATATCACCAAATAATACAGCACTGAAGAACCTGTTTAGCCAGTTATGCCCTTGTCACCTCTCTAATCTGTTTGTCTGCACTTTTCCTAATTGTCTTGTCTGGAATCTCACCATGGGAGGAGACTGTTTAGAAAAGAGAACTTTTTTCCAGCCTTTCTGACTTTGAGCCTCATCAGTTTAAATTTTTCATTGTATGCTGGGTAAAAGTTTGATTGTTCTGTCTCCATTACCTGTCAGTATACACACAGGGCCACTTGGCTTCATTACGAGCACTCAACTAATTATGAAATTGTGTGTTTAATTAAAAGGAGAAACAGATTGTACATAATCTTAGGCATTGCAAAGCTACATTTAAACAAATGTCAACCCTCCTTGGACTTCTCCCCCCCAAGTTTGGTTGTTTAACCACATTGGATACTACCTCTCCCCACCTTGCGGCCTCTTACTCTGATTGCATGAAATGTCAGCTGCTGAAAAATGAGGAAGATGATATAATTAGATTTTGTTGGTAACATATGTTTAAAAAAAATCCTGTGGCAGTCAAAAAAGTAAAACGCAACAAGAAAATGTGTTCCTGTCAAGGGAAAAATGAAGAGAATGGAGGAAAGGGGGGAGAGAGAGAATTGTCACATGTACAGAGGTACAGTGAAAAACTTGTCTTCTATACAGTTCATACAGATCAATTTATTACACAGTGCGTCAAAGTAGTCAGAATAAAGTGTCACAGCTACAGAGAAAGTGCAGGTAGACAATAAGGTGCAAGGTCATTAATGAGGCAGATTGAGAGGCCAAGAGTCCATTTTATCGCACTAGACAACTGTTCAATACTCTTATAACTGCAGGATAGAAGCTGTCCTTGAGCCTGGTGGTACGTGCTTTCAGACTTTTGTATCTTCTGCCTGATGGGAGGAGGGAGAAGAGAAGATGGACTGTGCTGGTCAGAAGCAGCTTTTGGAGATGATTCTTTGTGATATATTTCCTGTTGATGTTCAGTTGTGTACCACAGCACTGCCTATGGCTGAGTGATGGGTTCAAGTCCTGCACCAGAGACTGAGCATAAAAATCTGGACATACTTGTGTCAGTGCAGCACTAAGGGAGTGCCATACTGCTGAGTCTTAGATATCAGATATCTTTATTAGTCACATATACACACACAGTGAAATGCATCTTTGCGTAGAGTGTTCTGGGGGCAGCCCACAAGTGTCGCCATGCTTCTGGCGCCAACATAGCATGCCCACAACTTCCTAACCCATACGTCTTGGGAATGTGGGAGGAAACCGGAGCACCCGGAGGAAACCCACGCAGACATGGGAAGAACATACAAACTCCTTACAGACTGTTTTGCTATCAGAATGATCACCTTGGCTCTTCCTCCTCCCCTCACCTCTGACTTTCACTCCATGGCGCCACCCTTGGTTCTCATTCTGCTTTTGTGGAGATCTCACTCTGTCCCTCCCCACAGCTCTCAATCCACACCTCCACCCCTCACTGATTCCTCTCCACTTCCCCTGGCTTTTGCTTCATCCACATGTGCCACCCCACTATCCCTCTGTGCTCTTTCACCCAAGGCTCTCTTCAGATTACAAGCAAGTGTTATACTAAGGAGCCAAAAGTTGGCTGTGATTGCACTCTGGTATCCTGATTTGCAGCCATATGTCCAAGTTGGCACCTGCTGAGAGCCCTGGACAAGTCTGCAGAATGTCTGAGCAATGCAGGTTTGAATAATGTTTAGGCTGTAAGGCTCTTGCTTCCTGTACCTAGTCCCAGACAGAACGGCTAATTCTAATGAAAAACGTTATTAATCCTGCCTATCTAATTTCAATGTTTTTGACTATTGTATCAATGACTTTTAATTTCTCTGAAAGCTGCCACCTGTTGGTTTACCAATTGTGGGTGTGTTCATTTCCTCCTGAAGAGGGAAAAAGCATCTCAAACAGTGTGATTAATAGTGAATTCAGGGGAAAATTGTTTAACCAAACACACTTCCGCAGGTTGATTTTTGGACTAGAGACCTGTGACCATGGTGTGCTGGGCACATTGTTCATCATTTATATAAACTGTTTGGATGAGAATGTGCGAGTCATAGTTAGGAAGTTTTCAAATGGCACTAAAGTAGGTGGTATAGTGAAGAAGGTTATCAAAAATTACAAGGGGATGTTGATCAGCTAGGTAAATGGGTGAGGAATGGCAAATGGCATTCAACCCAGATAGGTAATGTGTTGCATTTTAGTGCCCATTGGTGGGTGTGGGCATGGTGGGCTGAATGGCCTGTTTCCATGCTGTATGACTCTAAGACTCTAAGGTAGTCTTCCTGCCATTGCCTCTGAATAGCCTGGTTGATCATTCCAACTTTTTCCAATTCACCTTAGAATTAGCAAGAATAGTGAGGAAGGCTGTCTGAGGCTCAGCAGGATATGCATCAGTTGAAAAGTTAGGCAGAGTGTTGGCAGATAGAATTTAATTCCGACAAGTGCAAGGTGATGCATTTTGGGAAGACAAATAGGGGTAGAACATGTATGGTAAATGGTAAGGCAAAGGAATGATGAACAGAGGGACCTTGGGGTCCAAGAGCATAGTTCCCTGCAAGTGGCAACACGGGTGGATATGGTGGTGAAGAAGTCATATGGCACCCTTGCCTTCACAGGTCAGGGCAGAGAATATAAAAGTTGGGACGTTTTGTAGCAACTTTACAAAACACTGGTTAGACTGCTCTTGGAGTATTGCGTGCAGCTATGGTTGCTTCACTATAGGAAGGATGTGGTTTTGCTGGGGAGAATGCAGGAGGGATTCACCAGGGTGTTCCTTAGATTGGAGGACTTTAGTTATGGGCAGAGTTTGATTAGGCTGGGTTTGTTTTCCACCCTGAGGGGTATTTTTTGCGCAGAGAGTGGTTGATATTTGGAACTCACTGCCAAACGAGGTGGTGGAATCAGATACAATAAATACATGTAAGAGGCACTTAAATAGGCAAGGCAATGAAGGATACGTACAAGCATAATGCGGGCAAATGGGTTAGCGTGGATGGGCAAAAATTGTCAGCATGGATGTGGTGGGCTGAAGGGCCATTTCTGTGCTGTATGACTATGACTGTTTTTGATCAAGCTTTTGCTCATTTTGTTTTAATATTACCTTGTGTAGCTTGGTATCGTAATTAGTCTGCTAACACCGCCGGAACATGCTGCATGAAAACAATTACATAAATGCATATTGTTCACATAAAGCTGTAAAATTTTGAGGGGGAGGCAGACTGATGAATCCCAGGGTGAATCTGTGGATGTTTGTTTCTCTGTCTGCACCTTTCATTCTTTCCTGTCCTCTGTTAGTATAAAATTCAGTACAAAATAATTCTGCCAAACTGTATCCTGAAGAGAACTGACATGTTCAGCAGGCACCTATGCTCTGAAGCTGTCTTCATTATGCATCTTGGTACTGAATGTAGACATTCTGTCTGTGTGGATGCATAAAATGGAAATGACTTTCCCTGTAGTCTGTCTTCTCCTTTAGCCTTGTACCTGAAAGGCTTACCAGTTTGAGCAGTAATTTCTGTTTCTTAGCTGATTACTTGGCTCTTAATAACTGGGCAGAAGCTTTGTTCAGCTTTTATAAGAGAATCTGGAAAAAGTTGTGTCTTTCATGTGTGTTGACCCTGACGAATTCTCACCACTTTGAATTTCTGTTTGTACATCATTAAATGCTTTACTGTACTGAATCAATATTGAGGAATTTGGCACACTCCCTAGAAACAGACATTCTGTCCCCTGACGCAATTCCACCATTGTTAGATTATGGATTATACTGTCTGAGGGAATGGCAGAAGCAGGGTCACTGGCAGCATAGATGGCTCCTGGCCGAGTGATGGAAGATGGGATTAATACAGATGGATGCCCACTGGTTGGTGTGGGTGTGCTGGGCTGAATGGCCTGTTTCCATGCTGGAATCATGGAACATAGAACACGGATCAGTACGGCACGGGAACAGGCCCTTCGGCCCACCATTTCTGCACTGACCATGATCCCAGTTTAACTAATTCTATCTGCACATGTCCTGTATCTTTTTCCTGCCTGTTCACGTGTGTCTAAATGCCTCTTGTATCTGCTTCTACCACCTACCCTGGCAGTGCATTCCAGACACCCAGCACTCTGTGTTTAAAATAACTGCCTTGTAAATCTCCTTTAAACTTTCCCCCTCTTGACTTGTTTGACATTTCCACCCTGGTTGGGGGGTGGGAAGCAGAAGCTGACTCTCTCCTCTATCTCTTCCTCTCATAATTTTAAATACTTCTATCAGATCGGCCCTTGGCCTCTGCTTCAGAGAAAACAATCCATGCTTATCCAACCTCTCCTTATGCCTAATACTCTCCAATCCAGGCAACATCCTGGTGAACCTCTTTTGCACCCTTCAAAGCCTCCACATCCTTCCTGTATTGTGGTGACCAGAACTGCACACAATATTCCAAAGTTTTATACAGCTGCCACGTGACTTTTATACGTAATGCTCTGACTAATGAATGCAAGCATGCTATATATATGCCTTCTTTACCACCCTATCCACTTGTGTTATCACTTTCAGGGATCTATGGACTTGCATCCCAAGATCCCTCTGTACATCAATGCTCGTAAGCATCCTACTATTTTCTTCTTACGTTTGACCTCCCAAGATGCAACACCTCACACTTGTTCCGATTAAACTCCATCTGCCATTTCTCTGCCCAAATTTCCAACTGACATACCCTGCTGTATCCTTTGACGTTCTTCCTCACTATCCATAACCACCAATTTTTGTGTTGTTTGCACACTTACTAATCAGACCACCCACGTTTTCATCCACTTCACAACAGCAGAGGTCCTCCCAAGTCTCTGCACCTCCAATTTCTGAATTCTCTCCCCATTTAGAAAATAGTCTACACCTTTATTCTTTCTACCAAAATGCATAACCCCATACTTTCCTACGCTGTATTCTAGCTGGCACTTCTTTGCCCACTCTCCCAACCTGTCCAAGTTTTTCTGCACACTCCCTGCCTCTGCGACACTACCTGTTCCTCTACCTATCTTGGTATTGTCTGTAAACTTGGCCACGGTGCCATCAGTTTCTTCATCCAGATTGTTAAAGTATAAAGTGAAAAGTTGCAGAACTCTGTCAGTCACTAGCAGCCATCCTGAAAAGGACCCCTTTACACCCATTCTCTGACTTCTGCCACTGAGCCAATCTTTTCTCCATGCTAGTACATTGCCTCTAATGCCACAGGCTCTCACCTTGTTTAGCAGCCTCGTGTGTGACACCTTGTCAAAGGCCTTCTGAAAATGCAAGTAAATAACATCCACCAACTCTCCTTTGTCTAACCTGCTTATTACCTCCTCAAAGAATTCTAACAGATTTATCAGGCAAGATTCCTGCCACCCCCTCACCCCCATGAAACCATGCTGACTTCACCCTATTTTATCCTGTACTCCAAGTTATCCGAAATTTCATCCTTCATAATGGACTCTAAAATCTTACTGAGGTCAGGCTAACCAGCCTATAATATCCTGTCTGTCACATTTGTGATTTTCCACTCCTCTGGGACTCTCCCTGGCTCCAGTGATTGCTGAAAGATCACTACTAATGCCTCCACAATCTCTTCAGCTACCTTTTTCAGAACTCTGGGTAGTCCAGAGTTAGAACATAAGAAATAGGAGCAGGAGGCAGCCATCTGGCCCGTTGAGCCTGCTCCGCCATTCAATAACATCATGGCTGATCCACCTTCCTGCCTTTTCCCAATAACCCTTAATTGCCCTACTATCTAACTGTGTCTTAAATATATGTAATGAGGTAGCCTCTGTTGCTTCCCTGGGCAGAGAATTCCACAGATTCACTACTCTCTGGGGAAAAGCAGTTTCTCCTCATCTCCATCCTAAATCTATTCCCCCGAATCTTGAGGCTATGTCCCTTAGTTCTAGTGTCACCTACCAGTGGAAACAACTTTCCTGTCTCTATTGTATCTATCCTGTTCATAATTTTATATGTTTCTATAAGATCCCCTCTCATTCTTCTGAATTCCAGCGAGTATAGTCCCAGGCGACTCAATCTCTCCTCATAGGCTAACCTCCTCATCTCCGGAATCAACCTGGTGAACCTCCTCTGCACTGCCTCCAAAGCCAGTATATCTTTCTTCAAGTAAGGAGACCAGAACTGCACTTTGTAGTCCAGGTGTGGTCTCACCCGTACCCTATACAGTTGCAGCATAACCTCCCTGCTCTTAAATTCAATCCCTCTAGCAATGAAGGCCAACATTCCATTTGCCTTCTTGATAACCTGTTGCACCTGCAAACCAACCTTTTTCAATTCATGCACAAGCACTTCCAAGCCCTTCTGCACAACAGCATGCTGCAATCTTTCACCATTTTAATGATCTGATCTTCTATTTTTCCTTCCAAAGTGGATGACCTCGCATTTACCAACATTGTACTCCTGACCCTTGTCCACTCACTCTTAACCTTTGTTGGCACATCTCGGATAAAATGTTGGCACAACATCGTGGGCCGAAGGGTCTGTACTGTGCTGTAATGTTGTATCTATATATCTCTGCATCCTTTGCACAGTTTGCTTTTCCACTCAATTTAGTGTCATCAGCAAACTTAGATACGCTACACTCGGTCCCCTCTTCCAAATCGTTAATGTATATCGTGAACAGTTGCAGGCCCAGCACTGACCCCTGCGGCAGCCTGCTCACCACTGATTGCCAACCAGAAAAACACCCATTTATCCAACTCTCTGCCTTCTACAGTCCTCTATCCATGCTAATACCTTATCCATAAGATAAGGATGCATGGAGTTTGGTGTAAGTCTTTTATGCGGCACCTTATCGAACGCCTTCTGGAAGTCCAAGTATACAACATCCACCTGTTCCCCTCTATCCACTGCACTCATTATATCCTCAAAGAACTCCAGTAAGTTTGTCAAACAGGACCTGCCCTTCCTGAATCCATGCTGGAACCACTTCTATCCAGATGTCTCGCTATTTCTTCCTTAATGATAGTTTGACTCTCATCAATCATCTTTGTCAGTTTCTGAAAAAAAAACTCAATCCAATTTTTGAGACAGGACCTCCACTGCACAAAGCCATGCTGATTTTCCATAATGAGTTCATGCTTTTCCAAATGCGAGAAAATACTGTCCCTAAGAATCTTCTCCAGTAACTTGCCTACCACTGATGGAAGGGTTCACCGGCATATAATTTCCTGGTGTGTCCTTGTTACCCTTAAACAAAGGAACAACATTGGCTATTCTCCAGTCTTCTGGGACCTTGACTATGGCTAAAGAGGATATAAAGATCTCAGTCAAGACCCTACAATCTCCTCCCTTGGCATCTCGATATCATGGGATAGATTCTGTCAGGCTCTGGAGACTTATGCACCTTAATATTTTTCAAGAAACCCAACACTTTCTAACAGACCGCAATCAGTGAGGATAGGCAACAATACCTCCGGCATGATTATTCTCAACACTGGTGCCCCACAAGACTGCGTCCTCACCCTCTACTCCCTACATACTCATGACTGTGTGGCCAGATTCTGCTCTAACTCTATCTACAAGTTTGCAGATGATACCACCGTTGTAGACCATATCTCAAACAGCGATGAGTCAGAGTACAGGAAGGAGACAGAGCTTAGTGGCATGGTGTCATGACAACAACCTTGCCCTCAATGTCAGAAAAACAAAAGAGCTGGTCATTGACTTCAGGAAAGGGGGCAGTGTACATGCACTTGTCTACATCAATGGTGCTGAGGTCGAGAGGGTTGAGAGCTTCAAGTTCCCAGGAGTGAACATCACCAATAGCCTGTCCTGGTCAAATCACGTAGATGCCACGGCTAAGAAAGCTCACCAGCGCCTCTACTTCCTCAGGAGGCTAAAGACATTCAGTATGTCCCCTTTGACACTCACCAACTTGTATCTATGCACCATAGAAAGCATCCTATCTGATGCATCACGGCTTGGTACAGCAACTGCTCTGCCCAGGACCGCAAGAAATTGCAGAGAGTTGTGGACACAGCCCAGCGCATCACAGACACCAGCCTCCCCTCCTTGGACTCTCGCTGTCTTGGTGAAGCAGCCTGCATAATCAAAGATCCCACCCACCCGGGATATTCTCTCTTCTCTCCTCTTCCATTGGGTAGAAGATGCAAGAGCCCGATGGCATGTACCACCAGGTTTAAGGACAGTGTCTATCCCACTGAGATAAGGCTATTGAATGGTTCCCTTATTCAATGAGATGGACTCTGACGTCATGATCTACCTTGTTGTGACCTTGCACCTTATTGCACTGCACTTTCTCTGTAGCTGTGACACCTTACTCTGTACTGTTATTGTTTTTACCTGTACTACCTCAATGCACTCTGTACTAACTCAATGTAACTGCACTGTGTAATGAATTGACCTGTACGATCGGTATGCAAGACAAGTTTTTTTTTACTGTACCTTGGTACAAGTGACAATAATAAACCAATACCAATAAACCAACACCAACTCTGCCACCTAATTATATCGACATGCCCTAAAGTATCAACATACCCTTTCCTGATCTCACCATTATCCGTGTCCTTCTACTTAGTTGAATACTTTTGCGAAGTACTCATTTAGGACCTCATCCACTTCCTCTGGCTCCAGGCATACATTCCTTCCTTTGTCCTTCAGCTGACCTACCCTTTCCCTAGCTACCCTCTTGTTCTTAATATACATAAAATGGCTTGGGATTCTCCTTTATCCTACTTGCCAAGGACATTTCATGGCCCCCTTTTAGCCCTCCTAATTCCTTTAAGTTCTTTCCTCAAGGGCCTTGTGCAATTTCAGCTTCCTAGACCGTGGCATATGCTTCCTTTTGCTTTTTGACTAAATTTACAATATTGTCAAAGTGATTCCTAGTATGGAGATCGATATAGAGTCATACAGCAGGGCAACAGGCCAGTCGACCCTTTACATCCATGTTGACCAGTAGGGACCCACCTGTTGTTAATCCCATCTTCCAGCACCTAGCTCCTACCCTTCTATGTCTAAGCAATTCAAGTGTTTGTCTAGACATTTAAATGCTGTCAGCGACTTTGATCCCACCACGCTTTCAGGCTGTGTATTCCAGGTAATCACCACTGTTTATGTGAAAAGGATCCCCTTTCAGCAAGGTTGGTGACTTGTACTGGCGTTGGTGTCATCTGTCCCAGTAGCTTCTCCAACTTCCATTCCCTTGTGGTTTCACTGGTTAATGAGGCTTGAACACTTTTGGGACTGAACGGTTTATTACACGTGGATTGTGCTTAATGTTGAAAAATACTGTAATTGGAGCTAATTTTAAAGCAAATTGGTATTGTGTTGGCTTTGACTGGCCTCAGCATCTGGTGTTATCCTCTATTGACTAACTCTGGGATTAACTGTTGAGGAAAGCTGATCGGATGTTGAAGGTGGCTTCATGTTATTCGTGCACCACAGGCCATGTAGGTAAATGGAATAGTAGTGGGATGCCTGCCTTTTTAAGACTCTTAAAAATAACGTCTCCTCTTTACCCAAATTACTTAGATGCCACCGGATATACCTAGCTGCTGCCTGACTCATTCCAAAAGTTTTGTTGCTTGCTACATTGTAGTTTGAAGCATTTAGTCTTTGTATTTGATGTGGTCATTGTTGTACTTTGTGGGTGGCGTGTACTTTGCACTTGCTGCATTTACTCAATTGACTCTGTCTGTCTTGACTGTTCGCAGGTGGAATGAGTCAGGAAGTGATGAAAATTAGTTGAATGAGTTTTGGAGTTATAAAGTCATACAGCACAGCAATAGCCCCTTCAGTACATCATGTCCATGCCAATCATCACAGATCCATCTGTGCTAGTCTCATTTACCAGCACTTTGTACAAGGTCCTTTCTGCCTTGGTGCTTCAAGTATTTGTCAAGATATTTGTTAAATATGAAAGTACCTGCCTCCAGCACCCCCTCAGGCTGTGAACTCCAGATTCCAACCATCCTCTGGATGAGCGTAATTCTCCTCAAGATCCTTATGAATCTCTTAACCCTTACTCTGAACTTATGCCCTCTAGTGTTGAATAGCTCTGCTATCTTATCTATTCCCATCATGATTTTGTAAATGGTCCCCTCTATCTTCTCTGCTCCAAGGAAAACAAACCCAGCTTATCCATTATCTCCTCATAACTGTGAAACTCCATCCCAGGCAACATCCTGGTGAACACCCTTTGCTGCTCCTTTGGTGCCATTATATCCTTTCTATAATGTGGCACCTGGAATTGTACGCCGTCCTCCAACTGTGGCCTAATTAATGTTGGTACCTAATTAATAGGTGGTAATGTAACCACTCTGTTCTTGTATTCAATGCCCCTGCTAATGAAGGCAGGCATCCTGTACGCTTTTTCCGCTACTCATCCACGTGTGTTGCCAACTTCAGGGATCCTTGCACTTGTACACCAAGGTCCCTCCATTCTTCAGTACTCCTGAGCCCCAACTAATCTATAAGATCTGGCCATTCACTGTGTATGTTCTATGAATGTTTTGTGCTTGATGTGTTTATGGACTTTTTAAAAGCATTCTATAAAGTATTATACAATAAACTTGTTAACAAAATCAAAGCCTTTGAGATTAAAGGACAGTAACAGTATGGAGGCAAAAAGACTTAAAGGTAGAAAACAGTGAATGGTTGCTTATCAGATTGGAGGTAAGTATACATTTGTGTTGCCCAATGGTCTGTGTGATTGGTGCGGACTAGTCACTTTGATATGAATTTACAAAATATAATTTTAAAATTTGCAACTGATAGGTTGTTAGGAAATAGAGTAACCAGAGAGGCAGACAGTAACAGGAAGACTTAAGATAAGATTTCTTTATTAGTCACATGTACATTGAAACACACAGTGAAATGCATCTTTTGCGTAGAGTGTTCTGGGGGCAGCCCACAAGTGTCGTCACGCTTCCGGCACCAACATAGCACGCCCACAGCTTCCTAACCTGTACATCTTTGGAATGTGGGAGGAAACCGGAGCACCCGGAGGAAACCCATGCAGACACGGGGAGAACGTACAAACTCCTTGCAGACCGCAGGTGGAATTGAACCCGGGTCCCTGGCACTGTAATAGCATTATGCTAACTGCTACACGACCGTGCCTGGCCATAGACAATGGAGAAATGGGAAGATAAATGTCAGTGTTAAATCAGAATCAGGTTTATTATCACTGACATATGTCATGAAATTTGTCGTGGTGTGGTGGCAGCAATACAGTGTGAGGCTTAAAGACATAAAAATTACTAAAAGTTACAAAAATAAATTAGTGCAAAAGAATAACGAGGGAGGGTTCATGGACAGTTCAGAAATCTGATGGCAGAGGGGAAGAAGCTCTTCCTGAATCATTGAGTGTGGATCTTCAGGCTCCAGTACCTCCTCCCTGATGGTAGTAACGAGAAGAAGGCATGTCCTGGATGGTGAGGTCCTTAATGATGGATGCCACCTTCTTGAGGCACCGCCTCTTGAAGATGTCTTCGATGGTGGGGAGGGTTATGCCTGTGATGGAGCTGGCAGAGTCAGCAACCCTCTGCAGCCTCTTGCGATCCTGTGCATTGGCGATGATGCAACCAGTCAGAATGCTCTCCACCCTTCATATGTAGAAATTTGTAAGAGTCTTTGGTGACATACCAAATCTCCTCAAACTTCTAATGAAGTAGAGCCGCTGGCATGCCTTCTTCATGATTGCATCAATGTGTTGGGCCCAGAGGTTTGAGATGTTGATGCCCAGGAACTTGAGGCTACTCACCCTTTCCACCGCTGGCCCCTCAATGACCATTTCATCTGCCTAGTGTCAAATGACACATTTTGACAGGAAGAATGAAATGAAGCAATGTAAACTAAATGGTTCAAATTTTCAAAGGGGATTGACTCAAGAAATACAAATCTGCAGAGATGAAGGAAATTAAAAAAAAAAATGAGGTCCATGGTATATAAGCAGAGGCATGGAGCACAAAAGTAAAGAGGCTGGTAAGTAAACACTAATTAGGCTTCAGTGTAGGTTTCTCATTATTACACTTGAAAGTTTGTCATGGCTGTGAAGAGGGTCCACAGGATGATACCAGGGTGGAGACACTTTATTATGTGGTGAATCTAAGGTTATTCACCATCGAACAGAGAAGAGAAAGAGATATAATGGCGATGTTTCTTGAAGGTTTTGATTGTAAGGAGAAACTGTTTCCTGTAGCTGAAGGGTTGGTAACCTGAGGAGACAGGTTGAAGATCGACACAAGACCCAAAAGGGAGATAACAAAACTTTTTGATGCAGCATAAAGCATGCACTGCCTGAACGAGCAATGGTAGCAAATTAAAGGGCAACTTTCAAAGAGGAACTGGATAAACTTAAATGGAAAGATTTACAGAACTGTGGGAGGGAGAAGAGGATATAAGTGGCTAGTTCTCCCAAAGTACCACCATAGTCCAGTGGACTAGATGGCCGCCTTCTCAATTGTGAAGCCAGGAGGTTTCTGTGCTATCTTAGGAATGTTCTTGCTGTTTTATGAATTTCAGTAGAGCAGGTATGTGGAAGAAAATTAACGCATTATTTTTCAATCCTCCCTGACTACAGGAGTGGTCCCAGATAATTGGAGGATTGCTAATTTTATACTATTGACTTCTGTGTCTTTGATTCTGTTCACTCTGGATTTTGCCCTACAATCTTGGACATCTCTCATATTTAAGTAACTCCTCAAAACTAAGCATATGGTCCCATCTTCATGTTGCTTTGTGTAGCTCACTGACAGTCTAGGATCTAAATTCAAACATAATGGCATTGACGATTGAAGAGAGATTCCCAAGAGGAATCAGTAATGCACAATAATGAACAGGTGATGTTAAATACTTATTTCCTAAGGGAGAACAGACAGGTTTCCCCTCTCCAGAAGAGTAGCTAACTGGATGAATCTGCATTAATTAAGCTTAATGGATGAGACTTTGTAATGTGATATGTAATTGTTTAGTGTAATGTTTGGTAGTTCACTGAGAAAGATTAATATTACTGTCCAAACATGTGGTAGTAAAGGTGTCAAGTAGGCAGGTAGGACTGCAGCTCTTAGTGAGTGTTACTGATAGTATTGGGCAGTTCTTGAAGCAGTTGTGTTGCCCTATTTAGCTTGTCATGTTGAATTTGTCTGTATTCTCCAATTATTGCTATGGATTAGGCAATGAATCACCATTTAACAACTGTTCTTTGACGGTTGATTCTTGCAATCAACAACTTCTTTCTTTGTCATCACTTTCTGTTCTGGCCCGTGAATTTCTGCTCTTTATAGACTCCTTTTTTTTGTGTCAGTGGTAGCACTACCACCACTGAATCTGAATCGGGGGTTGTGAGCTCAAGCCCTCGCCAGAGAATTGAGGCCAAAACTCTGGGGCTCTTATGCTGTGGCGGAGTCCAGTGGGAGCACTGCACATCAGATATTCAGGAGAGTTGTGCTGTGTCTTGGGCAGTATGCCAAAACTGATTAATGTTCTATGTGGGATTCTGCTATGCATTAACTACAACAGTGACCACACTTCAAAGCCAAGCTTGATTTGTTATGAAGGACTTTTGGACATCTTGGGGTGGTAAAAAAAAAAGTCTGTAGAAATAAAACTGTTTTTCATTTAACCAGTTCGCTAGATTTTCTTGACTCGTTGTTTTCTTTTTCCTCCCTCCTCCACATCAATATAATTCAAGCTGTACTGTATTTCTGACAGATTTTAGCTCTGGGTGACTTGCAATCACCATGTTTCATCAATTTGCTGCCTCAATACAGTGGGTGTCAATTTACCATGCAAGGACATTTCCACGTTATTGGGGCACTTGGCTCCTGTGTCAATATAAAAGAAAGACTTTCATTTTGGAGTCTTTTGCTGACATTAGGACGTTACAAAGCATTTCACAGCTGGTGAAGTCCTCCTTGAACCGTTGCCACTGATGCAATGTCCGAATATCATAATATGGCCAATGTCTTTCCCAACACTTG
Source organism: Pristis pectinata (assembly GCF_009764475.1). NCBI lineage: Eukaryota > Metazoa > Chordata > Chondrichthyes > Rhinopristiformes > Pristidae > Pristis > Pristis pectinata. The sequence continues at coordinate 1,400,102 of NC_067415.1, read as the reverse complement.
ATATCCAAGGCCGGTGAATAAATTAAACCGTAACTAATTGAGTTTTATTCTGCTCTTTGGGATTACTGGTCATTTGCTGGATGTTTTGTGGATGGAATTTCACAAGACCTCAGATAGGAGCAAGGCCATTGATTCAATGTTCAAAACAGGAAAAAGATCTGTTTTTCTGTAGCGCCTTTTTATCCTTAAGATATCGCAAAGCACCTTGCAGCCAGTTAGTCCTCTCTGAAGTGTAATCACTTTTGTAATGTTGGGGTGAAGCAACCAATTCATACAAAGTAAGATACCAGACTCAGTGTGATAATGACCATATAATCTGGGGTAGATGTTAGTTGAGGGATAAACATTGGCATCAGGACACTGGGGAAAATTCCACTTCTTTTTGAAATAGTGCTCTGAGATCTCGAAAATAAATTGCCTCCTACAGCGCAACACTCCCTCCATGGTGCGTCAGTCAGGGTTATGTGCTCAAGCCGATGTAGTATAATTTGGACCCAGAGCTTGCTGGGATATCCAACTACTGAGCTTAAGGAAGGCACACAAGGAATCTCAGAGGAAGCATTGGATTCTCTATAGTGTTCATGCATTGACAAGTGGAAGGCTTTATTCCCTGTCATTAATTGGCAGAGCAGACCATGTTTCTCTGAGTACAATTGAAACATGTTGGCCTAGTCCACACCCAATGTTGTGGAACTTCAGAATGGCAGCTGTGCACATATCACCCTATGCAGCTTCACTTAAAGCTGCTGACTTAGGTATTGGGAGTTGGGTTTGGCTGCTGCCGCTTCACATGTTGCCAAAGTTTGCAGAGTGAGAGGAGTAATGTCTCCTGTTAAACACACTGGCTTTATAGATTATAATGGCAGAATGCCTGGAGAAAGACAAATTGCTGTTTTCTTCTTGAGGCTTGTATTCCTGTTATACACTGATGATCCCTTCATTACACTAGAATCTTCTGAGTGTTTAACACGCTGCAAGCAATTACACAGTTGTACGATGATTACTTCAGATTGCAAATCCTGTTGCTTGGATTGTTGGCTCTCCTCACCAGCTACTTGCTGACCTTGTGTTGTTTCTGGAAACCAGTATGAGAATGTCATGGATGGGCAGAGAAAGGGAAAGATTTGCCAAATTCTGAGTTGATCCACCACTTATTCTGCAGAGATTCTGGGTGAGTTGATGCTCTGAAAATAACTTTCAGAAATATTTTTCTTTGAAAAAGCCAGTGAACGGATGTCAGAGATTAACAGATTGGCTATTTGAGGAACCTGCTTAAGAGTACAGTTTTGGAATTGTTATCCAGAATTTGCAAACAAGTGTGAGTTGTGTGTAATTATACCGCATGCCCGTACACTTCGAAGTAACTGATCTGTCGACCTTTCTGAGCACCCACTGCTGGATTGAATATCCTCTGATCATTTTGTACTGACTTCCTGTGCTCAGCTGAATCGACCCAGACCAACCTTCTCAACTGTGGCGCTGTGCCGAGCTTCACAGGTCACCATCACATTTGACAGGTTGTAAACATAAATCTGAGAGGTCGTTTTGTTGGTTGAGCACCCCATCCCAATGTCATAAATGCTCTCCACAAGTCAATCTTGAAGCTGCTACTTGTGCAACTTGAGTCATTCTCTTACATTAACACTATATGTTAAAATAATTAACAGAAAAGTTACAAAGCAAAGAGTACATTTCCAAGTGTAAATATAGCATGTAGCTAGCACCTTGTGTAAGGGCCATTGGATATTTTCAGACTGCTAAGACTAGCTGAAGTCAGTCTAGCTGATGGTGTCTCTAACATTATGTAAGGAGTGGAACAGATTAAATTTAAATTTCAGCTTGTCACTAGACTAGATTCTATGGTCCCATTTTGAATCTACTCTTCAGCATGGTCTGTTTGCACTGGGTCCATATGCTACCTGCTTTTTTCCTGAGAAAATGGATACGGGCTCCACTGTTGATACGACTCATCTTCCTCATGCATGTGAGCACCTCTGGTGCAGTGGGAATGCAGATGTCTGTACTGTGGAGGAATCCTTGCTGAACCTTAGACCTTGTTGCATCAGCTGTGCAAACAGTGTACACATTTTATCTGGATGTTGTTGTTACATGTGAAAGTGCTCAGAATTGCATATTAAAACCGTACTTTCCCTGTTTGTAACATCTACAGCAGCAGAAGAGCAAGTATTTTTGAAAAAGATGCTGTTCAAATAACCACCTCGAATTTATTCAGTGCCTTTTCCTTCCTTGGGTTCCAATGTACTTCCACAGATGGGAAATGATTTGCCGTGTTTCTTAGGAAGCACTGAAGGCAGTTAACCCACGGGGTTCCACAAAGGGGATGAAAGGAATTGTGTGTGGTGTTAGATAGGACTCTGGGTGAATTTATCTCTTGCTCTCTGAATAGAGCCCTTTGGCCCACGATGTCAATGCTGACTAAAATGCCAAATTAAACTAATCCCATTTGTTTGCATATGATTCGTATCCCTCCATTCCCTGCATGTTCATATACCTGTCTAAATGCCACAACCATGTCTGTTTCCACCACCTCCCTGGCAGCGCAATCCAAACACCTACCACTCTGTGTGTAAAAGAAAAACTTGCCTTGCACATCTCCTTTAAAGTTTTCCCCTCTTACCTTAAAGCTATGCCTTGTGCTGGAATACTGCTGCAATTGCTACTTGGACTGTGCATCATGTAACTTGACAGAGCAAGCTCCCATTAAGATATCCTGATTTCTTTACTGGCTCTTGTGACCTCCACTTTCTGTAGTGGTATGAAGTTGAGCTGTGCTACAGCATAGGAGGAGGTTTTTGTCCATTGTACCTGTGCCAGTTCTTTGAGAGAGCTTCACAATGCGAGGAGCATATTCACCAAGAAAGGTCAAGCAAGCCTAATCTCCCAAATATAACCAGCTACATTGATGTAATGCCTGTACGTTTGGCAATTACCCAGGAGGCTAGTTATTATTGGGCTTAGGATATAAAGCATCTCTGCATCAATAACAAATTCTTCAGTACACCACTGAGGGAGTACTGTGTTGTCAAAGGTGCCATCCCTTACTGAGGAATTCAAGTGAGCCTCACCTCTCTGTTCACATTGCTGTACTATTCCAGCACAAGGCATAGCTTTGCTGCTCTGCTCCTTCTGCATAGCCCTCAAAATGTCACCCTTCGGGTATTTATCCAATTAGCTTATTGTTGAATCTGCGTTTGGGTGGTTTATTTGAGACACAACCTTTTTTAAAAGGTAATTAACCTTTTGCCTCATTCACTCTGTCAAACTTGTCTCAGCTGCTGTGCCACTGACTGCAGTGGTGGGAAGTGGTGCTTACTAAAGACATCGTTATCAGGATAAGCTTTGGGAAAGGACAAACATAGGTTCTGTAAACATGACCTTCAGGACCTGGAAAAGTGTCGACCCTCTCACTGAAGCTGATGAATTAATTCTAGGAGTTCAAGATCCTGGGTTTAAGATCCACACCCCAGCTCTTTGCTAAGAGCAAGGCTATACCATTGAAGGAACTGTTCGTTAGCGTAGGCCATAAATTGAGATTGTTTTTGGGGTGTTTTGTTCACTTTTAGCCACACTACTTTGGTGAGATCAACAGCTTGTATTTAAATAGATCCTTCAATATAGAAAGGCAGTATGCCAGTGATAAAATGACTTTCATACAAACCTCTACTCCAAACATGTGAATTTCAGCCTAATTCATTGAATGTAAAATGAATTGAGACATTTCAGAGAGAGACAATGAGGTGCTGTCGTTTTCCTGTGGCTTAAACCCACTTCACATATGTGGCGATATCTGTGATGATCAAGGGTCACCTCAGTGCTGCTCCTGTTCTAATCCTGATCAACTGCTGCTCTCCTGCTGCCCACCCACTACAGCATGTGACAAGGCACTAATTGGGTTCTGGCTCTCAAATCTGCCTGTAAAGTCAAAACCAGTGCTAGCCCACGCAGGTGGATTTCTGCAACCCTCCAGATGCTGATATTGCAGATAAATAGAATCCCAAAACAGGCACGTTATTCTAAATTCCACCATGGAAAGAGATCACTGGGCAGTCAAAGAAAAAGATTTGAGGATGTGCTCAAAGCTTCCTTGAAGAAATGCCATAATTCCACTGATTCCTGTGAATGCCTGATCCATGACTACTCAAAATGCAGAAGGAGCCTTCAGGGTGGTGTTGAGTTGAGGCTATGCATCAAGAGTACACACGTGCCCTTTGTAAGTGGCTGGAGGAGTGTACCACTTCAAACTATCCATTCCATTAGCCACCACCTGTCTTATTGGGATATGGATAAGGGCAAGACTGACCTCAGGGTGAGGGGGTGGAGTGTAAATTGGGGAAAGGCTGATTACAACAGTATTAGGCAGGAGCTGGTGAGAGTAGATTGGGAATGGCTGCTATTGGGTAAGTCCACATCTGAAATGTGGGATTCGTTTAAAGGCCAGCTAGTCAGAATTCAGGACCAAAGCCGCCTTGTAAGGAAGAAAGACAAGGATGGCAAGGTTCAGGAATCTTGGATGATGAGAAATGTTGCAAATTTAGTCAAAAAGAAAAAAGGAACCATATATAGGGTTTAGGAAGCAGAAATCAGACAGGACCTTGAGGAATATAAAGGAAGCAGGAGAGAATTTAAACAGGAATCAGGAGGGCTGAAAGGGGCCAGGAAATATCCTTGGTTAGTCGGATTAAAGAGAATTCCAAGGCATTTTAGACATACATTTAAAAAGAAGGTAACTAGAAGAGATTAGGACAACTCGACAACAAAGGAGGGAATGTATGCCTGGAGCCAGAGGAACTGGGTGAGGTACTAAATGAGTACTTGCATCAGTATTCACCAAGGAGAAGGACATGGACGATAGTGAGATCAGGAAGGAGTAGGCTGATATTCTAAGGCATGTTGAGATCAAGAAGGAGGTGGTGTTGGGGCTTTTGAAAAATATTAAGGTGGATAAATCCCTAGGGCCTGATGGGATCTACCCCACGTTATTGAGAGAAGCAAGAGAGGAGATTGCTGGGGCCTTGACTGAGATCTTCATATTCTCTTTAGCCATAGGTGAGGTCCCAGAAGACTGGAGAATAGCCAACGTTGTTCCTCTGTTTAAGAAGAGCAATAGAGACAAACCCAAGAAATTATAGGCCAGTGAGACTTGCATCAGTGATAGAGAAGATCCTTAGGGACAGGATTTACTCACATTTAGAAAAGCAATTATTAGGGAAAGATAACATGGCTCTGTATGGAGGAGGTCACGTCTTCTCAATCCACACTGCCCATCTTTCAGGATAAACAGGTATATGGAAGCAGTAGCACTTCCAAAGCCCCATTGCTGAACCAGAATTGTGGTGCTTCAATCGAACATCACTGTAAGAATTCCTTCACCTCACAACCTGCAATGATTCAGAACACCACCAGCTCACAAAGTATTTGGGATCAAGCCAATGACAAACCTTTGGGAGAACAACTGCATGTTGTGCTGAACCATTTTTGTGGTTTAACTATAATTAAGCAACTGTATACTGCTGCAGCTCTACCTGTTTTTTTTTACTTAGATTGTGCGTCCATTAGATCTTAAGAGATTTCAAAGCTAGTTCTGCCAAAAGCTCTGGATTTTGGCGACTCAGTTTTCTTATTAAACGATTTGCTAGAGTCAAAGTAGGACTGTGTTTTTCCATAGATGCCTGTTTGGGGATCTCCAGAAATGGTCTCAACTCTGCCAAGTACTGTTGAATATTTTGTAATACTGGCTGATTCTCACGATCTCCAGAATGTACCAACTTGTAAACACCATTGATGTATCAGACAGCTATTTGATATGGAACCAAGCAGTCTTGTTATATTGAAAAGGACCAGCTACCATGGGCTCCAGCTGATTGACTTGGCTGTTTGCAATAGTGAAACAGGAGGTTTCAGCTCCATTCTGGCACACCACCTGTCAGTCAACTGATTCTTGCTTACTCTGGCCTCCCAGTTAATCAAGAGCATTATTCATCTGCTATCATCAAGCTGTGAACGTGGATGATGAACCTTTGGCTACACTATTCATTCGAGTGTTTATCTTGTGGATTGCGTTCCTACCCATTCATTCCTTGGGTTTGACTAATTTAAATCAAACTTTATCAACCATGTCTGACAGTTTCTTCTGCACTTTTCAGTTTGAAGTTGTTTAAGCTCTGTTTTGTTTCAGTTCTGCAGGATTGGCTGATTAGTGTGTCTGTTTTAAATTGTATAGAGATTGTACATCACTACCTTGGAAAGGATGTATAAAGCAGCCACTAATGCAGCAGTGTTAGATGGTCTACACCTTAAGAATGGCTTCAGTTCAATCTGTCCCACACAAACGAACAACAGAATGACGTGCCTTGTTTAAACCCAAGAACGCCCTCTTTTGAGGATTATTTTAATTCTGTATGTGGTGTACATCATTATCTGAAAGTTTCCTGTTTCTATTTTGCATGTTTTTGCTCCTTCAAGGCCGGCTGCTGTTGAGCAAAGTCTCTACAGCCCTTTTCTGCTACTAAAAATAGTTAGCTTGCCTCCCCACCCACTTTAACAGTCTCTTTCCTTTAGCTATCAAAGACCAGTTATCATGGGCAATTTCCTCACTACCCTTCCTAGGGCTCCAGAACACTGGCCCCAAATGTTGTGTCCTTCCAGTCTTTTCACCGTGTACATGAGGCAGAAAGATCTGAGATGAAGAGCCCAGCCTATGTGGATGTGGCTGCAGGGTCCCAGATGTATTCAGTACATCCCAATGCATGAAGAAGGAAGTGAACAGTGAACTTGGGAGAGAGCATGATGTAATTCTGAAACATCAGCATCACCTTTTTTGGTTATAACTAGTTGATTGCTGTAAGTTGTCTCCTATAACTGCAATCTGACTTTTGCAGCTAATTCTTCACGGGGTTGGCAGTGATTCAAAGCATGAGACTTCCAGGATTTAGTACTGAACTAGAAAAATGCTGTTTTATCCATCGACTTCTGCTGAACTGTCTGCTTGTATCACTCACCAAGCCACGTCAGGCTCAGTTAAACATTTGCTGTCACTAGTGTACTTAGTATAAAAGAAAATAGATTATGAAATAATATAACTGTAGTTAATGTTGTGAATGTAGTAATATAACTGTAGTTAATGTTGTGAATGTATCTCCGCAACTGCTGTAACTTGTATTATGCTGTTTAACTTTACAGGGTTGATTCCAAATGTAGGAATTGTAGTAGGTCATTTGGTCAGAGAGTCGTACAGCATGGAGACAGGCCATTCGGCCCTCTACTTCCATGCCGACCAGTGGGTACCCATCCATGTTCATCCCACCTTCCAGCATTTGGCCCTTAGCCTTTTAGGCCTAGGTGATTCAAGTGCTTGTCTACATACTTGAATGCTGTCAGTGACTCTGCTTCCACCTCTCTCTCCAGCAGTGCATTTCATGTACTTGCCACTCTCATGAAGAAGGTCCCCCTCAGATCCCTTTTAAATCTCTTACCCCTTACAATTTATTGCAGTCTACCCCTAACTATACTCAACTTTATATAGCTTAATCGTGTCCCTTCTTAACCTTCTCTGCTCCAGGGAAAACAGACCTAGCCTCTCCAGTCTCTCCTCATGACTGAAACTCTCCATCCCAGGCAACATCCTGGTGAGTCTCCTCTGCACACTCCCTAGTGCTATCACATCTTTCCAATAGTGTGGTGACCAAAATTGCATGCAGTTTTTCAGCTGAGATTTGAGCCTCCCTGTTCTGGTATTCATTGCCTTGACTGATGAAGGCCAGTATCCAAAATGCCTTTTTAATCATGTTATCTACCTGTGCTGCCACCTTCAAGGAATCTTTGGAGTCACACAACAAGGTCCCTCCGTTCTTCAGTATTCTCTAGGACCTGCCATTCATGGTGTATGTCCCAGCCTCATTACTAATCCCAAAACGCATCGCCTCAGATTTATCAGAATTAAACTCCATCTGCCATTTCTCAGCCATTTCACCGTCATCAATGTTAGCCTGTAGCCTAAGACTGCCCTCCACACCCAACAACTCCACCAATCTTCATGTCATCAGCATCTTTTGAAACTGTTCTCTCTTTCTATTAGATCATGATGGTCTGTACTTCAAATTCCTCACTTGTATTGATATCATCAACCAATAAAAATCTTCCCACCATCCAGAGACCCAAACACAACTTCCACGTGAAGTAGCAAGTTACATGTACTATTTCTTATTTGGTACACTGCATTCATTGTGATCTTCTCCACTTTGGGGTAACCAAAGACAGAATAGGTCACAGGTTTGTGAAATACATACATTCAGCCTACAAGCATGATCCTTCCCTTTCTTTATATCTTGGAAATATCTTCATTTATCTTGAACTTTTCAAAGTTCTGGCAGAACGCCAACTGAGTACAGTGGTGGTGCAGCAGTTAAGTTATCGGATCGCTAACCCGAAGGTTTGGATTAACAGTCTAAAGATAGGAGTTCAAATCCCATCATTCGTTATTAATTTAAACAAAATAAACTTGCAAAAAGCTGGAGGAACTCAGTGGGTCAGGCAGCATCTATGGAGGGAAATGGACAGTCAACGGATGTTTTGGATCAAGACCCTTCATCAGGACTGGAACATTTAGGAACAATTGCCTTTCTATGCTATTCACTAATGCTTTTCAAGAGGTGAATCTTTACTGAGTCTGGAATAGCCAGCCTTGCAACAAAGTTATTGACTTAAGTACAAGACCTTAACTGCAAGGTGTCATTGACAATTCTAACAAGTGGTATTTACTTGCCATTAACCTACACAATTTTAGATTTCACCGGGCCTAATATCTTTGATTCATATATAACCTGGTAAGCATTTCCATCACTTTGACTTATTTCCAGCATTTATAGTATTTTGCTTTTGAAACATCTATTCACTTTGGTCTTAAATATTTCAGTTGACTTGGCCTTGTGGCCTTTTTGGAGGAGATGGTTCTGCATTTCCTCTCCCTATTACCTGTAAAAGTTCTCTTGGCATTGCATTTGAATAGCCCAGCTTTGATATTAACATTAGTCCATGTTTTGGACTAGTTAGTCCCAGAGGAAATGTTTTCTCTGTATTTATCTTAACAGTTCTTTTCACAGTAGTAAATGCTTAGATCTGTTTACCCTGCAACATTCCAGACAAGTCCATTCCATTCTCATGATTCAACCCTTTTGGCCCTGCAGTTCTGGAGAACCTATGTTGGGACCTTACAGTGCTAATCTCTTGTTCCTGAGTGGTGAAACCTAGGTGCATTTAGAGAGATAAGGTCTGCCCAGAGTTCTGAACACTGAAGCACAATCTTGCATTTTATGAATTTTAACTCTCTTGAGGTAAAGGCCATATCTCAAACAGCGATGAGTCGGAGTACAGGAAGGAGATAGAGAGCTTAGTGGAATGGTGTCATGACAACAACCTTTCCTTCAATGTCAACAAAACAAAAGAGTTGGTCATTGACTTCAGGAAAGGGGGCGGTGTACATGCACCTGTCTACATCAATGGTGCTGAGGTCAAGAGGGTTGAGAGCTTCATGTTCCTGGGAGTGAACATCACCAACAGCCTGTCCTGGTCAAATCACATAGATGCCACAGCCAAGAAAGCTCACCAGCGCCTCTACTTCCACAGGAGGCTAAAGAAATTTGGTTTGTCCCCTTTGACTCTCACCAGCTTTTACCGAAGCACCATAGAAAGCATCCTATCTGGATGCATCACTGCTTGGTACGGCAACTGCTCCGCCCAGGACTGCAAGAAGCTGCAGAGAGTTGTGGACACAGCCCAGTGCATCACGGACACCAGCCTCCCCTCCTTGGACTCTGCCTTTACCTCTCGTTGTCTTAGTGTAGCAGCCAGCATAATCAAAGACCCCACCCACCCGGGTCATTCTCTCTTCTCTCCTCTTCCATTGGGTAGAAGATACAGGAGCCTGAGAGCACATACCACCAGACTTAAGGACAGCTTCTACCCTACTGTGATAAGACTATTGAACGGTTCCCTTATATGATGAGATGGACTATGACCTCACGATCTATCTTGTTGTGACCTTGCATCTTATTGCACTGCACTTTCTCTGTAGCTGTGACACTTTACTCTGTACTGTTATTGTTTTTACCTGTACTACTTCAATGCACTCTGTACTAACTCAATGTAACTGCACTGTGTAATGAACTGACCTGTACGATTGGTTTGTAAGACAAGCTTTTCACTGTACCTCGGTACAAGTGACAATAATAAACCAATACCAATGCCGACATTTCCGAAGTTACAGCTGTAGGTTTCCTTCATGGATCATAGTGAAGCGTTTTGTGTAGTGGGCTTATCCTGTGATGCTTTGTGTAAGAATTAGGTCTCCAGAACAACAGGAGTGGAAGGGAGAGAATCCCCCTCCTGCACAAGCAACCGGGGTTCAATTCTGGCTGCTGTCTGTAAGGAGTTTGTATGTTCTCCCTGCGTCTGTGTGGGTTTCCTCCGGGTGCTCTGGCTTCCTCCCACATTCCAAAGACGTACGGGTTAGGAGTTGTGGGCGTGCTATGTTGGCACTGGAAGCGTGGCGACACTTGCGGGCTGCCCCCAGAACACTCTATGCAAAAGATGCATTTCACTGTGTGTTTTGATGTACATGTGACCAATAAAGAAATCTTAGCTTACTAGCCCCAGTGCACTTGCTGCTGTCTCCAGCTTGTAATTTAATTAACACTGTATATTTACATTGCGTCAATAACATGGTTAAAAAAAGGAGCTTCACAGGAGAATTGTCAAACAAAATTTATTAACCTTTCACATAATATTAGATTGGGTGACTAAAAGCTTGGTCGTTGCTACATTTTAAAGAGACACAAGAAACTGCAGATGCTGGAAACTGGAGAGCAACACACAAGGTGCTGGAGGAACTCAGCAGGTCAGGCAGCATCTGTGGAGTGAATGGACAGTTGATGTTTCAGGTTGGGACCCTTTATCTGAACTGAAAGGTATAGGGGAGATAACCAGTATAAAAAAAGGCGGAGGGAAGGGTTGGAGCAAAAGCTGGCAGAACTTGGCAACAGCTACCACCTGCCAGCTCTTGCTCCATCCCTTTCCTCACTCCTTCAGACCAGATGAAGGGTCTTGACCTGAAACGTCAACTGTCCATTTCCCTCCATAGATGCTGCCTGACCCGCTGAGTTCCTCCAGCGTTCTGTGTGTTGCTATGTTTTAAGATGTCAAAGGCAGAGGGGTAGAGAAACAGACATTTTAGAAGCAGTTCCTGAATTTAGCAGCAAGCGGCTGAAGGCATAGCCACCAATGGCAGGGCAATTAAAATGTTGGATGTACTTTGCACTGTCCTCCTTTTGTATATATTTATTTTATTGTGAATAAAGTTTATTTTTGAAATTAAAAAAATAAAGTGTTGGATGTACCAAGGCCAGAATTAGAAAATCTCAGGCATTTAAAGACCTGGTGAGATGGGGAGAATTTGGAAAACAAGGATGAAAGTTCCTAAATCCAGGCATTGTCTGTCTGAGAGCCAGTGTAGGTCAGCAGAGGTGATGGGTAAATGGAACTTGTGCATTAGGACACAGGCAGCAGAGCTTTAGATGACCTCATTCATAGAAGCTGGAATGTGTTGGAATAGTTGAATCCAGAGCTTAGAAATGGCTACAGTAGGAATAAGTGCCAACTGATCCATTGTAAGGGTGATAGCATTCAGCTGCTGCCTCCATGCAGTCTCAACGATCCACTTGTCTGAAATAATTTCAGACTTAGGATGGGCATCCATAAACCCCTGTTGAAGAAACTATTGTATTTATAGGCTCAAGTTCAAAACATTCCTGGTACCATGAAAGGCATTTACTGTGAGCTGGAAGGATGTTCTGCATTAAGTATTCCCTTCCGTTCTCCTATGGTTATCAGTCATAAATTGTTCTGGAGAGGAACCAGCAGCATTGCCTCGCCCTCTAATACCTGAAGTATTATAGACTATTGTCTTGTGACTGACAAATAACCTTTACAATTGTACGATCTGTTCCTTGTATACCATCTCCTGCTGAGCCACAATTTCACAATTGGAAAACATTTTCTGTTAATTCATTACACATTCTTGGGCTGAGGGCAAGAGCAGTGTTTATTACCCATCCGGAGATGTTGTGGTGCTTGGTACAGAGTCTTCCTTCAGCTGTCCCTTGGGTCAAGAATGATTTGATCCCATTGTAGGTTTTCAAAGTTGAGTTTATTGTCATATGCACAAGTACATGTGTGCACAGGTGCAATGAAAAACTTACTGCAGCAGCATCATAGACACATAAGCATCATATAAGCAGAATTCCCAAGGAAAACAAACATAAATTGCACACAATTTTTTTTACAAGAAAGAACACAATTAGAACAAAAAAAATCAAAGTCCATTTTAGTGCAAAGTGATCAAAGTGGTCACAGTGTTACTAAACTCTAGTGATTGGGGTTTTGCTGGTTGGTTCAAGAACTGAATGTTGAAGGGAAGTAGCTGTTCCTGAACCTGGTGGTGTGGGACTTCAGGCTTCTGTACCTCCTGTCTGATGGTAACTGCAAAAAGATGAAGCTGATGTGGGAATCACAGCCTCTTCCACAGATGGAATGGGTGGGTGGATAGTTTGTGAGATAGTGTACTCTGTCCCTCATGTACACAGGGTCTCTGTGTGCTCCTGATACAGACCCTCGAGGTTGTCAACACCATCCTGAATGCTCCTTCTCCACTTTGAGCAGTCATGAGCCAGAGGTTCCCAGGAGTCAGTGGGAATGTTTCATTTCTTCAAAAAAAATGTTTGAGGGCATCCTTGAATCTTTTTTCTCCTTGTTCCTGGTAATCTTTTCCCAATGCAGAGGGCGGCGTCAAGTATGCGAATGACGTGACCTACCCACTGGAGTGGCCTGGCTCAGAGCATCATTTTTGATACAACCAAATAGCTTTCTAAGAATGGTTCAATCAGCTACATTGGTGTGGACCTGAACATAGGTCAGACTGGTTAAGGATGGCAGGTCTCCTTCCTTAAAGGAAAGTAGGTTTAACTGCAATCTCCCACGTTCTTTTAAATTTCAAGTTTTTAAGCACTGAAATCCAAGTGCTGTGGTGAGATTTGAACATGCTACCAGCCTAGTAGGGTTACTGCTATTCTGCAAATCACTCAAGGTAAACTAGAAGTACAGTTCAACTTGAAAGAAAGACGTAAATGAACACTAAGCTTCCCCTTCATAATGCAATCAAAAGCTAATGCAATGGAGGGCTTGTCGTAAAGAAGAGTGTTGGCTCAGCAATTCCATAGTCAGCGGTTCAGAAGTTTATCCTGAGTTTGGTCAAGTTATTAAGATAAGGTACAGGGTTATGACATGGATGGAATTTAATCATGTCCTCGTAGAGTCATAGAGCACCACAGCACAGAAACAGGCCTTTTGGCCCGTCTAGTCCATGCCAGCCTGGTTTTCTGCCTAGTCCCATCTAACTGCACCCGGACCATAATTCTCCATACCTCTCTCATCCATGTACCTATCCAAACTTCTCTTAAATGTTACAATTGAACCTGCATCCACCACTTCTGCTGGCAGCTCGTTCCACACTCGCACCACCCTCTGAGGGAAGTAGTTCCCCTCTCAAATTCCACTTAAATATTTCACCTTTCACCCTCAACCTGTGACCTCTGGTTCTAGCCTCACCCAACCAAAGGGGAAAAAGCCTGCAAGCATTCACCCTTCATAATTTTGTATACCTCTATAAGATCTCCCCTCATTCTCCTGTGCTCCAGGGAATAAAGTCCTAACCTATTCAACCTTTCCGTATAACTCAATTCCCAGCAACATCCTTGTAAATTTTCTCTGCACTCTTTCAAGCTTATTGATATCTTTCCTGTTGGTGGGTGACCAGAACTGCACACAATACTCTAAATTCAGCCTCACCAACATCTATTACAGCTTCAACATAACATTCTAACTTCTGTACTCAGTGCCCTGATTTATGAAGGCCAATGTACTAAAAGCTCTCTTTACGACCCTATCTACCTGTGACGCCACTTTCAAAGAATTATGGATCTGTATTCCCAGGTCCCTTTGTTCTACCACACACCTCAGTGCCCTACCATTCACTGTAAGTTTACCCTGGTTTGTTCTCCCAAAGTGCATCATCTTACACTTGCCTGCATTAAATTCCACCTGTCATTTTTTTAGCCCATTTTCCCAGCTAGTCCAGATCACGCTGCAAGCTTTGATAGCCTTCCTCGCTGTCCACTACGCCCCTAATCTTGGTGTCATCTGCAAATGTGCTAATCCAGTTTACCACATTATCACCTAAATCATTAATATAGATGATAAACAACAACGGACACAACACTGATCCCTGCAGCACACCACTAGTCACAGGCCGCCAATCAGAGAGACAACCATCTACTACCACTCTCTGGCTTCCCCCACTAAGCCAAGGTTGAATCCAATTGACTACTTCATCCTGAATGCCAAGCGACTTAACCTTCTGGAGCAGCCTCCCATGCGGGACTTTGTCAAAGCCTTGCTAATGTCCATATAGGCAACGTCTACTGTCTTCCCTTGATCAACCTTCCTGGTAACCTCCTCGAAAAACTCTCTAAGGTTGGTTAGACATGACCTACCACACACACAGCCATGTTGACTATCCCTAATCAGGCCCAATTATTGGAAGGTATTCTGAGGGACAGGATATGTAAGTATCCAAATACTTAATATATCCTGTCCCTCAAAATACCTTCCAATAATTTACCCACAACTGACATCAGGCTCACCGGCCTATAATTTCCTGGCTTATCCTTAGAGCCTTTCTTAAACAATGGAACAACGTTAGCTATCTTCCAGTCCTCTGGCATCTCACCCATGACTAAGGACCTCCAAGTATCCCTGCCAGGACCCCTGCAATTTCTGCACTAGCCTCCCACAAGGTCCAAGGGGACACCTCATCAGGCCTCGGGGATTTATCTACCCTAATTCACCTCAAGCCAGCAAGCACCACCTCTTCCATAATTCACGACCTCACTACTCTTTTTCCTCAGTTCTATAGACCTTGTGTCTGTCTCTCGAGTAAGCAAAAAATTATTTTAAGATCTCCCTCATCTCTTTCGGTTCCACACATAGATGACCATGCTGATCTTCAAGAGGACCAACTTTGTCCTTTACTATCCTTTGTGATCAATTTTCTTTGTACCTCTTCCTTGCTTCCATCACTGGATACATACCCCTGCACAGATCTTCAGGTGCCTCCAAGTACCTTTTAACTGTCATGATGATTTTTAAACCTCTACCAGTCTTTCAGGTAGGAAGTTCTGGACCCTCCGAGCCTCTGGTGGAAACTTTTCCTCACCTTCTAATCCTACCAACTGTCTAGCTATGCTCCCTGGTTTTTGACCCATCTCTTAAGGGAAATAGGTCTTTCTGGTTTACTCTTTCAAGATCCTTCATGATCTTGATGAATTTGGTCATTCTATGGTTCTAATGATAGAGCAGATACACAGATGGTCTTTTGGTGGTCCTAATTCTTTCATATGTTCATAATTTTAAATAGCTTATTTAAATCTCCTTTCAGCCTTCCCTGTTACAAAGAAAAACTTCAGCCCACCTTATTTTTCCTCATACCTAAGATTTTTCACTCTTTGCACCATACTCAATCTTCAAGCCAAATTGACAGATAGCGATTTGAGTTGGTTTGTAAACCCACCACAGTTCTGCATTGTTCAAGCCTCACCTTCTTGCACCATCAGCTTGCGTTCCTTAGTCCACAAGCATCTGAGCCAAAATGCTAAGATAGTTGCTTGGTAATAGATGAACTGTGCTCTACCCAGACCCACCACCCACAGCCTCAGCATCAAGAATATTTTATGTTAAGGTGAGTGCAAAATGGATTATGAAGATACAGCACTCCACAGAGGCAATAATCGAACACTCTATTGCAAGAATGTTAAATGCAAGGAAGCGTAAGATCTGAAAGCAACACACAAAGCGCTGGAGGAACTCAGCGGGTCAGGCAGGATCTACGGAGCAAAAAGGACAGTCGACATTTCTGGCCATGACCTGAAACAGTGACTGTCCATTTCCCTCCACAGATGCTGCCTGACCCGCTGAGTTGCTCCAGATTCCAACATCTGCAGTCTCTTGTGTCTCCAGTAAGATTTCAAAAGCATTTATCCTTTGATCACCAGTCTGTCTCTGTTTAAGTCCCTAATGACCAAGAGAGCAACAGCAGTGCATGGCCTGGTGTTATCTGCTGAAGAAGTAACTGGGTGCATTGTAACTGACCTAGCCTCCCTTGGAAACGGTAATCAGGGACAGAATTAGCAATCTCTTTGACAAATGTTGATTGATTAGAGAAAGTTAGCATGGATTTGTTAAAGAAGAGAAATAAAGGACTGCAGATGCTGGAATCTAGATGAAGAATACGATGATGCTGGAGAACCTCAGCAGGCCAGGCAGCATCTGTGGAGAAAAGCAGGCGGTCAACATTTCGGGTCAGGACCCTCTTCAGGAATGAAGATAGGAAAAGCAGAGCAGTGATAGGTAGACAAAAGAGGGGAGGTGGGGTGGGCACAGGGTGGTGATAGGTAGATGCAGGTAAGAGATAGTGATAGGCAGGTGCGGGGGAGGAGGGGAGAGCAGATCCACTGGGGGATGGGTCAAAGGTAAGGAGAGAAAGGAAAAAAAAGAGAGCGAGGCTAGGAAAGGGAAGAGAAGAAGCGTGGGGGGGGGGGGGGGGCGGGAGTTACTTAAAGTGGGAGAATTCAATGTTCATGTTGTTAGGCTGCAAGGTTCCAAGACGGAAAATGAGGTGCTGTTCCTCCAGTTTGCGCTTGGAATTCTGGCAGTGGAGTAGGCCCAGGGCTAACATATCAGTGATAGTGTGGGAGGGGGAGTTGAAGTGACTGGGAATGGGGAGACGCAGATTGCGGTTACGGACAGAGCGCAGGTGTTCTGCGAAACGGTCAAAAGGAAAATCATATCAGGCTAACAATAAGAATTTTTGATGAAGTAACAAAGGGGATCAATGAGGTCAATATTGTTTATCTGGATTTCCAAAAGACATTTGGCATGGTGTCACACAATAGGCTTGTCGTAAAGATTGAGGTCCATTGAGTATGTAGCAGCATGGATAGGATAGGTTAAACAGTTAAAATTTGGGGTCTGAGACTGTTCGTCAGAACAGTTATAACGAAGGGACTCAGACCTGATCCATTAACTTTGTTTCTCTTTCTAAGATGCTGCCTGAATTGGTGAATGTTTCCAGCATTTTCAGTTTTTACTTCAGATTTCCAACATCTGTAGTTTTGTTTTTAGATTCTCAGTATTGAGAGGTGGTTGTTTGGACTGGAGGGAAGTGTACGGTGAAGTTACCAGGGGTCAGTACCAGTCAGGCCCACTGCTTTTCTTAACGTATAGTTCGTCCTCGGGTTACAAATGCCTGGTTATGGACTCTCCCCCACATACGAATGAGTTTCCATAATGATAAATTCAAAGTCTGACATACTTACATAAGTTTGTTCCTATAAACAGCAGAACTAGCTCCCCTGCCCCGCTCCACTTTTAGTAATTGTTCTTCCTTATCGGTCTTGTGTGCTTTTGATGCCTTTCATTACAGCACTGTGGAGGTGTGGTTATCGTATTTAGTGAATTTTGTGTATTTTCTGGACGAAATACCCTAATGAAAAAGCAGAACCGTGGGACGGTCTGTATTTGGACCTGGATGTACAGGGCACAATGTCTAACCTTGCAGATGATGCATAGCTTGGTTGTACAGTGAACTGTGAATATGAAGCTAGACTGAGGAGGTTCAGACAGGCTGGTGGAAAGGGCAGAGAGGTGATGGTGGCAGAAGGAATTTAATGCGAGGAATGTGAAGAGTGAGAGAAAAGCCACAATGCACAATTCTGAAAGGGGTGCAGAGAGTGAACCCGAGGAAAGCATCTGACCCTGGTGGTATCCCTGGCCTTGTGCTCAGATAATGTGCTTATCAGCTGGTGGGGGTATTTGTAGACATATTTAACCTCTGCCTGCTTCAGTCTGATGTTCTCACCTGTTTTAAGAAGACCACTATCATCATGGTACCTAAGAAAAACAAGGTAACATGCCTTAATGACTACCGACCAGTGGCTCTGACATCCACCATCATGAAGTGCTTCGAAAATTAGTTCAGATGGAGGACATGGTGGTGTGCTGCAGCTGCTCGATGTGGGAGCTCGTGGACCTTGCTGCCGTCCATGATGGCTGCATCTGTAGTAAGTGCTTGAGGCTGGAGGAACTTCGGCTCAAAATAAGCTGGAGTTGCAGCTTCAAACACTGCGCAGCATCAGGGAGGGGGAGAGTTTTGTAGATACTGTACATCAGGAGACGGTCACCCCCCTTAGAGCAGGTAATTCTGGAGTCCAGGAAGTAGATAGAATGGTGACTGTCAGGGGAGGGAAAAGGAAGAAGAAAACGAACAGGCAGATAGAGCAGAGGACCCCGGAGGCTGTTCCCCTCAGTAACAGGTTTTCCGCTTTGGAGGCTGTTGAGGGAGATGACCTGCCGGGGCCTAGCAGTAGTAGCCAGGTCTACGGCACTGGGACCGGTCCTGCTGCTCAGAAGGGAAAGGAGGAGAAGAGGAGGGCAGTAGTGATAGGGGACTCCATAGTCAGGGAAACAGATAGGAGGTTCTGTGGCAGTGAGCATGAATCCCGGATGGTATGTTGCCTCCCAGGTGCCAGGGTCCGGGATGTCACTGATCGGGTCCACAGGATTCTTGAGCGGGAGGGAGAACAGCCAGAAGTCATGGTTCATGTTGGTACCAACGACATAGGTAGGAAGAGGGATGAGGTCCTGTAAAGTGATTTTAGCGAGCTAGGCAGAAGGCTGAAGAACAGGACCACAAGGGTAGCAATCTCGGGATTGCTGCCAGTGCCACACGATAGTGAAGGTAGGAATATGAGGAGATGGCAGATAAATGTGCGGCTGAGAAGTTGGTGCAGGAGGGAGGGTTTTAGATTTTTGGATCATTGGGATCTCTTCTGGGGAAGGTGGAACCTGTATAGAGAGGACAGGTTACACCTGAACCTGAGGGGGGCTGATATCCTTGCAGGCAGGTTTGCTAGGGTGGTTCAGGAGGGTTTAAACTAGTTTGCGGGGGGGATGGGAACCGGAGGAGTAGGTCAGAGGAAGAAGGGGATGTGGAAAAGTCAGATCTGACAGGTAGAGAGGCTTTGAGGATGGAGAAGCAGAGTACAGGCTACAAAAGTAGTAAGGCGGATGGGCTAAAGTGCATTTACTTGAATGCGAGAAGCATCAGGAATAAGGGAGATGAACTGAGAGCTTGGATAAGTACATGGGACTACGATATTGTGGCTATCACAGAGACATGGCTGACGTCAGGGCAGGAATGGATATTGAATATTCCTGGTTTTCAGTGTTTTAAAAGGGATAGGGAGGGGGGGAGAAGAGGCAGAGGGGTGGCGATACTGGTCAGGGACACTATTACAGCGGCAGTAGGGGGGATAATGTAGAAGGATCCTCTCTAGAGTCAATATGGGTGGAAGTTAGGAACAAGAAAGGAGCAGTTACTCTACTGGGAGTATTCTGTTGGCCCCCTGGTAGCAGTAGGGATACTAAGGAACAGATTGGGAGCCAGATTTTGGAAAGATGTGAAAGGGTGGGAGGTTCAGGGGAGATGTCAGGGGGAGGTTTTTCACCCAGAGAGTGGTTGGTGCGTGGAATGCACTGCCTGGGGTGGTGGTGGAGGCAGATACGTTGGACAGGTTCAAGAGTTTGTTGGATAGGCACATGGAGGAATGTGAGATAGAGGGATATGTGGGAGGAAAGGGTTAGATAGTGTGAGGGTGGTTTGATGGACGGCACAACATGGTGGGCTGAAGGGCCTGTTTTGTGCTGTATGGTTCTATAACAGGGTGATTACAGTGGGAGGCTTCAACTTCCCAAATATTGATTGGCATCTGCTTAGTGCCAAAGGTTTAGATAGGGCAGAGTTTGTTAAGTGTGTCCAGGACGGATTCCTGTCACAGTATGTTGACAGGCCGACTAGAGTGAATGCCACATTAGATCTAGTTTTAGGTAATGAACCAGGTCAGGTGACAGATCTATCGGTGGGTGAGCATTTGGGGGACAGCGACCACTGCTCAATAACCTTTAGAATTGTCATGGACAGGGATAGGAGCAAAGAGGATGGGAAAATATTTAATTGGGGAAAGGCAGATTATGGGGCTATAAGGCGAGAACTTGAGAGTGTAAATTGGGGTGACATTTTTGAGGGGAAATGTACTATAGAGATGTGGTCGATGTTCAGGGATCTCTTGCAGGATGTTAGGGATAAATTTGTCGTGGTGAGCCAGAGAAGGAATGGCAGGGTGAAGGAACCCTGGATGACAAGAGAGGTGGAACAACTAGTTAGGAAGAAGAGGGCAGCATACATAAGGTGTAAGCAGCAAGGATCAGACAGGGCTCGTGAGGAATATAGAGTAGCGAGGAGGGAACTTAAGAAGGGGCTGAGGAGAGCGAGAAGGGGACATGAAAAGGCTTTAGTGAGTAGGGTTAAGGAGAATCCCAAGGCTTTTTACTCGTACATGAGGAGCAGAAGGATGGCTAGAGTAAAGGTGGGTCCGATTAGAGACAAAGGTGGGAAGATGTGCTTGGAAGCTGTGGAAGTGGGTGAGGTTCTCAATGAATACTTCTCTTCAGTATTCATCAAGGAGAGGGGTCTTGATGACGCTGAGGACAGTGTTGGTAAGGTTAATGTTCTAGAGTATGTAGATATCAAGAGAGAGGATGTGTTGGAGCTGTTAGAAAATATTAGGACAGATAAGTCCCCGGGCCCTGACGGCATATTCCCCAGGCTGCTTTGTGAGGTGAGAGAGGAGGTTGCTGAATCGTTGGCTAGGATCTTTGAGGCCTCATTGTCCACGGGGATGGTACTGGAGGATTGGAGAGTGGCGAATGTTGTCCCCTTATTCAAAAAGGGTAGTAGGGATAGTCCAGGGAATTACAGACCAGTGAGCCTTACGTCTGTGGTGGGCAAGCTGTTGGAAAGGATTCTAAGAGATAGGATCTATGATCATTTAGAGAATCATGGACTGATTAGGGACAGCCAGCACGGCTTTGTGAAGGGAAGATGTTGCCTCACTAGCCTGATAGGGTTCTTTGAGGAGGTGACCATGAAGATTGATGAGGGTAGTGCAGTGGATGTGGTCTACATGGATTTTAGTAAGGCATTTGAGTAGGGTTCCGCATGGTAGGCTTCTTCAGAAGGTCAGAGGCCAAGGGATCCAGGGAGGCTCGGCCATGTGGATTAAGAATTGGCTTGCCTGTAGAAAGCAGAGGGCTGTGGTGGAGGGAGTGCATTCGGATTGGAGGGCTGTGACTAGTGGTGTCCCGCAGGGATCGGTTCTGGGACCTCTACTTTTTGTGATATTTATTAATGACTTGGATGAGGGGGTAGAAGGGTGGGTTAGCAAGTTTGCAGAAGATAAAAAGATCGGTGGTGCTGTGGATAGTGTGGAGGGCTGTCGAAGCTTACAGAGGGATATTGATAGGATGCAGAGCTGGGCTGAGAAGTGGCAGATGGAGTTCAATCCGGAGAAGTGTGAGGTAGTACACTTTGGAAGGCCAAGCTCCAAGGCGGAATACAAGGTTAATGGCAGATTCTGGGCAGTGTAGAAGAGCAAAGAGATCTGGGGGTTCATATCCACAGATCATTGAAAGTTGCCTCACAGGTGGATAGGGTAGTTAAGAAAGCTTATGGGATGTTAGCTTTCATAAGTCGTGGGATCGAGTTTAAGAGCCGCAAAATAATGATGCAGCTTTACAAAACTCTGGTTAGACCAAACTTAAGAGTACTGTGTCCAGTTCTGGTTACCTCATTATAGGAAGGATGTGGAGAGTTGGAAAGAGTGCAGAGGAGATTTACCAGGATGCTGCTTGGATTAGAGAGTATGGATTATGAGGAGAGACTAAAGTAGCTTAAGGGTTTACTCATTGGAGAGAAGGAGGATGAGGGGAGACATGATAGAGGTATACAAAATATTAAGAAGAATAGATAGAGTGGACAGCCAGTGCCAGAGACGTCAGAGGGAGGTTTTTCACCCAGAGAGTGGTTGGTGCATGGAATGCGCTGCCAGGGGTGGTGGTGGAGGCTGATACGTTGGTCAAGTTCAAGAGATTGTTAGATAAGCATATGGAGGAATTTAAGATAGAAATATGGGAGGAAGGGGTTAGTCTTAGGAGTGGTTTGAAGGTCAGCACAACATGGTGGGCCGAAGGGCCTGTATTGTGCTGTATTGTTCTATGGTTCTATGAAAGGCTGGTCATGGCATGCATTAATTCCAGCCTCCCAAACAACCTCGACCCAATGCAGTTCGCTTACTGCTGACACCAGTCAACAATGGACGACATCTCCCTGGCCCTACTCTCATCTCAGGAGCATCTGAACAGTAAAAACAGCTATGTTAGACTATTGTTTATTGACTAGAGCTTTGCCTTCAATACTGCAATTCCGAGCAAACTCATCACCAAACTCTGAGACCTGTTGATGATCAGAGAGCCCTTGACTTCCAAGCCTATAGTTCCCTGAAAGTGGCAGCACAGGAGGCCGATTCAACTGAATATTCAAAAGAGAGTCGGATGTGTATCTGAAAGGAAAGATTTTGCAGGCCTGTGGGGAAAGGCTGCAGGAGTGGGACTAGCTGGACAGATCTGTTGTAAAGTTGGTGTGGATTTGATGGGTGGGATATGCTCCTGTATCGTAACTGTTCTGTGTTTCTGTCGATGAGATCCAGTGACACCCGCTGAACTATGTATTGTGAGGACAGGATTAGCTAGGTTTGGCTGTGATGTCCACCGTTATTGCTTAGCAAGAAGTGACATAGAATCAGAAGATGATCTCTTGCTGTCTTGGTGAAGCAGCCAGCATAATCAAAGACCCCACCCACCTGGGTCATTCTGTCTTCGCTCCTCTTCCATCAGGTAGAAGATACAGGAGCCTGAGGGCATGTACCACCAGACTTAAGGACAGCTTATACGATGAGATGGACTCTGACCTCATGATCTACTTTGTTGTGACCTTGCACCTTATTGCACTGCACTTCCTCTGTAGCAGTGACACTTTACTGTTATTGTTTTTACCTGTACTACATCAATGTACTCTGTACTAACCCAATGTAACTGCACTGTGTAATGAATTGACCTGTATGATCGGTATGCAAGACAAGTTCTTCACTGTACCGCAGTACAAGTGACAGTAATAAACCAATACCAATACAATTCTTGCAGGTAGAGTTAAGAAACCGCAAGGGTAAAAAGACTCTGATGGGAATTATATACACGCCTCTGAATAGTACCCAGGATGTGGGGTACAAATTACAACAGGAGATAGAAAAGGCATGTAAAAAGGGAAGTGTTACAGTGGTCATGGGAGATTTCAATATGCGGGTTGATTGTGAAAATCAGGTTGGTACTGGATCCTAAGAGAAGGAATTTGTAGAATGCCTACGAGATAGCTTTTTAGAGCAGCTTGTGGTCGAGCCCACCAGGGAAAAGTTAATTCTGGGTTTGGTGTTGTGCAATGAACCAGATTTGATTAGGGAGCTTAAGGTAAAGGAACCCTTAGGAGGCAGTGAGCATAATATGTTAGAATTCACCCTGCAGTTTGAGAGGGAGAAGCTAAAATCGGATGTATCGGTATTACAGTTGAGAAAAGGTAACGACAGAGGCATGAGAGAGGAGCTGGCCAAAGTTGATTGGAAGGGGACCGTAGCAGGGATGGCGGTAGAGCAGCAATGACAGGAGTTTCTCGGAGTAATTCGGAAGACACAGGATCAGTTCATCCCAAAGAAAAAGAAGCATTCTAAAGGGAGGATGAGGCAACCCTGGCTGACAAGGAAAGTGAAAGACAGCATAAAAGCAAAAGAGAGAGCATACAATATTGCAAAGATTAGTGGGAAGCTAGAGGATTGGGAAGTTTTTAAAAACCAACAGAAGCCAACTAAAAAAGCAATAAAAAACCAGAAGTTTTTTCAGATATATGAAGAGTAAAAGAGAGACAAGAGTGGACATTGTACTGCTGAAAAATGACGTTGGAGAGATAGTAATGGGGAACAAAGAAGCGGCAGACAAACTGAATTAGTATTTTGCATCAGTCTTCACTGTGGAAGACACCAACAACGAGTCATTAGGGCATGCAAGAGGGCATGGCTTTAAGGTAATGGGTGGGAAGTTCAAGGGAGATATCAGAGGGAGGTTTTTCACCCAGAGAGTGGTTGGTGCATGGAATGCGCTGCCTGGGGTGGTGGTGGAAGCTGATACGTTGGTCAATTTCAAGAGATTGTTAGATAAGCATATGGAGGAATTTAAAATAGGGGGATATGTGGGAGGAGGGGATTAGTTAGTCTTAGGCGAGGTTTAAAGGTCAGCACAACATGGTGGGCCGAAGGGCCTGTATTGTGCTGTATTGTTCTATGGTTCTGTGGAGTCAGAAATGTGAGAGAGTCAGGGGGCAGAAGTGAATGTGGTCACTTTTACTAAGGAGGAAGTGCTTGGGAAACTGAAACGTCTGAAGTTAGGTAAGTGACCTGGACCATGTGGTCTACACCCCAGACTTCTGAAAGAGGTAGCTGAAGAGATTGTGGAGGCATTAGTAGTGATTTTTCAAAAATCACTAGAGTCAGGAATGGTTCCAGAGGACTGGAAAATCGCAAATGTCACTTCACTCTTTAAGGAGGCAAAAGACAGGAATTTATTTTAGGCCAGTTAGCCTGACTTCAGTGGTTGGTAAGATGCTAGAGTTCATTATTAAGGATGAGGTTTTGGGGTACTTGGAAGCTCATGATAAAATAGGCTGAAGTCAGCATGGTTTCCTTAAGGGGAGATCTTGCTTGACAAATTTGTTGGAATTCTTTGAGGAAATAACAGGCAGGATAGACAAAGGAGAGTCAGTGGATGTTGTTTACTTGGATTTTCAGAAGGTCTTTGACGAAGTGCCACACATGAGGCTGCTGGACAAGCTAGGAGCCCACGGTATTACAGGAAAGGTACTAGCACAGATAGAAGATCAGCTGACTGGTAGAAGGCAAAGAGTGGGAATAAAGGGGGCCTTTTCTGGTTGGCTGCCAGTGACGAGTGGTGTTCCGCAGGGTTGGTGTTGGGTCTGTTACTTTTCACGTTATATGTTAATGATCTGGATGACGGAATTGATGGCTTTGTGGCCAAGTTTGTGGATGATACAAAGATAGGTGGAGGGGCAGGTGGTATTGAGGAAGCAGGGAGTCTGCAGAAGGACTTGGACAGGTTGGGAGAATGGGGGAAAGAAGTGGCAGATGGAATACAGTGTAGGGAAATGTACGGTCATGCACTTTGGTAGAAGGAATAAAGGTGTAGACTTTTTTAAATGGGGAAAAAATTCAGAAATCGAAGGTGCAAAGGGATTTGGGAGTCCTAGTGCAGGATTCTCTAAAGGTTAACTTGCAGGTTGAGTTGGTCGTAAGGAAGGCAAATGCAATGTTAGCATTCATTTCGAGAGGACTAGAATATAAAGGCAAGGATGTGATGCTGAGGCTTTATAAGGCATTGATCAGACCACATGTGGAGTATTGTGAGCAGTTTTGGGCCCCATATCTAAGGAAGGATGCACTGGCATTGGAGAGGATGCAGAGGAGATTTACAAGAACGATCCTGGGAATGAAAGGTTTAATGTGAGGAGCATTTGATGGCTCTGGGCCTGTACTCGCTGGAGTTTAGAAGGATGGGGGGGGGGGGGGGTGGGGAATCTCATTGAAACCTACTGAATGTTGAAAAGCCTGGATAAAGTGGACATGGGAGGATGTTTCCAGTAGCGGGAGAGTCTAGGACCAGAGGGCACAACCTCAGAATAGAAGGATGCCCCTTTAGAACAGAGATGAGAAATTTCTTTAGTCAGAGGGTGGTGAATCTGTGGAATTCATTGCAACAGATGGCTGTGGAGGCCAAGTCATTGGGTATATTTAAAGCGGAGGTTGATAGGTTCTTGATTAGTAAGGGTGTCAAAGGTTATGAGGAGAAGGCAGGAGAATGGGGTTGAGAGGGAAAAATAAATCAGTCATGATTGAATGGCGAAGCAGACTTGATGGGCCGAATGGCATAATTCTCCTGTGTGTTATGGTCATTCAGCAATATTGTACAGGTGATTACTAGGTGTAAGGAGACAAGCTTGAGAAAGTAATGTTAGGTGTGAAGAAATATTGGTTATGGTCGAGGACAAACATTATGGTTATTTCCAGTCTTGTGTACTCAGGAGTAGCTGGAAGCTTATGGAACTTGGTCTGGTGTTGCCTCAGGTGAAGTCTTTGCTCTGGGTTACTAACAGATGTCTTTTTTTCCTGTGATTAAGTTGTTCTGCCGTAACTCTCCATCTAGCTGCTGGAAGGCATAAAGCACAAGCCCTCAGTTTACCCTCCAGCACTTTCATTTTATTCATGAAAAGTACCTTTGAAAAATGCAAAACACTTTGAGCATTGAGCTCTGTCCTTTGTTTCTTGGATCTCATGAACGGCAAAACAAAAGTTTGAAAGACCTGCATTCTTGTAGCACCTTAGTCTCTCGAACAGTACTCTTTGACACATTGGGAAACAGTGCAAACTGCAGCATGATCATTAAACAGTCCATCTGCTTTTGGTGGTGTTGGAAGAGGGGGAATATAAGAGAGCCTAGATTGAGAAATCTGTGCTTTGGAATAGTCAGTCATACAGCACAGAAACAGGCCCTTCAGCCCAACTGTTCCATGCTAACCAAGATTCCCATCTAAGATAGTCCTATCTGCCCACATTTGGTCTATATCCCCCTAAACCTTTCCTATCCATGTACCTGTCCAAGTACCTTTTAAATGTTGTTAATGTACCTGCCCCAACCACTTCCTCTGGCAGCTCGTTCCATATACTCACCACCCTCTGGGTGAAAAAGTTGCCCTTCAGGTTCTCTCCCCTTTCACCTTAAACCTATGCCCTCTAGTTCTTGATTCTCCAACCTTGGGAAAAGACTGTGCATTGACCCTATCTATGCCCCTCATGATTTTATACACCTCTGTAAGATCACCCCTCATTCTCCTACACTCCAATGAAAACAGTCCCAACCTGCTCAACCTTGGAATCATGGAAATGTGTTAGAATCAACCTTTCCATTCAAAGGTGAACCTAGTATTATCAAAAGAACTTATCTAGCTTTGAATACATTATTTTTACCATACACTGAAGCCACAAACGTCTTTATTTCATGTTGGGGTTTATGTTCTAGTAGGTGGGTTCAGATTTCTAGGTCATCTTGCATACTGAAGCTGAAGCCTGAATTTATCATCTTGTCAGCTGAAGTTCCCTTGATACTAACTGCTTATGTAAAATGGCTCCTCTGTGGTTTTTGATGGCTTCATGGGAGGCAACATCATTGATCTAACGATGGTGTGGGTCTTCTCAAACTGCTGCTGTTGGCGTTCCCACAGCACTACTCCTTCAGTACTTTGACATGACCAAGGGCCGTACTTGAGCTCGCTGGAAAATAGTGAACCCTTTTGTTATGGAGCAGGACCTGGCAGGGTCCTTTCCTTAAATAAAGCATGTTGGAATTTTTGGACTATCCAACAGCTTGTAGTTACTTTATGTCCACATATTCTTAAACTGAATTCAAATTCTCAGTTGCCACTGTAGGATTTAAACCTGTGTTCACTCAATCGCGTAACAGAATCCACATGTTACTTTACCCTGGTGTTGTTGCAGTTTGTATGTGGTCACACACACCTCTGGTATGGGACTTGTATTGAAGATCGCAGAAGCTGATGGATAAAGGCTGGGCTTCAGTATGCAGAGAGGTGTTGTTCAAACCCTTCTACATCAAAATTAAGCAGTGGCATCCTGAAATAGTACATACGAGCAGGAGAAGGGGTTATTCAGATCCTCAAGCCTGTTCTACCATTCAGTTGGATCACAGCTGACTTGTACCTGAATTCCACCTACTTAATCTGTTGACCTTGCCCAACTAAATCCCTGATATATTTGGAATATTGTGAGCAATTTTGGGCCCTGTATCTAAGGAAAGATGTGCTGGCCCTGGAGAGGGTCCAGAGGAGGTTCACAAGAACGACCCTGGGAATGAAACGCTTAATGTATGAGGAGCGTTTGATGTTTCTGGGCCTGTAGTCAGTGAAGTTCTGAAGGATGAGGGGGGGATCTCATTGAAACCTATCGGATATTGAAAGGCCTGGATAGAGTGGACATGGAGAGGATGTTTCCATTAGTAGGAGAGTCCTGGGATCTGAGGGCACAGCCTCAGAATGAAGGGACATCCCTTTAAAACTGAAATGAGAAGGAATTTCTTCAGCCAGGGGGTGGTGACTCTGTGGAATTCATTGCTGCAGAGGCAGTAAAGTCCAAGTTATTGGGTGTATTTAAGGCAGAGATTGATAGGTTCTTGATTGGTAACGGGGGTTAAGGGTTATGGTGAGACCGGGGTTGAAAATAATATCAGCCATGATTGAATGGTAGAGCAGACTCGATGGGCTGAACAGCCTAATTCTGCTTCTACAGTCATGAACCCTTACCCAAAAATAGATCTGGAAGGCTAACACCACTTTGCTCCTAAGGACCCATTTTCAACCTCGTTTCAGCCATGTGACACTCTGTGGTTTCTTGCTTGACCTCAGACTAGACAACTCTATGTTCTCCGGGTTCCTTATCGTCAAGTAGGGTGAATAATCAGATTGGCATATTGTCTCTCTTCAGGTTCTTAGACCAAATGCACATTGTTCTTGGGTGTCTGAGCATAGGTTACAGCACTGACTGCGATTCTGGTGAGTGCAGGATAGGAGAAGCAGATGAAATATAAATCATTGTCAATCTTGTAAACCAGTTAGAATTTGGTTTATTTTGTATCTCTGTTGCTTCTGTGTTAAATATTTCTTTGGGACCATGTGACCTTTGGACCTTGGTGTTCCTATGTTCATTTTTCTGGCTCTCTATGCTTTCTCCTTTAAGGCATTCTTTGACCTCCTTTGTTCGTTTTTCAATGCCAGTCCTATTATCTCTGATATGATTTAGTATCAACATTTCTTTAACATTCTGAAGCACCGTGGAACAATTTACTAATATGCAATGACAGTTGTTTAACTGAACACAGTATAACCTTTTCACTTTTGCATTAATAAGCTAGTGAAGTGCAATACTTGATGCTAGTTCAGGTCAGTAGTTACAGGACAAAAGCTTTTGCACACCTTCCCTTAATTACACTTCATTGAAGTCTTGTTGACTGCACAATGCAGACAGACCTTCATTATAATGCTGTGTTACACAACCATTGTTCACTTGAAGTCCCATAATCTGATTCCTGGCCCAACATCACTCATTCGATGGTACTGCCTACAACATATTATTGTGATAAATACCTCAAGCATTTAGCTTCCAAGGGTTAGGATGTGTAATGTCACCCTGTCCTCTGTACTCTTATTTCAGCAATATTTGATACAGTAGAGAAAACAGTTATTCCAAATCCATTTTTCAAATTAGAGAGAACTGATTAGTAGAGGCTTTGGTATTAAGACCTAGGTATTTTACTGGGTTTGGAAGTAAAATACCAGGCCCTTCAGCCTAACTTGTCCATGCACCACACAGATGTGTGCCTAATCTTGGCAGTAGATGTTAAATCCTTCAATGCTCTTTGAGTTAGTTGCATTGATTTTCTGCTATGATTAGAGATATGGTACCAGTCTAATTATGTTTCTCCCTTCAGATCTATGTAGGATCGATGAAGCCTCATGCCACATTGAAGAGGAGGTTCTCCGCTTTGAGGCCATCATGAGCATTCACAAACAGATGGATGACGATGCCAATGGAAATGTTGATGTGGAGGAGAGCGATGAGGTCAGTAATGGTGTGGTAGCAACTCTTCATATTCAAACACTAAGTGCACCTTCACCCTTGCCCCATCCCAAGTCGGTGTGGTACTGGGGCACTAAGGCACAGAGGCCAGAAAGCCCAGGCTCTAGCCTGACTTTGTGCTGAAGGGCCTCATTCCTTGATGAGCACCAAATGGAGAAGGAGCTTCTTTAGGTCTATGACGATGGTAGGACAAGAAATTATTATTCATTGTAAAAACAGAAAATGCTGGAAATAGCAGGTTAGGCCAAATCTGTGGAAAGGGAAATGAAGTTAAAGTTTCAGGTTGAAGACCCCTTTGTAAAAGCAGTGGTCAGTTCTGATGGAGGGACTTTAACCTGACACATTTCTCTCTCTACAGATATTGCCTGACCTGTGGCACTTACACAATCTTGTTTGGGAGGGAATTCCAGAGACGATGAAGTACTAGAGAGTTCCAAGAGAGGATGGAGTGCAACTTGAAGGGATGATGCAGGGACTGGTGTTGCATGTGCAGCTGTCTGTGTCCTTTTAGTTGATGGAGGTCATGGGTTTGGTAGGTTGTGTAGGAATGGCCTTGATGAGTAGCTGTAGACATTGCACAAGGTGCACTTACAGTGGGAGGATGGAATATTTAGGCTGGTTGATAGGCTGCTAATCAAATGGGCTGCATTATGCTTGATAGTGTCCAGCTTCTCGTATGTTGTTAGAGCTGCACTACACCAGGAAGGTGGAGAGTATTCCATCCTACTCTTGCTATGCCTTGTGGGTGATGGAAAAGTTTGACCTGTCAGGACGTGTGTCACTCACTACAGGGTACCCAGTTCTGACCCCCTCTTGTAGCCGATGTGATGATCCAGATGAATTTCTGCAGCACAGAAACAGGCCCTTTGGCCTGACTTGTCCATGCTGACTGAGATGCCTTTCTTTGCTAATCCCATTTTCCTGCATTTGGTCCATATCCCTCTATTCATTTTCTGTACATGTCCCTGTCCAAATGCTGGTTAAACACTGTGATTGTACCTGCCTCTACCACCTGCTCTGGCAGCTTGTTCCATGTACCCACCACCCTCTGTGGAAAAATATGCCCCTCAGATCTCCTTTAAATATTTTCCCTCTCAGCTTAAACCTTTGTCTTCTAGTTTTAGTTCACGATCTACCTTGTTGTGACCTTGCAGCTTATTGCACTGCACTTTCTCTGTAGCTGTGACACTTTACTCTGTACTGTTATTGTTTTTACCTGTACATCAATGCACTCTGTACTTACTCAATGTAACTGCACTGTGTAATGAATTGACCTGTACAATTGGTTTGTAAGACAAGTTTTTCACTGAACCTTGGTACAAGTGACAATAATAAACCAATCCCAATACCAAAATAGATATCCCTACCCTTGGAAAAAGACAGTGACCATCTACCCTATCCATGCCCCTCATAATTTTATGAATCTTTACAAGATCACCACTCAGCTTCCTGTGCTCCAGTGAGAACAATCCCAGCCTATCCAGTCTCTCCTAACTAAAGCCCTCCATTCCGGGCAACATTCCTGGTGAATCTCTTCGAAACTCTCTCTAGTCCTACCACATCCTTTCTATAGTGTGGTGAATTACACACAATGTTCCAAGCATGGCCTAACCAATACCTTGTATAGCTTATAATCAATACCTCTGCCTATGAAGGCAAGCAAGCTAAATGCCTTCTCCTATCCTATCCACCTGTCACCAATTTAAGGGAGCTCTGAACTTGCACCCCAAGCTCTCTCTGCACATCAAAATTTCTAAGGTCCCTGCTGTTTAGTGTATATGTTTGGCCAATAGTAGAAGAACCAAAATCTCACACTTGTCTGGATTAAATTCCATCTTCCACTGTTTCCCCGACTTTCCAGCTGATCTGTGGCCTCTGTATCCTTGTTGGAGATGGTCATTATCTGACACTTTTGTGGTGATAATACTTGTCATTTCTCAGCCCATTCCTGAATGTTACATATTGCTTGCAGCTGGGACTGTAGTACTGAGGGAGCTCTGCAGTCAGATGTGTTGTCTTTTGGATGATATGTTAAACTGTCTCATGGGACTTTATTTGTGAAAAGGAGAGGGGAGTACTCATCGAGTTCAGTCCAATATTCTCCCCTCGGTTGAACAGATTAACTAGTTGCACCTATCAGTTATTGTAGGTGCGATCTCGCAGAGTGTAAGTAGACTGATATTTCTGCCTGAATGCCATTAGTGGCAATATTTCTAAAGCAGTTTTTAGGCAATTCTTTAGCTCTGAAGTGCTTTCAAACATCCCAAGGACCAGGAAAAGTGCTTCACAAGTGCTAATATGTTGAAGCTTTTGGAAGGAAAAACCAGTGAAGGCTCTTAAATTTGTGTCTCAAATGCTAACCAGCCTCTAGTACATGCACTGGTTCCTGATTTAATTTCACAATTCTACAACTAGTTGCTCTTTCTCTCCCTTGCTCTTCCTCTTTCTTTCACTCTTTGCATTTTACTATCACTTCTGGTCGTTCTCTGCTTCCTTTTTATCTCTTTAACCCTTTCATCACATTCCTCCCCTTTTACTGCCTTCCCACCCCCGCCCCCCACACCCCCCAATCCTCCCCTGTGTTTTCTCCTCCCTGCCTTCCATTCCTGGGTTCCCACCCTGACCCAGCCTTCCTTTCCTGACCCCTGCTTTCCTTTCTACCTCCCCCACCCCTACCTTCGTCTCTTGGCTGTTGGGGAATTGCAGTCTTGTGGTCACAGTCTGTTCTGACTGGAGAGAGGCAGTGCAGGTCATGCTACTCTCTTGCATGTCCTCTGCAGATTTCTCCAGATACAACTAACAGCAGCTGCTGTCAGGGTTTCATCTCACTATAATTGTGATGCTGCTAAACCTTTCATCCTGTGACAGCTCAACAATGACAGCAGCCTTGTGAAATAGCTCTTCTATTGTCCTAATTACAAAGCTAGGTGGTTTTTGATGCCATTTTCAGGTGTACATTAAATCTAAAAAGAGTTGGTTACTGTACTGGGAACCAAACAAAAGGCAGTGATTTATTCTCTTTTGCTTAGCAGCTGTTTGTATGTGTTGTGTGTTGGCGTTGCTCGTCCTTGAAGTAAAGTTTGAAGTTGGTGTCCATATGGTAGCCAAGGGTAGTGATAATGATTGGGAGAAAAGGGTTTTGGGAATGTTTTAAAAAAAAATCCAGTGTTTTATAACATTCATTTTACCTCATTGCATTCCCCAAAATACTTCACAATCATTCTTTGAAGTGCAGTGACCATTGAATAACAAAGCATGACAGCAGTGACAGTGAGTGGGCACTAATCCATTCTTGATTAAGCCAAGAAAACTGATTGAGGCACCAGAATGTTCAGACAGCACCTTTGGTTTGAAGTCTTGACTGAGTGCATGACTCTGATGCTGCATTTTCAACCCTGGGCAACAGGCCAAGTTGCTGCAGGAGTGGAGCTTGCCTCCTGTAGCTACGTTCTCCTGGTGGATTAGAGGAATGTGCTTCTCTATACCCTTGTTTTGAGCATACATATTTACCTCCCAAATGGGTCATCGTTCATCATGCAGGAGCAAGCTTTTTTTGGATGACACCATGGGATCTTTACACCTGTCTGACAGCTTAACACATGATCAGAAAGACAGTGCTACACCATTATAGTACTCCCTCAGTACACCTCCTCCAGCAGTACCGTCTCCCTCAACGGAAAGACATCATTAAGCTGGAAAGAGTGCAAAGAAGATTTACAAGAATGTTGCCAGGACTCAGGGCTGAGTTATAGAGAAAGGTTAGGCAGGCTGGGACTTTATTCATTGGAGTGTAGGAGACTAAATGGTGACTTTATAGAGCTGTATAAAATCATGTGAATGCACACAGTTTCTTTTTCCCCCAGGGAAAGGGAATCAAAAACTTGAGGGCATAGGTTTAAAGTGAGAGGAGAAAGATTTAAAAGGGACTTGAGGGGCAACTTCTTCACGCAGAGGGTGATGCGTATGTGAAGTAAGCTGCCAGAGGAAGTGACTGAGGCAGGTACAATAATGACATTTAAAAGACATTTGGACAGGTATTGGTGAGGCCAAATTTGGAGTATTGTGTTCAGTTCTGGTCACCTAACTATAGGAAGGATATCAGTAAGATTGAAAGAGTGCAGAGGAGATTTACTAGAATGTTGCCGGGTCTTCAGGAGTTGAGTTACAAGGAAAGATTGAACAGGTTAGGACTTTATTCCTTGCAGAGCAGAAGAATGAGGGGAGATTTGATAGTTTACAAAATTATGAGGGGTATAGACAGAGTTAATGCAAGTAGGCTCTTTCCACCTAGATTAGGAGAGATAAGTATGAGAGGACATGGCTTAAGGGTGAAAGGGGGGAGGTTTAGGGGGAACTTCTTCACTCAGAGAGTGGTGGGAGTGTGGAATGAGCTGCCATCTGACGTGGTAAATGCAGGCTCACTCTTAAGCTTTAAGAATAAATTGGATAGATACATGGATGGGAGGGGTCTGGAGGGTTATGGACTGGGTGCAGGTAAATGGGACTAGCGGAATAACGTTTTGGCACAGACTAGAAGGGCCGAATGGCCTGTTTTCTGTGCTGTAGTGTTCTATGGTTCTAGGTACGTGAATAGGAAAGGTTTAAAAGGATATGTGGCAAAATCAGGCAAATGGGACTAGCTTAGATGAACATCTTGGTTGGTATGGATGAGTTGGGAAGAAGGCCTGTTACCGTGCTGTATTGCTCTATAACTCTTGCTGGAACCCTTTGACAGTGCAGTGCTCTCTAAGTGCTACTTCTGCAAACAGTGTAATGCTCCCTCGGTACTCCCCAGATGGACAGAGCTGCTACCTCAGCTTCAGCAACCTGGATACGATACTGACCTTGGGCGCTTTCTGCGTGGGGTTTGTACTCTCACTTGTGACTTTGTGGGTTTCCCTCGGTTCCTTGATTCCTCTCAGATCCCAAGGATGTGCAGATTGGTAGGTAAATTTGCCACAGTAAATTACCCCTAGTGTGCAGTTGAGGGGTAGAATCAGGGGGGATCTGATGGGAACATGGGGAGAATTAAATGGGATTAGTGTAGACGTGTGCTTGCTGCTCAAGGTGGCCTTGGAGAGCCTGTATGATTCTCTTCTGACACTCCATTAGCATTGTTCATTCAGCAGTGCTCCCTTAATTCTGACAGTGAAGCATACTCTATATTGCCTGCTGTGACTGGCCAGAGCACTGCACACTCAGTAAAACCTGCCCATGTCTCCCTCCTCCTCCTCCTACTCCCCCCACCATCTACACGTGTGCGCACACACTCTCTTGCTCTCTCACTCTCAGTGCTGCAGTGAGAGGGAGAGAGAGAGAGGCCCTGCAGTGAGAAAGAGAGGGAGAGAGAGAGAGGCCCTGAAGTGAAAGAGAGAGAGTGTGAGAGAGGCCCTGCAGTGAGAGAGGGTGAGAGAGAGGCCCTGCAGTGAGAGAGGGTGAGAGAGAGGGAAAGGCCCTGCAGTGAGAGAGAGCGAGAGGCCCTGCAGTGAGAGAGAGAGAGGCCCTGCATTTTGAGAGGGAGAGAGAAAGAGAGAGACCATGAACTGTGTGAGAGAGAGAAAGGAGGGGCACTGCAGTGAGAGAGGTCCTGCAGAGAGAGAGAGGGGAAAGCCCTGCAGTTAGAGATAGAGTGACCGAGAAAGAGTGAGATGTCCTGCAGTGACAGAGAGAGAGAGAGCGAGGCCCTGTGGGGAGAGAGAGAGTGGGGCCCAGGAGTGAGTGAGAGAGGGCCTGGAGTGTGAGAGAGAGGGGGAAGCCCTGCTGTTAGAGATAGAGGGACCGAGAGAGACAGTGAGAGGCCCTGCAGAACGAGAGGGAGAGAATCAGAAGGACTGCAGTGGTCAAGAAGGTGGCTCACCACCACCCTCTCAAGGGCAGTTAGGGATGGGCAGCTAAGGCTGGTCGCCCACAATGCGCACATCCCAAAGAATGAAATGAAGACAGGAAAGAAAAGAATGTAAGAAGTAGAAGCAAGAGTAAGCCACCTGGCTTCTGATTACTGTGCTGTTTAACACTATCATGGCGAATCCACAAAATCATCTTCCTACCCTATTCTCATGTCTCTCGATTCTTCTAAGATCTAGAATCTATCAGTTTCTGCTTTGAATGTAACTAGTGACTGAGCCTCCACCTCCCTTCATGCCGGAGACCCAAAGATTCGCCATCCCTATTTCAGTTCTAAATTCTCTCCTGTTATTGTACAACTGTGATCTGTAGTTGTAGACTCCTTAAATAAGGGAAATCTCCTCAGTATCCACCTTGTCAAGCCCTCAGTATTTTGTACACCTCAATGAGGTTACCTCTAATCCAACACATTGGAGAGTGGAGTCCTAGTCTCAATCCTCCTCGTATGGTAGATCCAGATGGAAAGTTGGGCAGAGCATTGGCAGATTTAATCCTGACAAGTGTGAGGTGATGTGTTTTGGGAAGTCATATGGGTAAGAGATGCAGTAAGTGGTAGGGCACTAAGGAATGTTGATGTACAGAGGGACTTTGGGGTCCTAGTCCATAGTTCCCTGAAAGTGGCCACACGGGTAGATAGGGCAGTGAAGAAGACATGGCATGTTTGTCTTCACAGGTCAGGGCATGGAATACAAAAATTGAGAGATTATGTTGCAACGTTACAAAACACTGGTTAGACCGCACTTGGACTACTGTGTGTAGTTCTGATCGCCTCATTATAGGAAGGGTGTGGTTTTGCTGGAGGGAGTGCAGAGGGGATTCATCAGGATGTTGCCTGGATTGGAGGACTTTAGTGATGGGGAGAGATTGGATAGGCGGGGATTATTTTCCCCTGGGGCAAAGGAGGCTGAGGGGTGAGCTGTAGAGGTATATAAAATTGTAAGAGGGATATAAAATGGTAAGAGGCATAGATAGGGTAGATGTTCAGAATCTTTTTCCCATGGTAGGAGTATCAAAAATGAGGGTATATGTTTAAGGTAAGAGGAAGGAGTTTTAAAGGATATTTGAGGAGAAAGTTTTTACACAGAATGGTTGATATTTGGAATGTGTTGCCAGAGGAAATGGTGGAATCAGATACAATCAATACAATTAAGAGACATTTAGATTGGCACTTGAACAGGCAAGGCACAGAAGGATATCGTCCTAATATGGGCAAAGAGGTAGTCATGTGGGGGGCCTGTTTTTGTGCTGTATAACTCTGGCTCTATGATCTGCCATCCCAGAACCAATCTGGTAAATATTTGCATCAGTTTCTCTTAAGTAATTATTTCCTTTTTTAAGTCAGAGTAAAATTGTACACAGTGCTCCAAGTGTGGGTCTTCCCAAGGCACTATATAATTGTAGTAAAACATCTCTACCCTTGTTCTCAAATCCTTCAGTAATAAGAGTCATTTAGACAACGAAGAGGCACTTAGCAAGGCACATGAACAGGAAGGGAATTGAGGGATGTGAACCACATGCAGGCAGATGTACAGTTTAAACTAGCATTATGGTTGGCACAGACATTGTGGGCTGAAGGGCCTGTTCCTGTGCTATGCTGTTCTTTGTTCAATATACCCTGCCTTCCTAACTGCCTCCTGCACTTGCACATTAGCTTCCAGGGACTTGCAAACAAGGAGAACCAGTTGTTTTCACCATCAATGTTACCCAATCACTCATAATTTTTAAAAAGTACTCAAGCTTTTTTGTTTTTTTTCTACTGAAGTGGATAATGTCAGATTTATTCACATTTTACTCCATTTGCCATGTTGCCCACTCACTCAGCTAGTCTGTACCTACTTGAAACCTCTTTGCATCCTCCCCTGTTACTCACTACTGAGGCGTGTATCTTTAAGTGACTGGAAAATAGGGAGAGGATTTGCTTTGTGCGTGGCAGAGAGAGTTCTTACTGTAATTAAGAGAGAGGGAGCCTCTGTAGAGTGTGTGTCTGAGAGAGAGAGAGAGAGGAGGAGGAGAAGGGGAGGGAGCTCATGCAGTGAGTGAGTGATTGATAGATCCTGGAGGGAATTGGAGAGAGGGAAAGGCCCTGCAGTGAGAGAGAGAGGGGCCGTGCAGAGTGTACATAGTGTGTTTATATGTGAGAGAGAGGGGCCCTGCAGAATGTGTATAATGTGTGTGAGAGAGAAGGGCCCTGCAGAATGTATATAATGTGTGTGTGTGAGAGAGAGAGAGAGAGAGAGGGGCCCTGCAGAGTATGTGTTTGAGAGAGAGAGGAGCCCTACAGAGAGTGTGTGTGAGAGAGAGAGGGGCCCTGCAGAGTGTATATAATGTGTGTGTGTGTGAGAGAGAGGGGCCCTGCAGAGTGTATATAATGTGTGTGTGTGTGTGAGAGAGAGAGAGGCCCTGCAGAGTGTATTTAATGTGTGTGTGTGAGAGAGAGAGAGGCCCTGCAGAGTGTATATAATGTGTGTGTGAGAGAGAGAGAGGCCCTGCAGAGAGTGTGTATGAGAGAGGGGCCCTGCAGAGTGTATATAATGTGTGTGTGTGAGAGAGAGAGAGGGGCCCTGCAGAGAGTGTGTCTGTGTGTGAGAGAGAGAGGGCCCTGCAGAGAGTGTGTGTGTGTGAGAGAGAGAGAGAGGGGCCTTGCAGAGAGTGTGTGTGAGAGAAAGGGCCCTGCAGAGTGTGTGTGTGTGACAGAGAGAGAGGCAGGGGGGGACCTGCAGAGTGTGTGTGTGTGTGTGAGAGAGAGAGAGAGAGGGCCCTGCAGAGTGTGTGTGTGTGAGAGAGAGAGAGAGAGAGGCAGGGGGGACCTGCAGAGTGTGTGTGTGTGAGAGAGAGAGAGAGAGGAGCCCTGCAGAGAGTGTGTGTGAGAGAGAGAGGGCCCCTGCAGAGTGTACATGGTGTGTGTGTGAGAGAGAGGGGCCCTGCAGAGTGAGTGTGTGTGTGTGTGTGAGAGAGAGAGAGAGAGGGGGGAGCCCTGCAGAGTGTGTGAGAGAGAGAGAGGGGCCCTGCAGAGTGTGTGTGTGAAAGAGAGAGGGACCCTGCAGAGTGTACATGGTGTGTGTGTGAGAGAGAGAGAGGGGCCCTGCAGAGTGTACATGGTGTGTGTGTGAGAGAGAGGGGCCCTGCAGAGTGAGTGTGTGTGTGTGAGAGAGAGAGAGGGGAGCCCTGCAGAGTGTGTGAGAGAGAGAGTGGGGTCCTGCAGAGTGTATATAATGTGTTTGTTTGTGTTTGAGAGAGAGAGGGAGGGGGGCTCTGCAGAGTGTATATAGTGTGTGTGTGAGAGAGAGAGAGAGAGAGGAGCCCTGAAGAGTGTGTGTGAGAGAGAGAGAGAGAGAGAGGGGAGCCCTGCAGAGTGTGTGTGAGAGAGAGAGTGGGGTCCTGCAGAGTGTATATAATGTGTGTGTTTGTGTTTGAGAGAGAGAGGGAGGGAGGCTCTGCAGAGTGTATATAGTGTGTGTGTGTGTGAGAGAGAGAGAGAGGAGCCCTGAAGAGTGTGTGTGAGAGAGAGAGGAGTCCTGAAGAATGTGTGTGTGAGAGAGAATACAGAAAGGAGATGGAGAGCCTAGTGGTATGGTCCCAAGACAATATCCTTCAATGTCAGCAAAACAAAAGAGCTGGTCATTGACTTCAGGAAGCGGGTAACCACGCAGATGCTATGGCTAAGAAAGCACACCAGCACCTCTACTTCCTTGCAGAGCGTATCTAGTGTGTATGTGAGAGAGAGGGGCCCTGCAGAGGAAAGAAGGCTAAGGAAATTTGGCAAAAAAATGGCATAGAAACCAGCCACCCCTCCATCGACTCTTGTTTACACTTCTGGCTGCCTCGGGAAAGCAGCCAACATAATCAAAGGTGCCTCCCTCCTCTTCTCCCCCCCTCCCCCCCCCATCCATTGGGCAGAAGATACAGTAGCTTGAAAACATGTACCACCAGGCTCAAGGACAGCTTCTATCTAAGACTCTTGAATGGACCTCTTGTATGATAAAGATGAACTCTTGATCTCTCAATCTACCTTGCCATGGCCCTTGCATCTTATTTGTCGATCTGCACTGGACTTTCCTGTACCTGTAACACTATATTCTGCATTCTGTTATAGCTTTTCCCTCCGTACTACCTCAGTGTTTGGAATGATGTCTCTGGACGGCATGCAAAACAAAGTACACATGACAATAATAAGCCAATTACCAGTTATGTAAAACTCAGCATGGTACTAGTTGGGAGAGGTCTGCATGATGTAATGTTAGAGTACGCGGCTGTTGGTGCAGAGTAGAGCAAGTTCTGGCAGTACTTAGTAGGTCAGGTAAAAACTCTGGAGGCAGTGAGATCAGTAAATCACTATATTAGAGCTGCTGGCCACAGCGAGGGAATAAACAGTGAGAAAACTTGATAGAGAAGAATTAAGGCATTATACATTTAATGGAACAGTTAAAACTAGTAGTCTGAGGTTTCTCCTGTAATGTCCTGCTTCAAATAATATTAGTAGTAATGTAGGTTATTAGTGTGTTGAAGGACTGTGTTCATGTAAAAATTCAAGTTTTCTGCCACATTTTGCAATGTTTTTTAATCTTGTGTAATAACTTAATGTGTGGTGCAGGAGCCCAGGCAGACACACTGCTGTGTGAAAACTCATTGTTGCTCCACTGTGTGGGAGGTGGGTGTGTGCTCACACCTTGGACTGACTATAGCTCCTGAGCCTCCTGACCCTTTCCCCTCATTCCTTCCCTGACTCCTCCGCCACAGAAAGTACCACTTCCTCCAACATTAGGCTGTGTTTAAAGAGTTGATAGGAGAGATGTCCTTATAAAGGCTTGTTGGAATATGTTAGTGTGGCGGAAGTTGGGACCAATGTATCTCTTGAAGAGTAGTGACCATTTATACCCTGGGGAGAATGGGGTTAGTTTTGGATTGCTCATTTTGGCACCCAGCCAAGATGCTGATGGCTTTGTCCTGTGCCATCCACATCTGTGGTTACTCAGAAACTCCACACTTCCTCCAAGCTGATTCTCACTGTTATAAACAAGGAATGTTCTTTCCCAGGACATCTTTGGAACCCGTGCAAGAGTCTATTCCTTCTCTGTCCATGACTTAATCACTAATTCATCCTTTCATCTCCTTGACTCTCTGAATTCTTCACATAGAACAGTACACCCATAATATCTGTGCCGAACACAATGCCAAATTAAACTAAATCCCTTCTGCCTGCACATTATCCATATCCCTCCATTCCCTGCATGGTGAGAAGGCGGGGGAGTGGGGCTAAATAGGAAAATGGATCAGCTCATGATAAAATGGCAGAGCAGACTCGATGGGCCGAATGGCCGACTTCTGTTCCTTTGTCTTATGGTCTTATGTTCATGTGTCTATCTAAAAGCTTCTTAAATGACATATCGTATCTGCTTCCACCGCTGCCCCGACAGGCAATTCCAGGCACCCACCGCTCTTTGTTTAAAAAAAACATTCCATGCATCTTCTTTAAGCTTTCCCCCTCTCATCTAAAATGCATGTCTCTAGTACTTGACATTTCTACCCTGGGAAAGAGGCTCTGACTTTGTACCCTATCTGTGCCTCTCATAATTTTATAAATTTCTGTAAGGTCTCCCCTCAGCCTCTGACGCTCCAGAGAAAACAACCTAGGCTTGTCTAGCCTCTCCTTATTGCTCATACTCTCTAATCCAGGCAGCATCCTGGTAAACCTCTTCTGTACCCTCTCCAGAACTTCCACATCCTTCCCGTAATGAGGCAGCCAGAATATAACACAATACTCTAAGTGTGGCCT
This sequence comes from Pristis pectinata, assembly GCF_009764475.1. Taxonomy (NCBI): domain Eukaryota; kingdom Metazoa; phylum Chordata; class Chondrichthyes; order Rhinopristiformes; family Pristidae; genus Pristis; species Pristis pectinata. The sequence goes on along the minus strand of NC_067415.1, from coordinate 1,358,525 downwards.
AACCAAACTTTTATTTAGCTGCAACATCACTTCCTTTTTTTTTATATAAGGTTTTTATTATAAGGTTTTGTTTTTTAAGGTTCTTTTTTTATAAGTTTTTTATATAACTTCTCATCTGGAATAGTGGGGGCAGGACTGCGCAGGTGCGTGACGTCAGCAGGTAAAGTGCGGGCAGTTTAAAAAGCAAACCGCCATATCCAGCAGGCAGCATCAGAGCGGGCAGCGGAGTGAGAGGTAGCAGAGTGATTAGGCTTTGGCTCAAGGGGCTTAGGTGTAAAGGGGCGAGGAAAGGTAGGTGACTTGAGTAAAGGAAGGAGTATGAGTGCGGTTTCCTGTACTCAGTGTCAGATGTGGGAGTTCCTGGAGTCTCCCTGCCTCCGGGAGGGCTACATCTGCACCCGGTGTGTCGAGCTGCAGCTCCTGAGGGACCATGTTAGGGAACTGAAGATGCAGCTCGATGACCTTCGTCTGGTCAGGGAGAATGAGGAGGTGATAGAAAGGAGTTATAGGCAGGTGGTCACACCGGGACCACGGGAGTCAGGCAAGTGGGTCACAGTCAGGAGGGGGAAGGGGAAGAGTCAGGTACGAGAGAGTACCCCTGTGGCTGTACCCCTTGACAATAAGTACTCCTGTTTGAGTACAGTTGGGGGAGACAGCCTACCTAGGGGAAGCAACAGTGGCAGCGTCTCTGGCACAGAGTCCGGCCCTGTGGCTCAGAAGGGTAGGGAAGGAGAGAGGAGGGCAGTAGTGATAGGGGACTCTATAGTTAGGTGGGCAGACAGGCGATTCTGTGGACACAGGAGAGAAACTCGGAAGGTAGTTTGCCTCCCAGGTGCCAGGGTCCAGGATGTGTCTGATCGCGTCCAAGATATCCTGCAGAGGGAGGGAGAACAGCCAGAGGTCGTGGTATCTATTGGTACCAATGACATAGGTAAGAAAAGGGATGAGGTCCTGAAAAATGACTATAGGGAGTTAGGAAGGAAGTTGAGAAGCAGGACCTCAAAGGTAGTAATTTCAGGATTACTGCCTGTGCCAAGTGACAGTGGGTATAGGAATAGAATGAGGAGGAGGTTAAACGCGTGGCTGAGGGATTGGAGTAAGGAGCAGGGATTCAGATTTCTGGATCATTGGAGCCTCTTTTGGGGCAGGTATGACCTGTACAAAGAGGACGGGTTGCACTTGAATCCCAGGGGGACCAATATCCTGGCGGGGAGGTTTGCTAAGGCTACTAGCGGGAGTTTAAACTAGATTTGTTTGGGGTGGGATCCAAACTGGAGAGACTGGGGAAGAGGTGTTTGGCTGTCAAATAGAGAAAGCTAGTAGTAGGTACGAGAGGGAGGACAGGCAGGTGATAGAGAAGGGACGTGCTCAGACTGGTTTGAGATGTGTCTATTTTAATGCAAGGAGTATTGTGAGCAAGGCGGATGAGCTTAGAGCTTGGATAAATACTTGGAGCTACGATGTGGTGGCCGTTACAGAGACTTGGATGGCTCAGGGACTGGAATGGTTGCTTCAAGTGCCGGGTTTTAGATATTTCAGAAAGGACAGGGAGGGAGGCAAAAGAGGTGGGGCAGTGGCACTGTTGATCAGAGATAGTGTCACGGCTGCAGAAAAGGTGGACATCATGGAGGGACTGTCTACGGAGTCTCTGTGGGTGGAGGTTAGGAACAGGAAAGGGTCAATAACTTTACTGGGTGTTTTTTATAGGCTGCCCAATAGTGACAGGGTTATTGAGGAGCAGATAGGGAAGCAGATCCTAGAAAGGTGTGATGATAACAGAGTTGTTGTGATGGGAGATTTTAATTTTCCAAACATTGATTGGCATCTCCAGACAGTGAGGGATTTGGATAGGGTGGAATTTGTTAAGTGTGTTCAGGAAGGATTCTTGACACAATACGTAGATAGGCCTACAAGAAGAGAGGCTGTGCTTGATTTGGTATTGGGAAATGAACCTGGTCAGGTGTCAGACCTCTCAGTGGGTGAGCATTTTGGTGATAGTGATCATAATTCTATCTCCTTTATGATAGCCCTGGAGAGAGATAGGAACAGACAGACGAGAAAGGCGTTTACTTGGAGTAAAGGGAATTATGAGGCTGTCAGGCAGGAAATTGGAAAATTAAATGGGAAAAGTACGGAAGAAATGTGGCAAATATTCAGGTGTAGCGGCTGCTAGCGCGATGTGAAAACAAGACACTAATCGAAGGGTTTCAGAACAAGAACTGGTTTATTTTCCCGCTTTGCGTGGGCCTTTTAAGAGAGACTGTTCCCGCCCACTTCAAATGGCAATGACGTATACACTACGTCATCAAACCTTTCCCGTGTGCGGGTTCTCCCTGTCGCTTGGGGAAGATGAAGGCCCAATGCCATCTTGGGCCTCGCTGCTCTGACGACGCACGACCCGACCGCCGAGACGGTTCGCTTGCTCGGATGGCGAGTTGCTACACAACCCCCCCCCAGAACCGGCGATATGGTCCCCAAGGTCCGCGGGCTGTGTTAGCCGTTGCTTAGGAGGTCAGCCCCTGCGTCGCGGTGCTGGAACCTCGACCGGTTGTTGTAGATCTAAATGGGCTTGTTTGAGGCGGTCCGTCGTGATGACCTGTTCCTTGCCCCCAATGTCCAAAATAAAGGTGGACCCATTATTTCTGATGACTTGGAATGGCCCCTCGTGTGGTCGTTGCAACGGTGCCCGAGATGTGCCCCGGGAACGAAAACAAACTTAGTCTCGTAGTTCCTTGGGCTCACAGGATGGGGCTTGACCATGCTGCGAAGTGGGAATCGGTGCCAAGGTGCCAAGCCTCTCGCGCAGTCTTTGCAGGACTGCTGTGGGTTGTTCCCCTTGGTCCCGAAGGGCGGGTATGAAATCCCCTGGGATGACCGGGGCACCCCGTACACGAGTTCAGCTGACGAAGCGTGGAGGTCTTCCTTGGGGGCAGTGCGTATGCTGAGCAGGACCCAAGGCAGTTCGTCGACCCAGTTAGGACCCTTCAGGCGGGCCATCAAGGCTGAGTTTAGATGGTGGGGGAAATGTTCCACTAACCCGTTTAATTGAGGGTGGTAGGCCGTGGTGGTGTGCAGCTGCGTCCCCAGCATGTTCGCTAATGCAGACCAGAGGCTGGAAGTAAATTGGGTGCCCCTGTCTGAAGTGATGTGGGCCGGAACACCAAAACGTGAGATCCAAGTTGTGTGCAGCGCCCGGGTACAGGAATCAGTCGTGATGTCAGATAGAGGGGTTGCCTCTGGCCAACTCGTGAACCGGTCCACGATGGTAAGGAGGTACCGGGTTCCCCTTGAAACTGGCAGAGGACCAACGAGGTCGACGTGAATGTGGTCAAACCTTCTACGGGTAGGCTCGAACTGCTGTGGCGAGACCTTGGTGTGTCGTTGAATTTTCAATGTCTGGCAGTGCGGACAAGTCCTGGCCCACTCACTGACCTGTCAGCGCAGGCCATGCCAGACGTACTTGCTGGCGACCAGTCGGACAGTTGATCTGATGGACAGGTGCACCAACCCATGTATCGAGTCGAAAATGCGTTTCTGCTAGGCTGCAGGAACTATAGGGCGGGGTTGACCTGTTGCGATGTTGCAAAGGAGGGTCTGCTGACCTGGACCGACTAAGAAATCTTGGAGCTGCAGGCCTGAGACTGCGGTTCTGTAGCTGGGCAGCTCGTCGTCGGCTTGCTGTGCGTCAGCTAGGGCCGTGTAGTCGACACCCAGGGACATGCTGTGGATGGTCAGTCTGGAAAGTGCGTCAGCAACGACATTGTCCTTTCCGGAGACATGTTGGATATCCGTTGTGAATTCGGAAATGTAGGACAAATGTCTCTGCTGACGAGCTGACCAGGGATTGGAGACCTTGGAGAAGGCGAAGGACAAAGGCTTATGGTCAGTGAAAGCGGTGAAAGGCCTGCCTTCTAAAAAGTACCGGAAATGCAGGACCGCCAGGTACAACGCTAGAAGTTCCCGATCAAAAGCGCTGTATTTCAGTTCGGGTGGTCTAAGGTGCCTGCTGAAAAATGCCAAGGGTTGCTAACAGCCTTTGATTAGTTGTTCCAGTACCCCACCAACCGCGGTGTTGGATGCGTCCACCGTGAGGGCAGTTGAGGCGTCTGTCCTAGGGTGTACAAGCATCGTGGCATCTGCCAGGGCGTGCTTGGCCTTAACGAAGGCAGCCGCAGCCTCGTTGTTCCAGGGGATGTCTTTGCCCTTACCAGCCATCAGTGAGAACAAAGGGCGCATGATACGGGCTGCTGCAGGGATGAACCGATGGTAAAAGTTGACCATCCCCAGGAATTCCTGTAGGCCTTTGGCCGTGTTGGGGCGGGCAGAATGGCAGATAGCGTCTACCTTGGCGGGTAGAGGTGTTGCCCCATTGCTGGTGATTTTGTGGCCGAGGAAATCGATAGAGTCAAGTCCGAATTGGCACTTGGCCGGGTTGATCGTGAGGCCGAAATCACGGAGATGGGAATACAGTTGGCGGAGGTGGGAAAGGTGTTCTTGGCAGTCACAGCTGGCGATTAGTATGTCATCTAAGTAAACGAACACGAAGTCCAGGTCTCGGCCTACCGCGTCCATCAGCTGCTGGAAAGTCTGCGCGGCGTTCTTAAGGCCGAATGGCATTCGAAGGAACCCGAAGAGGCCGAATAGGGTGATAATCGCAGCTTTGGGGACGTCATCTGGGTGGACTGGGATTTGGTGGTATCCCCGAACGAGGTCCACCTTGGAGAAGATGCGGGCCCCATGTAGGTTCACTGTGAAGTCCTGGATGTGAGGGATGGGGTAGCGGTCTGGGGTGGTGGCGTCATTAAGCCTGCGGTAGTCGCCGAGGGCCTCCACCCACCGGTGGCTTTGGGGACCATGTGCAGGGGGGAAGCCCAGGGGCTGTCTGACCTGCAAACAATCCCCAGCTGCTCCATGCGACAGAACTCTTCCTTTGCCAGGCGGAGCTCGTCTGGAGGTAGTCGTCGTGCTCGGGCATGAAGGGGTGGCCCTGCGGTAATGATGTGGTGCCACACCCCATGTTTGGGCATAGAATTTGTAAACTGAGGTGCCAAAACTGATGTGAATTCGGCTAGGAGCTTGGTGAACTCGTTGCCCGACAGGGAAATGGAGTCCAGGCGTGGGGCTGGTAGGCTGGCTTCTCCCAGGGGGTAGGTCTGGAAAGTTCTGGAGTGGACTAGCCACTTCCCTCACAGGTCGACTAACAGGTTGTGAGCCCGAAGGAAATCGGCTCCTAGGAGTGGTCGGGCGACGATGGCGAGGGTAAAGGTCCAGGTAAAACGGCTGCCGCTGAATTGTAATTGAAGTGTACGGGTACTGAAAGTCCATATCGTTGTGCCGTTTGCGGCATTGAGTACAGGACCTTGTTGCCTGTTACGAGTGTCGCGGCTGGTCGGGGGCAAAATACTGACCTCTGCTCCAGTATCGATGAGGAAATGCCGCCCAGACTGCTTGTCCCGAACGAATAGGAGGCTTTGTTGGCGGCCAGCTGCCGTAGCCGTCAGCGGCGGCTGGCCCTGGCGTTTCCCTGACTTGCATGGTGGGCAGCATCGACGGGCCTCCGCGCCCCACCTCTGATGGGGGAAACACAGCTGGTCACCAGTGTCGTCATCTGTGTTTCTGGAGTGTGGTCGCTCGGTTGCTGGGACTGGTTTAGGCAGGCGTTGGGCTCGCGGCCTGGCGATTTGGCCGACAGACGAACTGCTCTCGCGTTTGGCCTTCCACAGGACATCTGCCCGGGCAGCTACCTCACGTGGGTTGCTGAAATCGGCGTCGGCCAACAGCAGGTGAATGTCATCAGGTAGTTGTTCGAGGAAGGCCTGTTCGAACATTAGACAGGGCTTGTGTCCCTCAGCCAATGCCAGCATCTCATTCATTAGGGCAGATGGGGATCTGTTCCCCAGGCGGGTGGCGCGCTCGCGACGGGAGAGGCCGAAGGTCCGAATCAGAAGGTCTTTGAAAGCTGGGTACTTATCTTCCTCCGGAGGAGACTGAATGAAGTCTCCGACCTGGGCGGCTGTCTCCTGGTCCAGAGAGCTGACCACATGGTAGTACTTTGTGGAGTCGGAGGTGATCTGCCGAAGGTGGAATTGTACTTCGGCCTGGTCGAACCAGACACTGGGACGAAGCGTCCAAAAGGTGGGCAGCTTGAGTGCCACTGCATTGGCTGCTGCGTTGTCGTCCATTGTGCAGGTCCAAAATCCATTTGGACCGTCGGGGTCACCAATGTAGCGGCTGCTACTGCGATGTGAAAACAAGACACTAATCGAAGGGTTTCAGAACAAGAACTGGTTTATTTTCCCGCCTTGCACAGGCTTTTTAAGAGAGACTGTTCCTGCCCACTTCAAGTGGCAATGACGTATACACTACATCATCAAACCTTTCCTGCATGCGGGTTCTCCCTGTTGCTCGGGGAAGACGAAGGCCCAACGCCATCTTGGGCCTCCCCGCTCCGACGACACACGACCCGACCGCCAAGTCGGTTCGCTTGCTCGGACGTTGAGTCGCTACACGGGATATTTGTGTGGAGTTCTGCATAGGCATGTTCCAATGAGACGGGAGTCTCGAGAGGATACAGGAACCGTGGTGTACAAAGGCTATAATAAATTCAGTCAAAAGGAAAAGAAAAGCTTACAAAAGGTATAGAGAGCTAGGTAATGTTAGAGATCTGGAAGAGTTATAAGGCTAACAGGAAGGAGCTTAAGAAGGAAATTAGGAGAGCCAGGAGCGGACATGAGAAGGCCTTGGTGGGCAGGATTAAGGAAAACCCCAAGGTATTCTACAAGTGTGTGAAGAGCAAAAGGATAAGATGTGAAAGAATAGGGCCTATCAAGTGCAGCAGTGTGTATGGATCCGGAAGAAATAGCGGAGGTATTTAATGAATACTTTACGTCAGTATTCACTACGGAAAAGATCTGGGGGATTGTAGTGGGGACTTGCAGCAGGCTGAAAAGCTTGAGCATGTTGATATTAGGAAAGAGGAGGTGCTGGAACTTTTGGAAAGCATCAAGTTGGATAAGTTGCCGGGGCCAGATGGGATGTACCCCAGGTTGCTGTGGGAGGCAAGGGAGGAGATTGCGGAGCCTCTGATGATGATCTTTGCGTCATCGAATGAGATGGGAGAGGCTCCAGAAGATTGGAGGGTTGCGGACGTTGTTCTCTTATTCAAGAAAGGGAGTAGAGATAGCCCAGGAAATTATAGACTGGTGAGTCATACTTCAGTGGTTGGTAAGCTGATGGAGAAGATCCTGAGAGGCAGGATTTATGAACATTTGGAGAGGTGTAAAATGATTAGAAAGAGTCAACATAGCTTTGTCAAGGGCAGGTCCTGCCTTACGAGCCTGATTGAATTTTTTGAGGATGTGACTAAGCACATCAATGAAGGGAGAGCAGTAGATGTAGTGAATATGGATTTCAGCAAGGTATTTGATAAGGTACCCCATGCAAGGCTTATTGAGAAAGTAAGGAGGCTTGGGATCCAAGGGGACATTGCAATGTGGATCCAGAACTGGCTGGCTCACAGAAGGCAAAGAGTGGTTGTTGAGGGGTCGTATTCTGCATGGAGGTCGGTGACCAGTGGTGTACCTCAGGGATCTGTACATTGCACATTGCAATGTCCCCTTGGCAGATGCAGTTCAACCCAGATAAGTGTGAAGTTGTTCATTTTGGTAGGTCAAATATGATGGCAGAATATAGTATTAATGGTAGGACTCTTGGCAGTGTGGAGGATCAGAGGGATCTTGGGGTCTGAGTCCATAGGACGCTCAAAGCGGCTGCGCAGGTTGACTCTGTGGTTAAGAAGGCATACGGTGTATTGTCCTTCATCAATTGGGGAATTGAATTTAGGAGCCATGAGGTATTGTTGCAGCTATATAGGACCCTGGTCAGACCCCACTTGGAGTATTTCTGGTCGCCTTACTACAGGAAGGATGTGGAATCCATAGAAAGGATGCAGAGGAGATTTACAAGGATGCTGCCTGGAATGCGGAGCCTGCCTTATGAAAGCAGGTTGAGGGAACTCGTCCTTTTCTCCTTGGAGCGAAGGAGGATGAGGGGGGACCTGATAGAGGTGTATAAGATGATGAGGGGCATTGATCGGGTGAATAGTCAGAGGCTTTTCCCTAGGGCTGAAATGGTTGCCACAAGAGGACACAGGTTTAAGGTGCTGGGGAGTAGGTATAGAGGAGATGTCGGGGTAAGTTTTTTACTCAGAGAGTGGTGAGTGCGTGGAATGGGCTGCCGGCAACAGTGGTGGAGGCGGATATGATAGGGTCTTTTAAGAGACTGGTAGATGGAGATGAGAAAAATAGAGGGCTATGGGTAAGCCTAGTAATTTCTAGAGTAGGGACATGTTTGGCACAGCTTTGTGGGCCGAAGGGCCTGAATTGTGCTGTAGGTTTTTCTGTGTTTCTTTACTCTTGTACTCGATGCCCTGACCAATGAAGGTCAGCATGCCATACACCACCTTTACTACCTTATCTACTTGTGTGGCCACTTTCAGTGATCTATGAACCTGAACCCCAAGGTCATTCTGTACACCATTGCTGTTGAGGGTCCTGCCATTAAATGTGTACATTCCCCCTACATTTGACCTCCCAAAGTGCAACACCTCTCACTTGCCCGGATTAAACTCCATCTGCCATTTCTCTGCCCGTATCTGTAACTGATCTATATTCTGCTGTATCCTTTGACAACTCTCTACACTGTTCACAACTTTGCCAATCTTTGATGAAAAACACGACGACACTGGAGGAACTCAGCAGGCCAGGCAGCATCTGTGGAGAAAAGCAGGCGGTCATAGTTTCGGGTCAGGACCCTTCAGGACTGAAGATAGGAAAAGGGGTAGCCCAATATATAGGAGGGAAAAGCAGAGCAGTGATAGGTGGACAAAAGAGGGGAGGCGGGGTGGGCACAGGGTGGTGATAGGTAGATGCAGGTAAGAGATAGTGATAGGCAGGTGCGGGGGAGGAGGGGAGAGCAGATCCACTGGGGGACGGGTCAAAGGTAAGGAGGAAAAGGGCTAGGAAAGGGAAGAAGAGAAGAAGCCTGGTGGGGGGGGGGGGGGGGGGTGGAATTACCTAAAGTGGGAGAATTCAATATTCATGATATTAAGCTGCAAGGTTCCAAGACAGAAAATGAGGTGCTGTTCCTCCAGTTTGCGCTTGGAATTCTCCTGGCAGTGGAGGAGGCCGAGGACTGACATATCAGTGGTGGAGTGGGAGGGGGAGCTGAAGTGACTGGCAACAGGGAGATGCAGATCACGGTTACAGACAAAGTGCAGGTGTTCCGTGAAACGGTCACCTAGTCTGCGTTTGGTCTCACCGATGTAGAGGAGGCCACACTTGCTAGAATGAAGTAAATGATATTAAGGGAGGTGCAGGTGAATCTGTGTCTCACCTGAAAGGACTGTTTGGGTCCCTGGATGGAGGTGCTGTAGGGGCAGGTGTTGCACCTATGGTGGGGACAGTGGAAAGTTCCTGGTGTGGGAGCGGGATGGGTGGGAGGGAGGAGTGTACGAGGGAGTCGCGGAGAGAGCGGTCCCTGTGAAAGGCAGAAAGGGTTGGGGAGTGGAAGGTATGCTTGGTGGTTGGGTCCCGTTGGAGGTGGCAGAAGTATCTCCTGTTCAGCTGAGGTCAAACCCATTCTGGGGACATGGGACTGATCCTAAGCTTGCTGGTCTCTCTGATGTGCTGACCAGCTTTTAGAGGATTTTGTCAGCTAGCTGTGGGGTGAATGAGGGTTGAGAAACTCTGGATCCACTTCTACTTTAACATTGCCCCAACTGATTTCAGAGAAGTTAATAATGTGGCATGTGCCACTCTCACCAGGCATTTGATCCATAATCTGGAGAGGAGGGAGGTCACCTGGGGGACTGGAACTACAGGAGAGTCCTGAAAGTAGGGAGCCATGTGTGTGTGTGTTGTATCAAGGTGTTAAACCAAAACCACTAAGTTGTGCAAGTGACACATAGCTTTTTTTCCCATAGTTTTTGCGGGAAGACCTGAACTACCAGGATGCAGCAGCAAAGCACAGCACGTTCCATGGCGGAGATAAGCTGATCAGTGTGGAGGACTTGTGGAAGTCATGGAAAAGTTCTGAAGGTAAATATTGACACAATTCTGGGGAGTTCTTCTCTTGTATTATTTAGGAACCAGGTGTTGTCTGTTGCTGTACTGTATATTGTCATACCCTGAGCTCCCACAACATCACATTCCATTGTCGATTTCCCGGAACAGGGAGAACACAATCCTTCAGTTACTGTTTTAAACATCCTTAAGTCAGATACATCTACATTAACAGTCTACGCTAGGTCCTTGGCTTTCACATTGTAATCACGTGTATGTTTCTACATTTACATTCAGTTATCTGTTCAAGAGTCATAGAGCAATACAGCATGGATACAGGCCCTTCGGCCCAACCAGTCCATGCCGACCACGGTGCCCACACAGGGAGTCCCAGTTTCCTGCCTTCAGTCCATATTCCTCCAGGCCCCTCCCCTCCAAGTACTGATCTAAGTGCTTCTTATATAAGAACATATTTATCTTAAATGATACTATTGTACCTGCCTCAACCACTTCCTCTGGCAACTCGTTCCATATACTCACCACCCTCTGTGTGGAAAAAGTTGCCCCTCAGGTCCTTTTAAATCTTTTCCCTCTCACCTTAAATCTCTGCCCCCTAGTTTTGGACTCCCCTATCCTGGAGAAAAGACCGTTACCGTCCACCTTATCTGTGCCTCTCACAATTTTAAACACTTCTGTCAGGTTGCCCCTCATTCTGCTACGTTCCAAGGAATAAAGACCTAGCATGGCCAACCTATCCCAGTAACTCAGGCCCTCTAAGTCCTGGCAACATCCTCGTAAATCTTCTCTGAACTCTTTCCAGTTTAACCACGACTTTCCTAAAACAGGGTGACCAAAGCTGTACACAGTACTCCAAGTGCGGCCTCACCAACGACTTATACAACTGCAGCATCATGTTCCAACTCCTATATTCAATGCCCTGACTGATGAAGGCCAGCATGCTAAATGCTTTTTACACCATCCTGTCTACCTATGATGCCGCTTTCAACGAACTGTGCATTTGTACTCCTAGGTCCCTCTGTTCCATTACACTCCCTAGTGCCCTACCATTCATAGTACAAGTTGCATTCTGGTTTGACTTTCCAAAATGCATCACCTCACATTATCTGTATTGAAATCCATTTGCCGGTAGTGGGGCAGGTCCGGTACTGTAGTGGTTAGCGTAACGCTATTACAGCACCAGCGACCCGGGTTCAATTCCGGCCGCTGTCTGTAAGGAGTTTGTATGTTCTCCCCGTGTCTGCGTGGGTTTCCTCCGGATGCTCGGGTTTCCTCCCACATTCCAAAGACATATAGGTTAGGAAGCTGTGGGCATGCTATGTTGGTGCCGGAAGCGTGGCGACACTTGTGAGCTGCCCCCAGACCACTCTACGCAAAAAGATGCATTTCATTGTGTGTTTCAATGTACATGTGACTAACAAAGAAATCTTAACTGATCAAGATCCCCCTGTAATCTATGATAACCTTCTTCATTATCAACAACGCCACCTAATTTTGTGTCATCTGCAAAATTACTGATCAAGCCTTGTGCATTCGCATCCAAATCATTTATATAAACAACGAATAACAAGGGTCCCAACACCAACCCCTGCGGCACACCAGTAGTCACCGGTCTCCATTCAGAGAAACAACCTTCAACTGCCAGTGGAAGTGGTTGATGTGGGTTTAATTGTAACATTAAAGAGAACTCTGGATAGGTACATGCATGGGAGTGGTTTGGAGGGATATGATCTGGATGCAGATAGATGGGCCTAGGCAGAAGATCAGGTTGCCATGGAACAGATGGGCCAAAGGGCCTGTATCTGTGCTGTAGTACTCAGTGACTATGACTCTGATAATGCTCTGCTTCCTACTTCCGAGCCAATCTTGAATCCACCTAACTCGCTCTCCCTGGATTCCATGGGACCTAACCTTCCAGACCAGCCTGCCATGCGGGACCTTGTCGAAGGCCTTGCTAAAGTTCAAATAGACAACATCCACTGCCCTACCCTCATGTACCTTTTTGGTCACCTCTTCAAAGAACTCTAAAAGATTTGTCAAACACACAAAAAGCTATGCTGACTCCTCCTGATCAGACTCTGGCTATCCAAATGCTGGTAGATCCTGTCCCTCAGAATTCCCTCCAGTAACTTGCCCACTACTGATGTCAGGCTGACTGGCCTGTAGTTCCCTGCCTTCTCCTTGCAGTCCCTTAAACAGTGGAACAACATTAGTCACATTCTAGTCTTCAGGAACTTCACCAGCGGCTAATGAGGAAGCAGGTATCTCCGCAAGGACCTCCGTAATTTCTTCTCTAGCCTCCCACATAAAGTCTGAAGATGTACTCAGTCAGGTCCTGGGGATTTATCCACCTTAATGTGCTGTAAAGCTGCAAATACCTCCTCCCTGGTAATGTGAATGCCCTCCAAAACATCTCCACTTGTTTCCCTCATCTATTGAGCAACCATGATTTTCTCCTCAGTAAACACCAAGGAGAAATCTTTGTTAAAAATCCCACCCATTTCCTGTGGCTTGAGACATAGGCAGCCCTGCTGATCCCCAAGCGACCTACTCTCTCCCTGGCCACCCTTTTACTCTTAATATATCTATAGAACCACTTGGGATTTTCCTTAACCTTACCCAATGTTAACATGACCTGCAGGGTACAGACCCATGTTTGAGACCTTTTGAAAGGATACTGTCTGCTCCTGAGACCTTTTTTTGATAGACGCCTAGACTCCTGACTTGAGCCACGAAAGGTTTCTCGGACATGATTTTCCCTTCAGATTGACTCTGCCCATTCCAGTCACTTTTCAAAGTGTCCCGTTGCCACTTCCCTTATTAAAGATTCTAGCATTTTCCCTGCTACTGATATCAGGTTAACTGGTCTGTACTCCCCTTTTTCTCTCTCTCTGATCTTAAGCAGTGAAGTTACGTTTGCTATATTGTGGGAAATCATCTTGGAACCTGTGGAATTTTGGAAGATGACAACTGGTGCATTCACCATCTCCATCTTTAAAAACATTAGGAAACAGGTCGTTCGGTCCTGAGGATTTGTTGGCTTTCAGTCCAATAATTTCTCCAGTAATTTTCCCCACTAATGCTCATTTCTTTTAGTTGCTCTTTCACTGTTTCTCAATTATTTCTGGGAGGTTTTCTGTGTCTTCCTCTGTCCCAGAAGATGGACACAAAATATTAACCATAGAACCATAGAACAATACAACACACTACAGGCCCTTCGGCCCACCATGTTGTGCCGCCCTTCAAACCACACCTAAGACTATCTAACCCCTTCCTCCCACATGTCCCTCTATCTTAAATTCCTCCATATGCTTATCTAACAATCTCTTGAACTTGTCCAATGTATCAGCCTCCACCACCACCCCAGGCAGCGCATTCCATGCACCAACCACTCTCTGGCTGGAAAACCTCCCTCTGACATCACCCTTGAACTTCCCACCCATTACCTTAAAGCCATGTCCTCTTGTTTTGAGCATTGGTGCCCTGGGGAAGAGGCGCTGGCTGTCCACTCTATCTATTCCTCTCAATATCTTGTACACCTCTATCATGTCTCCCCTCATCCTCCTCCTCTCCAATGAGAACAGCCCTAGCTCCTTTAATCTCTCCCCATAATCCATACTCTCTAATCCAGGCAGCATCCTGGTAAATCTCCTCTGCACCCTTTCTGTTTAATTTCTCTGCTAATTCCACTAAACTTCCCAAAATGATATCTTTTGTCTCAGTCTTTTAAGGACACATTAACTTACGGTTATTTTTTTCTATACAGTTTTGATTCTTGTTAGATTATTCTCATACGCTACTTTCTCTTTCCTATTCAGTTTCTTGATCCTTGTTCTTCCCTTGATATTAGTTCCTGGACCTGCTGGTCATTCACATCAAACCAATCCTGGTAGAGAAATCAATCACCCACACTGATTATCGAGGATTTGGGGCAGTCCAGACACTGTGGCTTCTGTTGGTTGAGGCTCATTAGGTTGTGTGTGAGATACTGCTTCTCAGATGGCATTTCTGTGGGGTCCTTGAGACCTTTTCTGCTGCTGCCATCATTTTAGGGCAATAATGATAGAGACAAGAATGGATCAGGTGGTAGATAGTTCAACAGTCATTGATACCTGTCTTGGCATGGACAATAAAGATCTCTTTGTGGTCTATCACTCGGGTCACAATCTAACTAGTACCATGATATCTTACGCTTGCCTCACTGACAAGACTTGTCTTCCAAACCTGTTGTTGGCAGGAGGATTCAATTGGAGTTGGCTTTCCTTACTCTCCTTGCCAATCTCTACTTTCCAGAGGATTATGTTATTTCTGATGCTTGCATCCAAGTCACAGCAGACTTGGTTTGTCTCCCTCTGGGACACAGACCAGGGTCGTTTCTAAGTCAAAATTGAAGTTCTTAGGAGCATCTGTAACTTCAAGGGCTGGGGTAAATATGCTGATGACCATCATGTGCTGTTTGCATATTAGAATGAGGCAGAGGATCTGGGATACTCACGTGTCCCACAGTGGAAGTTACCAGACCAGCTAACTGGTGCTAAAACCAGCCCCATGAAGCTAGCATTCCTCTCCCAGTTCAGCTGAGTGTGCCCAATCATTGTGCTCTCAGCCATTGGCACTTTTACAGATGGTCTTATCAACAGTGCCACCCAGTGGTACTTGCTCTCAGGCACCCAGTTTAGGTTTCATTAGGCTCACTGGCAAAGCCCAAACTGGAGTCTTAGTACAAATCATGGAGCAAGGAGCTGAATCCACAGTTGTCACTGATATCAGGCTCATTGGTCTGTAGTTCCACTGATTTCTGCCTCTCCCCTCTCTTAAATAGTGAAGTTACATTTACTGTATCATGGGAACCAGCTCCAATAACAATCAAGACACTCGACATCAGCCAGGACAGAGCAGTCCACTTGATTGGCACCCCACCAACCATCCTAAACATTCATTCCTTCCACTGCCAATGCTGCAGTGTGTGCCATCTACAAAATGCACTGCAGTTAACTTTCCGAGGCTGCTCTGCCAGCATCTCCCAAACCCCTGACCTCTACCGCCAAGAAGGACAAGGGCACCATGTACATGAGAACACCACCACTTCCAGGTTCCTCTACAAGTCTTACACCTTTCCAAGTTGGCGCCGGAGCAGGGCAACTTGTTGCTAGCTGCCCTCTGCACATCTACTCATTACTTTTACTATAATTGTTCTACACTTTTAAATTCTGTGTCACTGACTTATCCTGTACTATCTCAATGCACTCTGTACCACCTCAGTGCACTGTGTAATGAATTGATCTGTATGAACGTAGGCAAGACAGGTTTTTCACTGTACCTCAGTACAAGTGACAATAATAAACCAACACCAATACCATCCTGACTTGTAAATCTTTGTAGCTGGTCTATAAATTCTGAGGCAGGCTCTCCAGCAGGGACTGCTGTGGTTAGTGAAGGCAACTCACCCTCGCCTTCAAGGCAGTTAGGGATAAGTAATAAATACTGGCCATGCCAACAATGTGCACCTCCTGAAAAATGAATAAATCAATAGATTTTGTACCAGGGTTATTTACATAGAGAGCCCCTGCATTAACACATGAGTCAGTTATATATAAAGCCCCTTTCATAATCACATTACACACTCTGGGCCAGATACAAACAGAATATCCTTCAGGTTTTGATGAGTGAAGTATAGAGATCCTTCTGCAAGGTCCAGTTGTTCAAGAGGATCAGTGCAGTGTTGGTATTTATTGTACTGTAGATTCCCTTGTTCTGATGAGATCTGTCAATGCAGTGGTGAGGACCCAGTGCTGGGATAGAACATAGAACATTACAGCACAGTACAGGACCTTTGGCCCACAATGTTGTGCTGACATCTTATCCTGCTCTAAGGTCTATCTGACCCTTCCCTCCCCTGTAGCTCTCCATTTCTCTATCATTCATGTGTCTGTCTGAAAGTCTTTTAAATGTCCCCAATGTATCTGTCCCCACAACCTCTGCCGGCAGTGCGTTCCACGCACCCACCACTCTTTGTGTAGAAAAAAAACTTACCCCTGACATCCCCCTTATACCTTCCTCCAATCACCTTAAAATTATGCCCCCTCATGTTAGCCTTTGTTGCCTGGGAAAAAGTCTCTGACTGTCCACTCGATCTATGCCTCTTATCATCTTGTACACCTCTATCAAGTCACCTCTCATCCCCCTTCTCTCCTAAGAGAAAAACCCTAGCTCACTCAACCTATCCTCATAAGACATGCTCTCCATTCCAGACAGCATCCTAGTAAATCTCCTCTGCACCCTCTCTAAAGCTTCCACATCCTTCCTGTAATGAGGCGACCAGAACTGAACATAATACTCCAAGTGTGGTCAAACTAGAGTTCTATAGAGCTGCAATATCACCTCGCGGTTATTGAACTCAATACCAACTAATGAAGGCCAACACTCCATACACCTTCTTAACAACCCTATTGACCTGCGTGGCAACCTTGAGGAATCTATGGATGTGGACCCCAAGGTCCCTGTGTTCCTCCACACTGCCAAGACTCCTGCCATTAACCTTGTATTCTACCTTCCAATTCAATTTCCCAAAGTGTATCACTTCACACTTTGCTGGGTTGAACTTCATCAGCCACCTCTCAGTCCAGGTCTGCATTCTATCAATATCCTTTTGTAATCTACAGCAACCTTCTACACTATCCACAACACACCAACCTTTGTATCATCAGCAAACTTACTAACCCACTATTCCACATTCTCATCCAAGTCATTTATAAAAATCACAAAGAGCAGGGGTCCCAAAACAGATCCCTGCAGAACACCACTGGTCACCAACTTGCAGGCAGAATATGCTCCATTACCACCACCCTCTGTCTTCTATGAGCGAGCCAATTTTGAATCCACACAGCCAAGTTTCCCTGGATCCCATATCTCCTGATTTTCTGAATGAGCCTTCCATAAGGAACTTATCAAACGCCTTACTAAAATCCATGTACACCACATCCACTGCTCTACCTTTATAAATGTGCTTTGTCACATCCTCAAAGAATTCAATCAGGCTCGTGAGGCATGACCTGCCCCTCACAAAGCCATGCTGACTGTCCCTAATCAGCCCATGATTCTCCAAATGTCCATAAATCCTGTCTCTAAGAATCTTCTCCAGTAATTTGCCCACCACTGAAGTAAGACTCACTGGTCTGTAATTCCCAGGGTTATCCCAACTCCCCTTCTTAAACAGAGGAACTACATTTGCCACCCTCCAATCATCTGGGACTACTCCCAGAGAGGCGCAGCAATCTCTTCCCTTGCTTCCCATCCAGCCCCAGTGACTTATCCATCCTAATGTTTTTCAAAAGTTCCAGCACACCCTCTTTCCTCACATCGACATGCCCTAGCATATCAGCCTGTCATATGCCATCCTCACAATTGTCAGGGTCTCTCTCACTGGTGAATACTGAAGCAAAGTATTCATTGAGGACCTCCCCTACCTCTTCACACTCCGGGCACATTTCCTCTTTTATCCCTGATTGGTCCTACCGTCACTCTAGGCATCCTCCTATTCTTCACATATGTGTAGAACGCCTTGGAGTTTTCCTTGACCCTGCTCGCCAAGGACTTCTCATGCCCCCTTCTAGCCCTCCTAAGTCCATTCTTAAGTTCCCTCCTGGCTACCTGGTAACTCTCCAGAGCCCTGTCTGACCCATGCTCTCTAAATCTCAGGTAAGCTTCTTTCTTCCTCTTGACAAGATATTCTACATCTCTCGTCAACCACGGTTCCTTCACTCTCCCATCCTTCCCCTGCCTGAATGGGACAAACCTATCCAGATCCCCATGCAAGTACTCCTTAAACAACCTCCACATTTCCACTGTGCACTTAACCAAGAACATCTGTTCCCAATTTACGGTCCCTAGTTCCTGCCTAATAGCATCAGAATTCCCCCTCCCCCAGTTAAATACCTTCCCATATGGTCTGCTCCTATCCCTCTCCAAAGTTATGGTAAAGGTCAAGGAATTATGGTCACTATCTCCAAAATGCTTTCCCACTGAGAGATCTGAAACCTGGTCCAGCTCATTGCCTAGTACCAGGTCCAGTATGGCCTCTCCTCTAGTCAGCCTGTCCACATACTGTGTCAGGAATCCTTCCTGGATGCACCCAACAAAATCCGTGCCATTTATCCCCTTTACACTAAGAAGGTGCCAATCAATATTCGGGAAATTGAAATCACCCATGACAACAACCCTGTTATTTTTGCACCTCTCGAAAATCTACCTCCCGATCTGCTCAGCATCTCTGCTGCTGTTGGGGGGGTCTGTAGAATACTCCCAATAGAGTGATTGCTTCCTTCCTGTTTCTGACTTCCACCCACACTGACTCAGTGGACGATCCCTCCAGGACATTTTCCCTTTCTACAGCTGTGACACTGTCCCTGATCAGCAAAGCAACTCTTCGACCTTTACCTCCGTCCCTATCCCTTTTGAAACATCTAAATCCCAGAATATCCAGCAGCCATTCCTGCCTTGCTCTGTAATGGCCACAACGTCATAGTTCCACGTACTTACCCACGCTCTAAGTTCATCAGCCTTGTTCCTGATACTTCTCGCATTAAAGTAGACACACTTCAGCCCATCCAAGTGACTGCAATTTTGCCCTTTCATCTGCCTATCCTTCCTCACAGTCTCTCTACACTCTGCATCTACTTGTACACTAAATGAACCAACCTCTGACCTATCACTCTGGTTCCCATCCTCCTGTCAAACTAGTTTAATGTTGGTAGATTCATGCATGTGTGCAGCTGCTGCCAATCACAAATTAATTCCTGAGAACTGGGTGCTGTGGCATTGCGCTTGCTAGAAGCCAAGTTCTGGTTGTTTCCTCTCACAAGCTGGCAAGTTAAGGCTTTGAATGATCAAAATTCAGGTCCAGAGGAATCCACCCACCTGGTGCAGCCCATATAGAGTTGACATCTGGGTTGATACCTTACTTCATTGAAGTGTAGCTGAGATTTAGGCTTATGTTTCATTTGTTTTCCTCTCCAGTGCAGCTAAGCACAGCTCATGGTAACATGTCCATTGGGCCAGTCTGCATGTGTGAAGCTGAATGAAATGTTAGACCACAGTAGGCATCGTAGATGGGCCTCGTACTGATGTGGTGCCTAAACGTGCTGTGATGGGAGTAGGATGGGTGGGGCCTGAGTTCATTTAACTTGGAACAGCAACCAAACCCCATGACTCTCAGGTGAATGTGACTCTTGCACCCTAAAGCTCCCTATTAGTAGCTGTCTGAGGAACAGTGACCACAGCTCATGAATTTTCAGGATAGCTATAGATAAGGATAGGTATTGGGCTAGTGGGAGGGTTTTAAATTGGAGCAGAGCTAATTATGAAGGCGTAAGGCAGGAACTAGATAGAATAAACTAGGAACACCTTTTTTGCTGGCAAGTCCTGTCGAACATGTAGAAAGTGTTTAAGGATCAAATACATAGGGTACAGGATACGTATGTCCCATTAGAAGGAAGGACATGAATGGGAAAATCAGGGAACCTTGGATGTCCAGAGAAGCGATGAACTTAGTCAAGAAGAAAAAGGACAAGTACGTAGAGCTTCGGAAGTTAGGATCAGACAGAGCACGTGAGGACTATAGAGAAGCTAGAAATGAACTCAAGAAAGGAATTAGGAAAGCCAGGAGGGGCCATGAAAAGTCCTTAGCAAGTAGGATTAACGAGAATACAAAGGCATTCTATACCTATGTAAGGAATGAGGATAATGTAGGACCATTTAAAGATAAAGAAGGGAATCTGTGTTTGGATGCAGAGGATGTAGGTGAGGTTCTGAATGAGTATTTCTCTTCAGTATTTACCCGGGAAAGGGACATGCAGGACGCAGAAATTGGAACTGAGGGTGGAAACATGTTAGGGCATTTAGACGTCAAGGAGGAGGTAGTGTTAGGTCTCCTAAACAATATTAAGGTGGATAAGTCCCCAGGGCCCGATGGGATATACCCCAGGGAGGCGAGAGAAGAAATTGCTGGGGCCTTGACCAATATCTTTGTGTCCTCTTTGACCACGGGTGAGGTCCTGGAGGACTGGCGAGTGGCTAATGTTGTTCCTGTATTTAAGAAATGAACAAAGGAAAATCCGGGGGACTATAGACCGGTGAGTCTCATGTCAGTTGTAGGGAAATTGCTGGAGAAAATTCTTCGAGATAGGATATACAAGCACTAGAATCCAATGGCTTGATTAGGGACTTCAGTAAGGCATTTGACAAGGTCCCACATAATGGGTTAATCAAGAAAGTTCGGATGCATGGGGTCAGTGAAGAATTGGCTGCGTGGATCCAGAACTGGCTTGCCCACAGAAGATAATGGGTGATTGTTGAAGGGACTCATTCGGGCTGGAGGCCTGTGAGTAGTGGTGTTCCGCAGGGATCTGTACTGGGACCTCTGCTGTTTGTGATGTACATAAATGACCTGGATGAGTATGTTGATGGGTGGGTTAGTAAGTTTGCAGACGATACCAAGATTGGTGGAGTTGTGAATAGTGTAGAAGACTGGCGATGGATACAGTGTGATATAGATCAGCTGCAGATGTGGGCAGAGAAATGGCAGATGGAGTTTAACCTGGATAAATGTGAGATGTTGCACCTTGGTAGGACTAATGTCAAGAGGCAGTACACTCTTAAGGGCAAGACCCTTAACAGTGTTGAAGAGCAGAGAGACCTTGGGGTGCAAGTCCATGGCTCATTGAAAGTGGCTACACAGGTAGACAGGGTGGTTAAGAAGCCTTATGGAATGCTTGAGATATTGAGTATAAGAGTCAAGGTGCATTGTAAAAGATAGCTGGTAATGCAAGGGTTAACATCTGACAACGAGAAGCATACCATTAACCCTTACATTGCCAGTTGTTAACCCTTGCATTCCCAGCTATCTTTTACATTATCTCTACAGAACTCTGGTTAGGCCGCATTTAGGGTATTGTGTGCATTTCTGGTCACCTCACTATCTGAAGGATGTCGAGGCGTTAGAGAGGGTGCAGAGGTGGTTTACTAGGACGCTGCCTGGATTAGAGGGCATGTGTTATCAGGAGAGGCTGGACAAACTTGGGCTCTTTTCTCTGGAGCGGTGGAGGCTGAGGGGTGATCTGTTGGAAGTGTATAAAATTATGAGGGGCATAGATGGGATGGGCAAACAATATCTTTTTCCCATTATTGAGTGATCCAATACCAGAGGGCATGCATTTAAGGTGAGAGAGGGTAGGTTCAGAACAGACATGAGGGGTAAGTTTTTTACTCAGAGAGTGGTGGATTCCTGGAATGCATTGCCTGATAGGGTGGTGGAGGCAAATTCATTGGGGGCTTTTAAGAGGGGCTTGGATGGGCACATGAATGAGAGGAAAATTGAGGGATATGGGCATTTTGTAGGTAAGAGACATTGTAGCAATGTCGGCACAACATTGTGGGCCGAAGGGCCTGTTTTGTGCTGTACTGTTCTACGTTCCTTCCTGCTGGTCATGGTCACCGTGGCTGCCTCATTCATCAATTTATAGTATGCTCAAACTCCACATTTTCTTAGCTTGCTTGCAGTCTTTCTTGACCATATGGTGAGCTCAGCAGCTTTCACAAATATGCCTGGAGTGAGTTTAACCATCTCCCATTATCTGACCTCTGGGACTGGAGTTCATGGACTGTGTGCCAACTTTCAGCATCTGGAGTGGAATTTCATTTTGCCATGACAGTAGTGTAAATAACAAACGACCTGCTGGAGGAACTCAGTGGATCAAGCAGCATCTGTGGGAGGAAAGGAACTGTTAATGTTTCGCATTGAAACCCTGCATCAGGACAATTTGTGTCTCCACAGTGATGTATGTAAATGATGACTGTCCTTGCTGTGCTGGGCAGTTAGAGTACCAATGCTTTAGTTCTGTAGCCTTCTAAAACAGTATGTGCCTGAGTTGGAGTTGAAGTAATTATGTTTTCCTTTCCCCTCAGTGTTCAACTGGACAGGAGAGGAGGTGATTGAGTGGCTCATCAATTACGTGGAGTTGCCACAGTATGAGGAACACTTCAGAAAACTGCACATCAATGGACACGACATGCCAAGGTGCGTCCTGGTCACCCCCTCCCACCATGGCATCAGGTCCGGCCACAGTAGGCAAGGAACTCAAAGGAAGATGAAATAAAAAATCTGTTATTAAATCATTGAAAGTTTGATCTTATGTTGAGTGGCTGTGAGATAATCTTCAATGGAAGCAGTTTCTTGCAACGTAGGAAGACTTTGCATCGTAGGAAGACTTTGCATCGTTTGCCATGTCAGTTTATTCAGTTAGCTGTCCAGTTTGCCCCAGTGCACCCTGCTCTTTTACTTGTTGTTTTGTAACTTATTTCCTCATCTGTTGTTCATAACGAGGGAATGAAAGGATCTGGGGTTTAGCACTGAGGAGCAGAATGCCAGTTCCTGCTTCTATTCCTCGTGTTCTAATGGCTTGGAAAGTTTGAAAATGAGGTCAAGGCAGGGAATGGGATTAAAGCCTGCGTTGAACCCAACTCCCATACTGGTATTTACCAGTTGATAAATGTAGGAATAAACACTAGAAATGACCATGATACCAGGTAATACCTGCACCTCTGTTTTATTCCTCAGCCAAGCTACTGCCTTATGTTACGCTTAGTGTTCTGACAAAAATCCTTAGTTTAAATGTTATATGGTCAATAGGCTGCATTTTCAACTGCCTGTAAGGAGAACCTTTGTAGTCTTGGACCAGCAAATTGTGGGTTGAAGCTCCATGTAAAATACAGATTAGTTCTTTAGTGCAATACTGAGGGAGTGCTGCACTGTTAGAGCAGCAGTGTTGAAGGAGTGCTGCAGTGTCAGAATGGTAGGACTGAGAGAGGGACGGTGGTGAGGGAGCATTGCACGGTCAGAGTAATTGGTTTATTATTGTCACATGTACCAAGATCCAGTGAAAAACTTTGTTTTGCATGCCATTCAGACAGATCATTCCATACATCAGTACATTGAGGTAGTATAAAAGGCAAAACAATAACAGAATGCAGAATAAAGTGCTACAGCTACAGAGAGAGTGCAGTGCAGGCAGACAATAAGGTGCAAGGTCCACAACGAGGTAGACAGAGATCAATTAATCTTTATCATTATAGGAAGTTCATTCAATAGTCTTATAACAGCAGGATAGAAGTTGACCTTGAGCCTGGTGGTACATATTTTCAAGCTTTTATATCTTCTGCCCCATGGATGGATGGGGGAGGGGAGACAAGAGGGAATGTATGAGGTGGGAGGCGTCTTTGATCATGTTGGCTGCTTTCCCAAGGCAGCAGGAAGTGTAGATAGAGTCCATGGAGGGGAGGTTGGTTTTCGTGATGTGCTGGGCTGTGTTCACAACTCTCTGCAATTTCTCTTGGTCTGGGCCAGAGCTGTTGCAGGGAGTGCTGCACTGTGGGAGGGACGGTGCTGAGGGAGCACCACACCGCTGGGGGCAGAATTATGGGGATAACTACAATGTATTGTGACAATGCCAAGGGGGTACTGCACTACTGGCGGGGCATTTCTGAGGGAGCACTGCACCGTTAGGGTGAGAAGGCCCTGTGTTGCACTGTCAGATAGAAGGGATTGTGGGAGTGCTGTATAGTTTAAGGAACAGTATTAAGAGGATATTGTTGTGGGTCAGTGCTGAGGGAGCACTGCCCTGAAGGAGTGCTGCACTGTTGGAGTGGCTGCCCTGAGGGAGTGCTGCACTGCGGGAGTGGTAGTGCTGAGGGAGTACTGCGCTGCTGGATTGGCAGTGCTGCCCTGAGGGAGTGGCAGTGCTGAGGGAGTGCTGCCCTGAGGGAGTGGCAGTGCTGCCCTGCGGGAGTGGCAGTGCTGAGGGAGTACTGCGCTGCTGAATTGGCAGTGCTGCACTGCGGGAGTGGCAGTGCTGAGGGAGCACTGCCCTGAAGGAGTGCTGCACTGTTGGAGTGGCAGTGCTGAGGGAGTGCTGCCCTGAGGGAGTGGCAGTGCTGCCCTGAGGGAGTGGCAGTGCTGAGGGAGCACTACACTGAGAGTATTCAGTACTGAAGCAGTGTTGCATTGTCCTAGGTAATATTGTGGTTTTAAACTGTATGCAGGTGTCTGGTTGGATGATTTTAAGATGTTTTGAAGAGGGAAAAGAAGTGTGTTTTCCCATTATTCTGGTTTTCAGTCTTCCTTTAAAGAATTGCTGGTTCTTGGTCTAGAAAAACAGAGCAATTAGCTGTTCACCTCTGAGCTGTTTATCCACGATATAGAGGGTTTGCTATATCAGGGCTGAGTGAGGCAGAAATTAAAAGAAAATTGGATCGGCAGTGGAAAGGAATGACCAAATTGTTGTATTTGTTTATACTACTGGAGCACTGCAAAGCAATTTGTTATATCTGAAGTGCTTTAGGACTTTTTTGAGACCAAATATGATTCCTTGTAAGTGAAAATCTGTCAAGAAATTAAAGGAAGCAAGACCTATTTATTTATACAGTGCCTTCCATGATCACAGGACATTGCAAAGCTCTTTACAGCTAGTTAAATATGTCTGAAGTGTAGTGACTGTTGTAGGAAATCCAGCAGCCATTTTGCACACTGCAAGGCCTCTGCTGTCCTTGAGCTTAATGAGGGATTGATGGAGGACTGATGAAACATTTGTTCTCAAAAAAAGCTCCTCTGCCTGACCACAGGTTCTATCGTTTCCTCACTGTGAATTACCACAGTTTCCTCCAAGTCGTACCTCGGGAATTCTCTGCAACCTCTGGTAATGTTTCCACCCTGAGTATTTCAGTGTTCCATCCCTTATGCCTTTTACTCAAAATGGTTGTTCCGAATTTCACACCAAGTTTCTCAATGAGCTTTCTTCTCTGCTCTCCTCCCTCAGCCTCTGGACTATCCTCCCCCCCAACCCCCCTTCCGTTCTCAATCTCTCCCTATGTTTGATCTTGCCATTTCATGTGTCGTCTTTACTCTGATTGTAGCTACCACTGGTAAGGTATCTGTTGATTATTTTTGTTTGGTTTGACTGCTCCACCAAATCTCTCATCTTTTGGTCTCTTCCCGAGGGGAAGAAACACGTCCTTGTCCATTGTGCTTTCAAATTCCCAGCGATCTTGTCCACTAGTGCATCACTAGTGCAGTTACTCAGCGATTCAGGTGCCATGGTCCATGGGATTCCAGTAGCCACTGGGAGCTAGGGGGATAGATATGCAGACAAATCATTGAAAGGTGTAAAAGCAACAGGGTTCTTGATGATTTTAACTTCCGCAATTTTGATTGGGACTCCCCTGGTGCCAGGGGCTTAGATGGGACAGAATTTGTAGGTGAATCCAGGAATTTCTGGAAACAATATATAGATAGTCCATCTAAGATTGGGGCTGTACTGGACCTTGTATTGGAGAATGAGTCTGGCTTGGTGATTGAAGTTTCTGTTTCTTCCATCCTGGTCCATTGCCTTCAATGCTTGCGATGTGGCCTCCTCTACACTGGCGAAACCATGTGTAGACTAGGTGACCGTTTTGAGGAGCACCTGTGCTCTGTTCACAGTGGCCATCTCGAGCTGACTGCATGTTATTTTACCTACTTCCCACTCCCACACTGATCTGTCTGTCCTCAGCCTTCTCCAGTGCTACAGAGAGGCCAAACAAATTGGGAAAACATCTCATACTCCGCTTGGATAGCTTACGATCCAATGGTATAAATATTGAATTTTCCAATTTCAGGTACCCACACTCCCGGTGCTCTCCCACACACACTCACCTATCCACCTAGTTTACTTCCTTCTTTGTTCACCTCTCCCATCCTCCCTCCCCGCTCCCCCCCACCCCCTTGTTTCTATCTGCCCATCATCTCCTCCCCATCTGGCTCCGCCTATCATCTGCCCACTCTTCCCACCCCATGAACTGCTATGTACTGACCAACGTTCCTGTTTTCTCCCAGTACTGATGCAAGCTCTCAACCTGAAACAACCTGGAGTAATGATCATGCAATCACTTTTTCTTTTGTATTTATTTAAATACATAGCTAGCTAGAAATTTCTGAAGCAATGCCAGGGAATTGTGTTCTGTTTTAAATGAATTAAATTCATTATTTGCCTGGCTGTGATGTGGTGGCGGCTGGTTGAAAGACTCATTTAATAACAGATCCCCACCTGCTCTTGATCACAGGCATTTAATGGAGGCATTCCTCTTGAGGTTTTAAATAAATCTGATTCATTGTGGGCACAGCTCTCTCAGTGTCATGATTCTGAGCAGAATAGAGAGAATATGTAATGACTCGTACAACTTGGTTTAGTGGCATACTCAAGTGTCAGCTTAAAGACATTAAGGATTTGCTTTTCTCAGAATTAACAGATATTGGCTTTGGTTCTTGTTGTAAATTTTTAAAATTCTCACTCACCTCTCCCCACATTCCCTCCATCTTTCTCAAGCTCCTGCTTTCCCTTCCCCTCTCTCCCCCATTTTTTCTACCCCGTTCTCTGTCAGTTATGACTCAGTGATAGTCACTCTGACCTCCATCTAAGATGCTTCTGATCTTATGGCTTTTATCACCTTCTTCCTTTTTTGGAGCGGGACCTCTGAAAATAGATGAGTCTCTGTGCCTGAGCTTGTGAGTTTCACCTTGCACATTTAACCGAGGCACATTTGCAAATTGTTACCAGTTGATTGGCTTATTAACAGCAGCTAATAAAGGGAAGGCAGGTATAAGTGGAGTGGCCAGTGTTAGAGTGGGGAGCTGAGGCTTTGGCAAGAAGAGGCGAAGGAAAGTCTCTGGTAAGTTCCTTTCTTTCTTTGCTTTGGTGTTTCCTTTAGTGCCAGGACAGAGCAGTGAGAATGGCTCCAGGGTCAGTGGTGTGTTCAGCTTGTGAGATGTGGGAGTTCTAGGAGACATCCAGTCTCCCTGATAACTACATCTGCACGAGGTGCATCCAGCTGCAGCTCCTTACAGACCATGTTAGGGCACTGGAGCTGCAGTTGGATGACCTTCGGCTCCTATGGGATAACGAAGAGTACATAGACAAGAGCTACAGGGAGGCAGTCACTCCGAAGCTGCAGGAGGCAGGTAGCTGGGTGACTGTCAGCAGAAGGACGGAGAATAGGCAGGTAGTGCAGAGTACCCCTGTGGCTGCTCCCCTCAATAACAGGTATACCGCTTTGGATACTGTTGGGGGGGACAACCTACCGGGGGGGGGGGGGGGGGGGGCAACCTACCAGGGGAAAGCCGAAGTGACCAGGTCTCTGGCACTGCGCCGGGTTGTGTGGTGCAAAAGGGAAGGGGAAGGAAGAGGAGGACGGTAGTAATAGGGGATTCCATAGTAAGGGGGGCAGACAGGAGATTCTGTGGACATAAAAGAGACTCCCGGATGGTATGTTGCCTGCCAGGTGCCAGGGTCTGGGACATCTTGGATCGGGTCCACAGAATTCTGAAGGGGGAGGGTGAACAGCCAGATGTCGTGGTACATATTGGTACAAATGACATAGGTAGGAAAAGAGATGAGGTCCTGTAGAGGGAATATAGGGAGTTAGCTAGGAAGCTGAAAAATAGGACCTCAAGGGTAGTAATCTCTGGATTGCTGCCTGTGCCACATGCCAGTGAGGGTAGGAATAGGTTGATTTGGCAGATGAATGCGTGGCTGAGAAATTGGTGCAGGGGGCAGGGTTTCAGATTTGTTGATCATTGGGATCTCTTCTGGGGAAGGTACGACCTGTACAAAAGGGATGGGTTACACCTGAACTGAAGGGGTACTAATATCCTTGCGGGTAGGTTTGCTAGAACTGTTGGGAAGGATTTAAACTAGTTTGGCAGGGGGATGGGAACCAGAGTGAAAGGTCAGAGGTTGGTTCATTTAGTGTACAAGTAGATGCAGAGTGTAGAGAGACTGTGAGGAAGGATAGGCAGTTGAAAGGGCAAAATTGCAGTCAGTTGAATAGGCTGAAGTGTGTCTACTTTAATGCGAGAAGTATCAGGAACAAGGCTGATGAACTTAGAGCGTGGGTAAGTACGTGGAACTATGACGTTGTGGCCATTACAGAGACTTGGATGTTGCAAGGGCAGGAGGCTGCTGGATATTCTAGGATTTAGATGTTTCAAAAGGGACAGGGACGGAGGTAAAAGAGGTGGGGGAGTGGCTTTGCTGATCAGGGACAGTATCACAGCTGTAGAAAGGGAGGATGTCCTGGAGGGATCATCTACTAAGTCAGTGTGGGTGAAAGTCAGAAATAGGAAGGGAACGATCACTCTATTGGGAATATACTACAGAAGCTCCCCCCCCCCCCAAATACCGGCAGAGACACTGAGGAGCAGATAGGGAGGCAGATTTTGGAGAGGTGTAAAAATAACAGGGTTGTTGTCATGGGTGATTTCAATTTCCCTAATATTGATTGGCACCTCCTTAGTGTAAAGGGGATAGATGGGGCAGAGGTTGTTAGGTGTATTCAGGAAGGATTCCTGACACAGTATGTGGACAGGCTGAATAGAGGAGAAGCCATTCTGGACCTGGTACTCGGCAATGAGCCTGATCAGATTTCAGATCTCTCAGTGGGAAAGCATTTTGGAGACAGTGAACATAACTCCTTGACCTTTACCATAGCCTTGGAGAGAGATAGGAACATACAATATGGGAAAGTATTTAACTGGGGGAGGGGGAATTATGATGCCATCAGGCAGGGACTTGGGAGCGTAAATTGGGAACAAATGTTCTAAGGGAAGTGCGCAGCAGAAATGTGGAGGTTGTTTAAGGAGTACTTGCATGGGGCTCTGGATAGGTTTGTCCCATTGAGGCAGGGTAAGGATGGTAGAGTGAAGGAACAGTGGTTGACGCGAGACGTGGAATATCTTGTCAAGAGGAAGAAAGAAGCTTACCTGAGGTTTAGAAAGCATGGATCAGACGAGGCTCTGGAGAGTTACAAGGTAGCCAAGAGGGAACTTAAGAATGGACTTAGGAGGGCTAGAAGGGGGCATGAGAAGTCCTTGGCGAGTAGGATCAAGAAATACCCCAAGAAGTTCTACATGTACGTGAAGAATAGGATGACTAGTGTGAGGGTAGGACCAATCAGGGATAAAAGAGGAAACGTGCCTGGAGTCGGAAGAGGTAGGGGAGGTCCTTAATGAATACTTTGCTTCGGTATTCACCAGAGAGAGAGAGACATTGACGTTTGAGAGGATGGCGACCGACAGACTGATACACTAGGGCATGTCGACGTGAGGAAAGAGGATGTACTGGAACTTTTGAAAAACATAAGGATAGCTAAGTCACCGGGGCCAGATGGGATACCTCCAAGGTTATTACAGGAAGAGATTGCTATGATCTTTGCATCCTCACAGGAGTTTTCCCTGATGATTGCAGGGTGGCAAATGTTGTTCCTTTGTTCAAGAAAGGGAGTAGCGATAACCCTGGGAATTACAGACCAGCGAGTCTTACTTCAGTGGTGGGCAAATTACTGGAGAAGATTCTTAGAGACAGGATTTATGGACATTTGGAGAATCATGGGCTGATTAGGGACAGTCAGCATGGCTTTGTGAGGGGCAGGTCGTGCCTCACAAGCCTGATTGAATTCTTTGAGGATGTGACAAAGCACATTGATGAAGGTAGAGCAGTGGATGTGGTGTACATGGATTTTAGTAAGGCGCTTGAAAAGGTTCCTCATGGAAGGCTCATTCAGAAGGTCAGGAAGCATGGGATCCAGGGAAACTTGGCTGTTTGGATTCAGAATTGGCTCGCCCATATAAGACAGAGGGTGCTTGTAGATGGAGCGTATTCTGCCTGGAGGTCGGTGACCAGTGGTGTTCTGCAGGGATAGAAACATAGAAAAACTACAGCACAATTCAGGCCCTTTGGCCCACAAAGCTGTGCCGAACATGTCCCTGCCCTAGAAATTATGAGGCTTACCCATAGCCCTCTATTTTATTCAGCTCTATGTATCTATCTAACAGTCTCTTGAAAGACCCTATCGCATCCGCCTCCACCACCGTTTCCGGCAGCCCATTCCACGCACTCACCACTCTCTGAGTAAAAAAACTTACCCCTGACATCTCTTCTATATCTACTCCCCAGCACCTTAAACCTATGTCCTCTTGTGGTCACCATTTCAGCCCTGGGGAAAAGCCTCTAACTATCTACCCGATCAATACCTCTCATCATCTTATACACCTCTATCAGGTCCCCCCTCATCCTCTGTCTCTCCAAGGAGAAAAGGCCAAGTTCCCTCAACCTGCTTTCATAAGGCATGCTCTGCATTCCAGGCAGCATCCTTGTAAATCTCCTCTGCACCTTCTCTATGGCTTCCACATCTTTCCTGTAGTGAGGCAACCAGAACTGAGCACAATACTCTACATAGCTGCAACAATACCTCTTGGCTCCTAAATTAAATTCCCTGATTGATGAAGGACAGTACACCATATGCCTTCTTAACCACAGAGTCAACCTGTGCAGCAGCTTTGAGCATCCTGTGGACTCAGACCCCAAGATCCCTCTGATCCTCCACACTGCCAAGGGTCCTACTATTAAGACTATATTCTGCCATCATATTTGACCTACCAAAATGAACAACTTCACACTTATCTGGGTTGAACTGCATCTGCCACTTCTCAGCCCAACTCTGCATCCTATCTATGTCCCGCTGTAACCTCTGACAGCCCTCTATACTATCCACAACACATCCAACCTTTGTGTCATCCGCAAACTTACTAACCCATCCCTCCACTTCCTCATCCAGGTCGTTTATAAAAATCACAAAGAGTAAGGTTCCCAGTACAGATCCTTGAGGTACACCACTATTCACCGACCTCCACTCAGGATACGACCTTTCAACAACCACTCTTTGCCTTCTGTGGGCCAGCCAGTTCTGGATCCACACTGCAATGTCCCCTTGGATCCCATATCTCCTCACCTTCTCCATAAGCCTCGCATGGGGTACCTTATCAAACACCTTGCTGAAATCCATATATACTACATCTACTGCTCTCCCTTCATCGATGTGCTTAGTCACATCCTCAAAAAAAAATTCAATCAGGCTCGTAAGGCAGGACCTGCCCTTGACAAAGCCATGCTGACTATTCCTAATCATATTATACCTCTCCAAATGTTCATAAATCCTGCGTCTCAGGATCTTCTCCATCAGCTTACCAACCACTGAGGTAAGACTCACCGGTCTATAATTTCCTGGGCTATCCCTACTCCCTTTCTTGAATAAGGGAACAACATCCGCAACCCTCCAATCTTCCAGAACCTCTCCCGTCTCCATTGACGACGCAAAGATCATTGTCAGAGGCTCCGCAATCTCCTCCCTCGCCTCCCACAGCAACCTGGGGTACATCTCATCCAGTCCCGGCGACTTATCTGACTTGATGCTTTCCAAAAGTTTCAGCATCACCTCTTTTCTAATACCTACATGTTCAAGCTTTTCAGGCTGCTGCAGGTCCCCACTACAATCCCCTAGATTCTTTTCCGTAGTGAATACTGACGTAAAGTATTCATTAAGTACCTCCGCTATTTCTTCCAGATCCATACACACTTTCCCACTGCTGCACTTGATAGGCCCTATCCTTTCGCATCTCATCCTCTTACTCTTCACATACTTGTAGAACGCCTTGGGGTTTTGCTTAATCCTGCCCGCCAAGGCCTTCTCATGTCCCCTTCTGGCTCTCCTAATCTCTTCAAGTTCTTCCTTTTAGCCTTGTACTCCTCCAGATCTCTAACATTACCTAGCTCTTTGTACCTTTTGCATGCTTTTCTTGACTAGATTTATTATAACCTTCGTACACCACGGTTCCTGTATCCTCTCGTGACTCCCCTGTCTCATCGGAACATGTCTCTGCAGAACTTCACACAAATACCCCCTGAATATTTGCCACGTATCTTCTGTACTTTTCCCAGAGAACATCTGTTTCCAATTTAATCTTCCAGTTTCCTGCCTGAGAGCCTCATAATTCCCTTTACTCCAAGTAAGCGCCTTTCTAGTCTGTCTGTTCCTATCTCTCTCCAGTGCTAACGTAAAGGAGATAGAATTATGATCACTATCACCAAAATGTTCACCCACTGAGAGATCTGACACCTGACCAGGTTCATTACCCAATATCAAATCAAGCACAGCCTCTCCTCTTGTAGGTCTATCTACATACTGTGTCAAGAACCCTTCCTAACAAACTCCACCCCATCTAAACCCCTCACTGTCTGGAGATGCCAGTCGATGTTTGGGAAATTAAAATCCCCCATCACAACAACTCTGTTATTCTCACACCTTTCTAGGATCTGTTCTGGGGCCCCTGCCCTTTGTGATTTTTATAAGGTTACTTGGATGAGGATGTGGAAGGGTGGGTTAGTAAGTTTGCTGATGATACAAAGGTTGGTGGTGTTGTGGATAGTGTAGAAGGTTGCTGTAGATTACAACAGGATATTGATAGAATGCAGACCTGGGCTGAGAAGTGGCAGATGGCGTTCAACCCAGATAAGTGTGAAGTGATACATTTTGGGAGATTGAATTTGGAGGCAGAATACAAGGTTAATGGCAGGACTCTTGCTAAGTGTGGAGGAAAAGAGGGATCTTGGGGTCCACTTCCATAGATCCCTCGAGGTTGCCATGCAGATCGATAAGGTTGTTAAGAAGGCGTATGGTGTGTTGGCCTTCATTAGTTGAGTTATTGAGTTCAAGAGCCGCGAGGTGATGTTGCAGCTCTATAGAACTCTGGTTAGACCACGCGGAATATTGTGTTCAGTTCTGCTCGCCTCATTATAGGAAGGATGTGGAAGCTTTAGAGAGGGTGCAGAGGAGATTTACCAGGATGCTACCTGGATTGGAGAGCATGTGTTATGAGGATAGGTTGAGTGAGCTAGGGCTTTAAAGGAGGATGAGAGGTGACCTGATAGAGGTGTACAAGATAATAAAAGGCATAGATCGAGTCGACAGTCAGAGACTTTTTCCCAGGATGACAATGGCTAACACGAAGGGTCATAATTTTAAGGTGACTGGAGGAAGGTATAAGGGGGATGTCAGGGGTATGTTTTTTACACAGAGAGTGTTGGGTGCGTGGAACGCACTGCCGGCAGAGGTTGTGGGGGCAGATACATTAGGGACATTTAAGAGACTCTTAGATAGACACATGAATGATAGAGAAATGGAGGGCTATGTGGGAGGGAAGGGTTAGATAAATCTTAGAGCAGGATAAAATGTTGGCACAACATTGTGGGCCGAAGGGCCTGTACTGTGCTGTCATGTTCTGTGTTCATGTTTCTCTCATAGATCTTCACCCTTGAATCCCCTCTCCCTTGCACTGTCAGTTCCTTCATAAGAATACGAGAAACATGAGTAGGAGTAGGGAAAATTGGCACTCAAACCTGCAGGACTTTCAGTAAAATCGTGGCTGACCTGATCTTGCCCTCTATCATTTTTCTGCTCTCTTCATATCTTTTTACTCCCTTGTAATTCCATTGTCTCTCAATCTGTGTCTTGAACATATTCGGTGATTCTGCCTCCACAGCTCTCTAGGGTGGTTGGTAGTTTCTGTGTGTTCCTACTGCCCTTTATGTGCACTTCTGTTGCTTCCAGTGTGTGGCCTCAAGGTTCTCAATGCCATCCGCAAAGGCAATTATCTTTGTCAGTCAGAGCATTGAGTCTAAAAGTTGGGAAGTCATGTTGCAGCTGTATAAAACTTTGGTCAGGCCATATTTGGAGTATTGTGTGCAATTTTGGTTGCCACACTATGGGAAGGATGTGGAGGCTCTGGTTCACCAGGATGTTGCCTGTATTGGAGAGTATTAGCTGAAAGGAGAAGTTGGACAAACTGCGATTGTTTTCCCTGGAGCGTTGGAGGCTGAGGGATGAGCTGATAGACATTTATAAAACTATGAGTGGCATAAATATGGTCGTCGGTCAGTATTTTCCCAAGGTGGAAATGTCAAATCCTAGAGGGCATAGGTTTAAGGTCAGAGGAGAAAAATTTAAAGGAGATGTGTGGGGCAAGTTTTTTTCTACACAAAGAGTGGTGTGTGCCTGGAACGTGCTGCCAGGATAGCAATGTTTAAGATGCGTTTGGACAGGGAATAGAGAGATACAGACCATGTGCAGACACATGGGATTAGTTTAATTTGGCATCGTGGTTGGGGCAGACATGGTGGGCCGAAGGGCCTGTTCCTGTGCTGTACTGAACATAGAACATAAAACAGTACAGGACCTTCGGCCCATGATGTTGTGCCAACTTATATAAGCACTTCCTCCCTGATCAAGCTAACCCTTCCCTCCTACACAGCCCATAACCCTCCATTCTTCTTACATCCATGTACCTATCTAAGAGTCTTTTAAATGTCCCTATCGTATCAGCCTCTACCACCACCCCTGGCAGTGCGTTCCAGGCACCCACCACTCTGTGTAAAAAAAAAACTTACTTCTGATATCTCCCCTAAAGTTTCCTCCACTCACCGTAAACTGATGTCCTCTGGTATTGGCTGTTGTTGCTCTGGGCAAAAGACCCTGGCTCTCCAATCTATCTATGCCCCTCATTATCTTATACATCTCTATCAAGTTGCCTCCCATCCTGCGTCGCTCCAAAGAGAAAAGCCCTAGCTCTCTCAGCCTTTCCTCATAAGACATGTTCTCTAATCCGAGCAGCACCTGGTAAATCTCCTCTGCACCATTCTTCAAATGAGGCGACCTGAACTGAACACAATACTCCAAGTGTGGTCTAACCAGAGTTTTATAGGGCTGCAACATTACTTTGCGGCTCTTGAACTCAGTCCCCCGACTAATGAAGGCCAGCACTGTACGCCTTCTTAATTACCCTATCAACTTGCGCGGCAACTTTGAGGGAGTCCACACTGCTAAGAATCCTGCCATTACTGTTGTAAGTTGTATCCCAAATGCTTCTCTTCCACTTTGAGTGGTCATTGGCTGGAGGTTCCTTGCAGTCAGTGGGATGTTGCATTTCTAGAAAGGGGCTTTGAGCACATCCTTGCATCTTTTTCTCTGCCTGCCTGACAATATCCTTCCATGACAGAGCTTGGAATATAGTGTCTCTTTTGGGACTCTGGTGCAAGACATCTGAGTGACATATCCTGCCCAGTGCAAGCCAACTGAGAGGAACTGGGGCTTCCGTGTTGGGTGTTGGCCTGAAGGAGAATGCTAATGTTGGTTTGCTTACCGTTCTAGTGGTGCAGGTTTGGAGAGTCCGCAGTTCCCACACTGGCTTCATCAGCCTTCTCTGAACCTACAAAACTGGAACGGAAGGAAGACATCCTCAATCATGAGGGACTGCCCAACAAGTAGTTGACCCATTGTGCTGCAGTGACTGATAGAGGACGACAGTCTTGCAGGTGCTGAGCAAGAGGCCTGTCTTCTTGTGTACTTGGTTCAGAGTCAGAGCGTCATATGGCATGGAAACAGGCCCTTTGGCCCAACTCGTTCGTGCCCACCAAGCTGGTCTCAACTGACTGCATTTGACCCATATCCTTTCCTATCTATGTAGTTGTCCAAATCTCTTAAAGACATTTTAGGTGAATAATTAAATATATCTTGGAGTTCAACCTCTGAGTGTGTGCAGATACAAATGCCTCTGTTCTGGAGCCTTTGACGCCATCAATTGGTAGGGACTGTGGGACATCTTTCTTAAATTCAGCTCTCCACAGAAATTTGTCTCCATCTTACAGTACCATACCAACCAATGGATCTACAATAGAACCAATCACAGGGCTGCATCATTGTCCTAAAACTTTTCTGAAACCTCAGCAGGTCAGGCTGCACCTATGAAAAGAGAAACAAAGCTAACATTTCAGATCAAGAATGGTCTGATGAAGAGTCTCCGACCTGAAACGTTGACCTGTTTCTCTTCCCACAGATGTGGCCTTACCAACTGAGTGTTTATTTTGTATGTGCAGATTTTTTGATTTTCACTTTTCTGAATCTTTCTCGCCACTTTGTTGCTGTGAGAGAGGAGCAGTACTGAAGGAGCGCTATACTGTCTCTGAGAGACAGGCCAGTGGGAGTGTTCCACTGTCAGATGATTAAATTGCATTGATTGTTGGTGATGGTGTGATCCTGAGAGAGTTAAGGACATAGTCCTCGGATTCCTTCTTGTTGTTAGACCAGGAGCAAGCAGGCAGTTAAAGTACCCCCTCCCTCCCCTGTCAACCCGAGCAGTGATGAATTCTGTTCAGAATTGTTACCTTTGGTCTGTACTGGGTCAGTGCGAATGGTGACGTCCATAAAAACATCACCCCCTCTTTCCCCAACCTACCTCAGGATATTCAAAGTTGTTATGAATAATTCCTGACCATGTGCTGCACTCTGATTGCATCCTTGCAGATATTTCATTGAAAAGGACTGTAGATGCGGGTTGAGTTTCGCTTTGGGCAGTGAGGGAGCTTAAAATGGAGGGAAATTGTGCCTTGGGTGCTCTCAGCTTGGTGGGAGTGCTGGAGTGAATGTGGATGGTGGCCAGACTAACATAGTGTTAGGTCTTGTTCCCAGAGTTGGGTCAAAGGAGAGAAACTAAACACTGCAGAATCTGAAAGTCTGAAATAAGACTCAGAAATGTTGGAAGTATTTAGGTGAGATGGACTTGGACAGAGGAGACGTTTCGGAACGATGATGTTTCATTAGGACTTGCCGTTTAGCTTCATATCAATAGTGAAAAGAAAGAAGAGTGAGCAGAAGCCGGCAGTACCACCACACTGCCATTCAATTATGATCATGGGTGACTTGGTGTTTGACTTTACCTCCACTTTCCTGCCTAAACTCTATAACCTGGATTCCCCTGCTGTTCAAAAATCTTATCTATCTCGCCTTAAATATAGCATCATGGAGTCGTACAGCACAGAAGCAGGCCCCTACTATCGAGAACCCATCTGAACAAATCCCATTTTCCAGGATTTGGTCCATAGTCTTCTGTGCCTTGCCAATGAAGTGATTATCTAAATGCTAATTCAAGACAGAGTGCTCCAGATTCCAACCGCCCTTTGGGTGAAAACATTCTTTCTCAGATCACCTCTAAACCTCCCAACCTTTACCCTTGTTTTATACACCTCTGCTATGGGGAAAAGTTTCTTACTGTCTTACTATCTATGCCCTGCACAGTTTATACCTTAATCAGGTCCCCTCTCAGCCTCTTCAGCTCCAAGGAAAAAAGGTCCAACCTATCCAGTCTCTCTTCATAACTAAAACTCCATCCCAGGTAACATCCTGGTGAATCTCTTCTGTATCCTCTCCTGTGCAATCACATCATTCCTACAGTGTGACTACCAGAACTGCAGGTTTCTCCAACTGTGACCTAAACCAATATTTTATAAAGCAACACATGAGACGCTGGAGGAACTTGGCAGGTTAGGCAACATCTATGGAGACCGACCTGAAGAGTCGACTGTCCACTTTCCTCCACAGATGCTGCCTGACCTGCTGAGTTCCTCCAGCACCTCACGTGTTGCTCCAGATTTCAGGGTCTGCGGTCTCGTCTCTCCAATATTTGTACCATGACCTCCCATCTCTTTTATTCTGCCCCAGCTAGTATTCTGTATGCATTATTAACCACCTTATCTAACTGTACTGCTGTGATGAAACAAGAATTTCTCAGTGGTTCTGATGGAAAGTTGTCAACTATATCATTGTCTGACCTGTTGACCATTTCCCATATTTTATGGTTTTAGTCCCAGGAATGCTGTTCCTTTCTTGTTTTCACCACAGGTCTCATTTTGCCCACTGTTGAATCACAGTTGGCTTTCAAGTGCCTTGAATGAGCCTGTAATCATTGCATCTAGTGACACAGCATGATTTATTGAGCTTTCTACACAACATAGCATTGTCTGCCTCCTGAGATGCTGGTAAAGCAGCTTGATTGCTTGTGACTCTACAGCAGGGGTTCAATCAATCCCTTGCTGCTGCTGATTTCAGCTGTACAACTATCATCACTATTCTCTGCTGGTTCTCAGCCTTTCCACTGTCCAATTCACCTTATTCAAAAGCTTTTACTTAAGTTTTGAATCTCACTAATAGTAGGACCTTCCTTGGCTCAAGGTAATAAGAGAAGGGTGTATGGAAGGTTGTAAATAATTTTGTGCATGGGCGATGGTGCAGGATTTAGCGGTTACCACTGAACTCTAATGGTGTTAATGTGCACTGGAGCACATTCTATGTAGCTGCAACCTGATTTGAAGGCAGTTCCAAGGCCCTTATCTAACTGTATGCACTGTACAAGACTACAATATTGCTTAGATTTGGTTTTGAGTGGACTTGATTGAAGGGGAAGGTTTCCTCAACTCTTTTCTGAGAGTCCTGAATGAATATTGCTTAGATTTGGTTTTGAGTGGACTTGATTGAAGGGGAAGGTTTCCTCAACTCTTTTCTGAGAGTCCTGAATGAAATAACATTGGGCATCAGCTTCCAATACTGCCAGGCAAGTGACTGATTTAAAACAGTAGTCTCCGTGAGTATTTCCAGGGTTTTCTGATTTTGCTTTAGATTTCCAGCATCTGCAGGTTTTTTGATTTTCACCCCTCGGCCTCCTTCACTCCAGGGAAAACCAATCCAGTTTATCCAAACTCTCCCCATAACTAAAGTCCTTCATTCCAGGTAACACCCCGGTGAATCTCCTCTGCACTCTCCAGCGCAACCACATCCTTCCAGTGTGTCAACCAGAGCTACACAGTGATCCATGCAGCCTAATCAGTGTTTTGTAAAGCTGCAACATAAGATCCAAACTTTGAAATTCAATGTCCTGACTTCTGAAGACAAGCATGCCTTGTTCACCACCCTATCTACCTGTGTTGCCACTTCGAGGGAAATATGGACTTGAACCCTGAGGTCCCCTTGTCACCAACATTCCTCAGCACCCTGCCACCTCTGTATATGTCCTACCTTTATCTGACTTCCCAAAATGTATT
Organism: Pristis pectinata; assembly: GCF_009764475.1. Classification (NCBI taxonomy): domain Eukaryota; kingdom Metazoa; phylum Chordata; class Chondrichthyes; order Rhinopristiformes; family Pristidae; genus Pristis; species Pristis pectinata. The sequence continues at coordinate 1,319,602 of NC_067415.1, read as the reverse complement.
ATCTTGCACTTGTTGGGATTAAATTCCATCTGCCAATGCTCCGCCCAACTTTCCATCTGATCTATTTCCTGCTGTAGCTTTAGACAGCCTTCCCCTATCCTCATCACCATCAACTTTCATGTCATCCACTAATTTGCTAAACTATATTCAATATCTATCACAAACAACAAGGGTCCCAGCACCGATCCCTGTGTACACCACTGGTCACAGACTTCCAATCAGGAAAGCATCCCTCTACCACCACCCTCTGCTTCCCATCACCAAGCCAATTTTGGATCCAGTTAGCCAGCTTGCCTTGGATCCTGTGTGCTTTAATCTTCTAGACCAGCCTACCATGCAGGACCTTGTCAAATGCCTTACTAAAGTCCATATAAACGACATCTATCATCCTGCTTCTTCAATCTTAGTTATCTCCTCAAAATCTCAATCAAATTAGCGAGACAGGATTTCCCCCTCATAAAGCTATGCTGACTATCCCTGATCAGCCCCTGCCTTTCCAAGTGTGTATAAATCTTGTTCCTTAGGATTTTCTCCAATAACTTCCCCACCACCGCTGTAAAGCTTACTGGCCTGTAATTATCTGGCTTATTGCTGCTGCCCTAAGTGAAGGAACAGCATTAGCTATCTTCCAGTCTTCTCGCACCTCACCTATGGCAACCAACGGTGCAAAAATCTCCATCATGGGTCCCAGCAACCTCCTTGATTGCTTTGCAATCTCATATGGCAATGGGATTTATCAACCAATATGTCCCATGACATCTAACATCTCCTGATACTGACCTGCTCCAGGTTATCCATGTACCCCTCCCTGAACTCACTGTCCTCCATGTCCTCGGTGAATACAGAGAGAAATATTCATTTAGGGCCTCGCCCACGTCGCCTGCCTCCACACATAGATTACCCCTAAGGTGTCCCACCATTTCTCTGGCTTACCCTCTTGCTCCTGATGTTCTCCAGTGTAGAGAAGGCCACATGGTGAACACCAAATGTGGTACACTAGACTGGAAGAAGTGCAAGTGAATTGCTGCTGCACCTGGAAAGATTGGTTGAGTCCCCAGATAGAGGGAAGGGAAGAGGTGAAAGGACCAGGTGATGCAGTTGCATGGGAAATGCTGTAAGAGTGGGGAGCAGGGAAACATGAAGGAATGGATCTGTTTGAAATGCTGAAAGGGGAAGGAAATGTGTGTCTGATGGTGGAATCTTGTTGGAGCTAGCGGAAATTTCGAAGGATGATCCATTGAATGTAGAGGCCAATATAGTGGAAGGAGACTACCAGGGACTCTGTCCAGGAGGAGATGGGGGGTGGAGAATCAGGTATGGAAAATAGATATGATATGGTCAAAGAGCTCTGTCTGTTATGGTAGAGGGCACCCCACAGTTCAAGAGGAAGGAAGACATTCCAGAAGGATGGAATGTGTCATCATCAGAGCAAATGTGACAGACCCAGAGGGACTAGGAGAATGGAAAGGAATCCTCATAGGAGGCAGGCTGGGAGGAATTATAATCAAGGTAGCTGTGGGGCTTGTAGTGGGCTTGGTGACTAGCCTGTCCCCCAAAGTAGAGATAGTGAGTTCCGGAAAGGGAAGTGTCAAAGACAGACCACGTGAAGCAGGGTGGAAATTGGCAGCAAGTGATGAGGTCTTTGAGTTCTCTGCACCAATGGAGTCATCGGTGTACTGGTGAAAAAGTTGGGAGAGTGGACCTAAGGAAGACAGATGAAGACTTTCACATATCCCAGACAAAGATGGGCTTAGCCTGGGCTCATGGCAGTGCCTACAGCTACACCTTCCAACTCCGAAAATGAGGAATTGGCAGGGCGGGGGAGTGGCATTAGCTGGATTGCACCTACATAGAGCCAGTATGTTCTTGATGGGCTGAAGGACATCCTACCATAATCGTCCCAGTATACCTGCATACACATTCAACAGATTGTTCTTCGTGAGATGTTGTACTGAGATGCTGTTTGCCTTCTCAGATGGACTATAAGAATACTATGTTATTGGCTGTGAAATGCTTTGGGACATCTTGATGGAGGAAGTCAATAGTGCTATAGAAACAAGCCAGTATTTTTTGTGATGTTCTTCAAAACCTAACACACTTTTCAAGTTAAAGTTTAAATGGATTAATGTCAGACTGTAATCCCTCCTTGGCTCTGATGTCTGGCTTTTGTTGATTTGACAGATTGGCTGTGAATAACCTCACCCTGGCCTGCTCTCTGCTGAAAGTGAATGATCGAAGCCACCGGCAGAAGCTGCAGCTCAAGGCTCTGGACACTGTGCTCTTCGGGCCACCCCTGTGTAAGTTACAGTTCTCATGGTTACCTCCCAACTAATATTCACCCATAAATCTGATTGCACTTCATGTACTTCAGTGGGGATACAGGAGACTGCAGATGCTGGAATCTGAAGCAATACATGATGTGGAGGATCCCAGCGGGTCAGGCAGCATCTGTGGAGGGGAATGGACAGTTGACGTTTGGGGTCGAGACCCTTCATCTGGACTGCTGTCAGCAGGCTAAGTGCAATGATCCAGTCCATCCTGCTGATCCTTCATCCCTCCATAGATAGTTCCTGACCTGTTGAGTTCCTCCAGCATCTTGTGTGTTACTCCAGTGGGAATGTTGCTGCTTGTGTGCTGTGTAGCCGTGGATCAGAGAATCCAGTCTGCCACCTTTTGCTTTGCTCTAAGCCATGTGCTGGGAAACACTGTTTGTGCTGCTCGAGCTCTGTTGATGATGTGCCAGCTGTGCTCTGACGTTGATAGCATGTACGTAGAACAATACAGAACAGGAACAGGCCATTTGGCCCATGATGCCTGTGCTGACCATGATGCCTGTGCCGACCATGATGCCAATTTAAACTAAATCCACCTGCACGTGATCTGTAGCCCTTTATTCCCTGCCTGTTCATGTGCCTGTCTAAATGCCTCGTAAATGTTGCTATCATATCTGCTTCCACCACCTCCCCTGGCAGTGCGTTCCAGGCACCTACTATCTATCAGTAGAGTGTAGACCAGTGCAGCACAGGAACAGCCCTCCATCTCAGGATGTTGTGCCGAACTAACTAAATTAATAATACCTAATCCCTTCTGCCTACACAGTGTCCAGATCCCACCATTCTCTGCATATTCATGTGCCTATCTAATAGCCTCTTAAACGCCTCTGTATTATCTGCTTCCACCACTACCCCTGGCAGCGTATTCCAGGCACTCTCTGTGTAAAAGAAAAAACTTGCCTCGCACATCGTTGAACTTACCCCGTCTCACCTTAAATGCATGCCCTCTAGTATTAGACATTTTGACCGTGGGGTAAAGATACCAGCTGTCTATCTATGCCTCTCATAATTTTATAAACTTCTATCAGATCTCCCCTTAGCCTCCGCCTCTCCAAAGAAAACTTTATCCAACCTCTCCTTATAGCACATGCCTTCCTGATCCTGTCTGCTTTAATTTTGCACACCAATGTCTTGTATGGGACTTTATCCAAGCTCTTCAGAAAATTAAAGTGGTTCTCCCTATCTATTCTCCCAATTACATCCTCAAATAAAACTCCATCGGATTTGTCAAATATGATTCCTTTATGATAGCCTCTTTCATTTTCTTACTGATGTTAGAGTAACTGGTTTGTAGTTTCATTTTTTTCTCTCTCCTTTTTTTAAACAGCTGGGTTACAATTGCCACCCTGCAATATCCAGATGGTGAAGATTAGGGAGAGAATTCTTAGCTCAGGGCCCAGGCAGGAATGCACGACTACCAGTGGCAGAAGGATAGAAATCATGAAGATGCAAGAGACCAGGAGCAGAGATTTCTGAGGGTTGTAGTGCTTGAGGAGGCGGTGGAGGGTGAGTAAATGAGGCTGTGGAGCGATTTGGAAACAAAGGCTAGAATTTTAAAATCAAGGTTTTAATTAGCAGGGAGCCTGTGTGTGTCAGTGAGCACACAACATGGACTTTGGGAATTTTAGTGGGAGTTAGGACACAGCAACAAATTACTGGAAGGACTTAAAGTATATGTAAGTGACAAGCCTGTCAGGTGTCTGCTGGAATTGTCGTGTCTACAGTAACGGAGGCACAGTGAGGGTTCTAGCAGCTGGTGAGCTGAGGAGGGGATGCATTCAGGGAGATTACTGAGATAGAAATAGGTAGTCGGTGATATGTGATTGAAAGTTCACCTTGGCCAGAAATAACAGCAGGGTTAGGAATGGGCTGCTTCAGTTCCAGAAGAGGGACGTTATCAGTGAGTGGAGGTAAAGTCTGTGATAAGGACAGGTCTTTTTGATGTTATACTTGATGTTGTACAAGCTGTGAGACAGTGGGGGAATTGATAGAGGTGGAAGTAAGGTTGGTCACTGTCATCAGTAGCTGCTGCTGGATTTTGGACAGTCGTTGCAAAGGTGAACAAGCAGAGCCACGATTGGATTCTTGGAGAATCGAGAGGAAATGGCTGGTTTCGGTGCGGCTGGAGGAGGCTCATTGGAAGCTCCCTGGCAGGATGATTCAGGGAGCCTTGGTTGTGCACAGCCTGTAAGCCAATTACTGCAGCCCCTGCCCCGTCCCACTGTAGTTGCTGTTGGTGAAACAGGTGCTTGTACAATATAGCAGGAATGTGGTGAGTGTCACAGTTCCATCAGTCCCTTTGTGGGAGCACTCTAGTATTATTTATAGTTCCCAATGGAGGCAAGGTTTTCTAGAGGACTCGGCACTGAAAAGATTTCCAGGTCCTCTGAGAGAATAAAAGAATCACTATGGCACTAAAGGAGGCCATTCAGCCCATTGTTTATACCAGCTAAATGCAAGACCAATCGAGTTATTCCACTTTCCAGCTTCCCACCATAACCCTGCAAGTTCTCTCCTTTTTGCTTACTTAACCAGATTCCATCGAACACTACAATCTTCCTCCGCTCCTTTCTCTGCAAGTGCATTGCAAACCTAAATAACTCTCTACACAAAACAAAACTTGCCTCATACCACTTTCGTTCTCTGCCCCCGGTCCTTGACCCATCCACAAATGGGAACCGTCCGTCTCTATCTACTGTGTTTATCCTATTCATGATTTTAAATGCCTCTGTCACTTCTCATAATCTCCTCTGTTCCAAGGAGCATGGCTGGGAGGATTGGATGGATCTCCCTACAGTATGGGCAGGGATAGGATGGATCTCCCATCAGACTGCTTTTTCTTCCTATTTTCCATCTGCTTCATCGTGCCTTGTGGAGGGAATCTTGCTGTCATTACCTGGTCTGACTTGTACTTGGAACATGTACCACAGGGGATGAACGACTTTCAGCTTCGCTTTGATAAGGCTTTGCAAACCACTTAATTAAGGCAACTAAGGATGACAATAAATACCAAGATTGTGACTGGCCCCAGATCTCAACAATGAGTTAAAAAGCTGCCTCTGAGTTCTGCAGTCACAGTCAAATTACAGTCAGGTATAACAGCTTGTGTTATGCAAGAGCATCTGTTAATAATTTAAATTTACAACACAAAGTACAGGAAAGCAATGCCCATGTGTTTGAAGGTTAACCTTGGAAAGATTTGGGTCAGGGTCACATGCTGCAGCTACTCACATCAATCGATCTCCATCAACTGGATTTCTGACAAAACCTGCGGGCGTGATGCCAATCGCACAATGTTTGGATCCCACGTGGCCAGATGGATCTTTAGGACTGATGGGAAAATATTGGAAATTGAATGAAGAATGTCGTTATAAGGCCGGTGCGTTCTGTGTTCATCCTTAATGGATTCAGTTCACTCACAGTGATACAATCACATTGGAAATGTTGACTGATCCCTCCCATCACTCTCTATTGATGAATCTATAGCAGATCCAGATTTGAGGTGAGAAAACCTCGTGAGGGAATGCTGTGGGAACCACAGGTCTCAACTCATCTACCCCTTTACCCCTTCCATCATCCACTCACCTTGATGGGGCAGCTCCAACAACACTCCCTCCCATTCAGGGCAAAGTAGCCCATTTGACTGCCCCAACCCCCCCCCCCCCCCCCCCCCAAATTAAAATGTACATTTCCTCCAACTTAATGCACAATCATTGAGTTTGTGTACACACCCTCTAACATGCGTAAACAGAGCAACATGTACACTCGTGCACATAAGCAGGTGCCTTGCTGTATTTAAACTGACAAGGGGATATCAGTGAGAGCTGGTGATGTAGAACAAAACAATTCATTCAAATGTAAGCTGTTTTCCTTCCACCAAATACATTGTGAGGCTCAACAACTTCATGATGCGTGGCAAGTATCACCTGCTCATTCTTGGCACAGGATACCCAGCCTCTAACATAGTTACAGCACAGAATATATGTGTCTGATCCAGTGGAGTGTCTGGTTAATTGTAATTCCTGGGGCCTTGTTGGTGGGTCCTTGTCGATGGCTATGCCACTGAAGATTGAGAGGAGGTGGTCATTGCTCAGCACATCTGTGGATCACATGTTATTTGGCACATCAGGCCATGCCTGAATGTTGTCTGGGTCTTGCCACTTGCAGGCATGGGCTGCTTCACTTTCTGAGGAGCTGCGAATGAAATTGAATGTCGTGCAGTCATCAGGGAACATCCCCACTTCTGTCCTTGTGTTGGAAGGAAGGTGAAGGTGATTGGGTCAAGGATGCTGAGCCGAGGAACTCCTGTTGTGATGTCCTGGGGCTGGGATGGTTGACCAATGATGACCATCATCGTTTGAGCAGGGTGTGACTCAGCCACAGGAGTGTTTTCCCCTTGATGCCAGATGTGTGTGTAGGGCTGAATGTAAGTGATCCACTTCCCTAAATGGGGCACCTATTTCCATTCTAACAAATGGAGGAGTCACAATGAGGGCAGTGCAAGGTATTACCAAGGTGGTAATGGCTCCTGGTTAATCACTGGTTCAATTTTAGAATTGTTTTCAAATTCTTCCTTTGTCAGTCTTGATCTTCCCTGTTTCTGTGGGTCTCCTGCCCCCTCCATTTGCTGTCCTGGGCATCTCTAAGCTTCTGCAGGCATGCCCTTTGATCATTCCTGATTTTCATTGTTCCACCATTGGCAGCAGTGCTGGGTTTGAGCTCTGGAATTATTTCTCTAAGCTTTACTTCCCTCTCCTGCATTACTAGCACATACTCGCAGGATGGAAGGAGGCCATTCGAGGCTGTTCTGACTAATTGCACCCCCACTCCCCCACCCAGTCCCCATATCCCAGGAATTCCTTTTCTTGTATAGTGATCCAGCTCCTTTTTAATGCTACAATTGAATCTTCCTTCACTAAACCCCTGGCAATGATTTCCACACCTTAATTACTTGCTCTGTAGAAACAGATTTGTCACGTGTCACATTCGGTTCTTTTGCCAGTCACCACCTTTATTTGTCTCCTGGGTCTTGACTCTGCCTTACATCTTCCCTAGAATGTGGCACCCAGGTTTGGACATCGTACTCCAGTGTGGCTGAACTGGTGTTTATAAAGGTTCATCATGACTATCTTCCTCATGTACTCATTGTCTTCATTTATAAAGCCCAGAACTTTCACAACCTATCATGCCTCATTCAACAGACCGATGTCTCCTTTTTGGAACTGCCTTGGAAAATACTCCTTAAAATTTCCCTGATTTTCCATGCTTCTGATTGTGCTCCAATGAATTGCTGTTTGTGTCCATTGTTACATCTCTGCTCACGCAGACTGGACAGGTGATGGAAGGTAACAAATTGCACAGCAAATGGGACAAATTGAGTTTAAATAAGAGAGTGCATATAGGCTTAATTTGAACGCAGAGGAGGAAGCATTGTGCTGGGTTTTTGAGTCTTAGGCCCAAAGGTAAACATTCCCTTTTCAAACCCAGTGAGAGAAAGGGATAGGAGTCTGAGATTGAAAAGCCATTCCATATGAGAACCTGGTTGATGCATCTGCCATTTAATGGAAAGACGTTTGACTGTTTTTCTCACAGCAAATTTTACTGAGTGTTGTGTTGGAAAAGTCTGTTCAAAAGTACAGACGTCAGCTTTTCTCAAATAACAGCCCAGGAACTAAAAATACCATTCCTTATCTCATTGCTGCTTTGAAAATAGGAAGTGATAATCTGGGTTTAATCTCAGCCATATCCCAGCTGATTAATATTTCCATTGACTAGAGATACAGTGACCTGCAGAAGCTGCCTGCAGAGCAGGTGAGGTGGAACCAGCTTGGGCTGCCAATCCACACTGCCCCAGAGTGAGCCAGCTGCTGCACTGCCACACGTGGGAGTACAGCTGGGCCAGGCCGGGCTTCATTTGTGGGATATATAAAGCTACTTAACTCTACTGGGACAGGAGAAAGCAAAAGAAATAGCACTCGTGCTGAGGATGTATCAGGAGGCAATGCCATTACATAGTTTTAAATTTAACTAGCAACATGGAAACAGGCCAGTGGTAATGCTCCACACAAGCATCTTCCTACCTTGCTCCTTCTCACTGTCAACAAATCCTTCTGTGCCTTTTCCCCTCATTGACCCCCAAGGTGGGTCTGTGCTACTGGCGTCAGCAACACAAAATCCTGAGCTGACATTCCAGAACAGTATTGAGTGAGTGCCACACCATGGGGGGAGGGGGGGGTGGGAGGCAGTACTGAGGAAACGCCACACCGGAGGGGGGGGTGCGGTACTGAGGGTCACATTGTGGGAGGGGCAGTACTGAGGGAGGATCACAGTGTGGGAGGGGCTGTACTGAGGGAGGGTCACACTGTGGGAGGGGTGGCACTGAGGGAGTGCTGCGCTGTTACAGGAGGCAGTACTGAGGGAGTGCAGTGATGATAGGATGTGAAGCTGGAATTTTGGAACTGTTGTTTTCTGGAATGGAAATCAGATGAAAACCCCATTTGCACACTGATAAGGCAATAACAGATACTCTGGCACTGTGAGTGGGTCGGGGGGATCATGAGAGGATCTCTAGTCAATCACGTTGCTACTGTGGGAGCTCACCGTGTGCTGAGTGCTTCCTCCATTACAGATGTGATCTGACTTCAAAGGTGCCTCAGTGGCTGTGAAGTTCTGTGATGCTCTGTGAAAGGAATGAAAGTTTCTTCTTCCTCACTCTTTTGTGTTATTGATGACTGGTTGAAGCTCACAGTACACTGCACTAGGGGACAGGGTCATTAAGATGCGTTATTACTGCAACGCTGCACACTTACTGAGCCCTCTATTGGAACTATTAGCAGGCGTACTGTTAAATGGCATGCTGTTACTAAGGGAGAGGATTGACTGTGCCACTGTAATCACATGTTGTTACTGAGGGAGGAGATTGATTGTGTTACTTTAATATCCTGTTGTTACTGAACCCTTGACATTCAGTATTGCCTGGAGTATAGAGCAGTTTAAATCATCATCTACTGCAAGATTGCATAATCCTCCATGAATGTATAGTGTAGAGGGAGCTTTACTCAGTGCCTAATCCATCTGTCCCTGCCCTGGGAGTGTGTGATGGGACAGTGTGGAAGGAGTTTTACCTCATGTCTAACCCATCTATCCCTGTCCTAAGAGAGTGTTACAGGATGGTGTTGATGGGGTGCTGTAGTTAACAACCATGGGACAGTGTAGGAATTTTACTCCTTGTCTGACCCATGTGTCCCTGCCCTGGTGTATGTGACGGGACGGTGTTGGGGTTTTACTCCTTGTCTGACCCATGTGTCCCTGCCCTAGTGTGTGTGACAGGACGGTGTAGGAATTTTACTCTGTGTCTAACCCATGTGTCCCTGCCCTGGTGTGTGTGACGGGACAGTGCAGGGTGAACTGTATCCTTGACCTGACCATTGGAAGTTGCAGGGATGTTACGTCCTGCTCTTCTCTCTGTCCGCCTTCTCCTGCAGACTCAGTTTTTGTCTCTGGTTTGCAGTGACTCGTCACAACCACCTGAAGGATTTCATGCTGGTGGTTTCCATAGTGATTGGTGTGGGTGGCTGCTGGTTTGCGTACATCCAGAACCGTTACTCCAAAGAACACATGAAGAGAATGATGAAAGACCTGGAGGGCTTGCAAAAAGCAGAGCAGAGTCTGCACGACCTGCAGGAGAGGTAAGGATCTGGGAACTAGTGCTCCTCGCTGCTACAGAGGTCTAGTGCTACTCTGAGAAAGCTTCTAAGCAAGCCATTCATTGCTCACCTCTAGGTTCCCTGGGCAGGGGTGCGGGACATGTAGGTGATCTTTTATGCCAATGTAACAGTCTCAGCACACCAGTGTATTTAGGGTCATAGAATTACACAGCATGGAAACAGGCCCTTCGGCCCAACTCGTCCATGCTGATTGTGGTGCCTTCCTGAGCCAGTCCCATTTACCTGTATTGGGCCCCTATCTCTCTAAACCTTTCCTATCCATGTACCCATCCAAATATCTTTTAAACGTTGTCATTGTACCCACCTCTACCTCTGGCAGCTTGTTCAATATACCTAACACCCACTGTGTGGAAAAAAATTGCCCCTCAGGTCCCCTTTAAATCTTTCTCCCCTCGCCTGAAACCTGTGCCCTCCAGTTTTAGACTCCCCTACCCTGGGAAAAGACTGTGACCGTCCACCTTGTCTATTCCCCTCATGATTTTATAAACCTCTGTAATATTTCCTGTATGCTGTTCAGGAAGGCAGCCTCTCACCACCTTCTGAAAGGCAACGTGAGTAGCTACAGGATGCTGTCCTACACCACGGCATTTAGTAAAGCCTCTGACAGTGAGGCAACACTTATGGTCACCTGCAGAAGCCCCAGGAGCCACATAAGAGTCTCCTGCACATTGAAGATAATTTCAGACTGGAGGCCCAGTCTGTACCTCCTTGTCCTTTGTGGCACTTTCAGTCCCCCACCTGGGAGTTACAGTAAGGCCAGGGTGAGGCCGTTTCACGTTGTTAGTGTGGGCGATGTGCTGTGCCGTGCCACCAGGGTTGGCGCTGGCCTTGAACAGGATCACTGGTTGGGCCCGCAGGCTTCTGAAGGCGCAGGAGGAACACCGATCCGTTGAGGTGGAGAAGGTGAACCTGGAGCAGAAGCTGCGTGATGAGATCAACGCGGCGAAGCAGGAAGCCCAGCGACTGCGGGAACTACGGGAAGGCACGGAGAACGAGCTGAGCCGCCAAAAGTATGCGGAGGAGGAGTTGGAACAGGTGGGATTTGTACGTTTCGCTAGGATCAGGTACATTGTGATGCAGTGGGGGATGTGAACACAGGCAGATTCCCCTCACTGTGGGTCGGGAGGGTGCTGAGGACAGATGCTGAGCTTGGGGTAGGGAGACCTTGATGTCCAGGGATATGTCTGATGTGCCCAGGGTGAAGGACAAGAGGAGGGTGGGGGCAGTGATTAGGTAAGGCTGGAGCCTCTGGCATAGTGAGGGGGTCAGTGTCAGCGACAGGATGAGACCTGCACAGGTGGAGCACGTCCTGGTCCAAGGTCAGTGAGTGGAGCCAGTGTTGAAGTGGGTGTGGGCTCTCTGGCACATTAGGTGGGTGGGCCAGTACATGGGCTACAGGTTGGAGATTGGTTCCCTGCCAGGGCTGAGGGGTGGGAGCTGTTGCTAGTGTGGGTATATGTGGGACTCATGAATCCAGCTGTGCATGATCCCAGCAAGGGTGAGGGACAGACAACTGGTGCAGATGGGTATCTCGCAGTACAGCCTGCAGGTTGGATGTCTGCACTGGAATAACACAGACAGGGCCTGCTTGCTTTACTTGCGGCAGTTAGAAGGTTATACTGGGAAATGAAACACGGATCTGCCTCTCTCAGGTACGCATGGCACTGAAGAAAGCAGAGAAGGAGTTGGAATCGCGCGGGAGCTGGTCCCCACCAGAAACTCTGCAGAAGTGGCTGCAGCTGACTCACGAGGTGGAAGTGCAGTATTACAACATCAAGAAGCAGAGTGCCGAGAGGCAGCTGTACATCGCCAAGGAAGGGGTGAGTGCTGCCTCAGAGCGGAAGCAACTGGTGCCGAGGTAGTGAGGAGACCTTCTGTTGTGCAACAATCTGTGATCTTCACTGTGCTGCCTGAAGGAGTGAAGGAAGCAGATTCAGCAATAGCTTCCACAGGAATCTGGTGGAATGCTGGTAGAGGAAAGGCTGCAGGGGGCAGAGATCAGGCTGGGGACTGGGGCCAATTCAAGGGGAGACACAAGAATCTGGAGCTGGACGCTGGAGGAGCTCAGCGGGTCAGGCAGCATCTGTGGAGGCAAATGGACAGTTGATGTTTTGTGTTGAGACCCTTTATCTGGATGGGGTGTTATAATTGCATTGCACATTTACAGCGGGTGTTATACTAACTCAGAAGTGAGCTTCAGAGTGTATCTTGACAGGAAGAGCAAAAAGGTGAAATGCAATAGTTCAACAGTATGTGCAGGAATATAGGGACCTTGTGTGTAAGTCTTTCAAAATAACAGGGTGTTTTGAGAACCTGATTAGTAAAGAAGGGGTTGTTAGTCCCTGAAATGAAAATCAAAAAGTGCCGGAAACACTCAGCAACTCTAGCAACACCTGTGGAAACAGTTGATGTTTCTGGATGATCACACTTTGTCCTAAAATTTTAACCATCTCTTCCCACAGATGTTGTCTGACATGGAGTATTTCCAGCGTTTTTTGTTTTTGTTTCTGTTGGAGTGCTGCATCTAATTCTGTGAGCAGACATTAGGAAGGGTGTGCAGCAACACACACAATGCTGAGTTTCCAGATTCCAGCATCTGCAGTTTCCTGTGTCTCCATTAGGAAGACTGCGAATGTCCTGGAGTGGATGTAGTGAGGATTTAGAAGACTGGTTCCAGGGATGAGAGACATCACCCATGAGGTTAAACTGGAGATGCTGGGGTTGTCCTCCTTGGATCCTTGGTTTAGATAAAGAGGTGCTGTTCCTATTAGCAAGTGGTTCAAGGCCATGGAGAGAGGCTTAAAGTGAAGGGTGATATGAGGAAAATCTTTGTTAAGCGGACTGGTTATGGTCCAGAGCACTGCCTGTGAGTGTGGGTGACAGTCAGTCATGTCTTTTAAATGGGAACTGAATAAGTGAGAAAGAGGGGCAATGGGACTGATGAGATTATTTCTAAAGAGCCAGCAGTGATTTGATGGGCTGAATGGCCGGTTGCGTGGTAACTATTTTGTGATCCTTGATCCAGTGGGATTTGAACTTTTAATGAAAAACAAAAAAAAACTGCACATGCTGAAAACCTGAACAAAAAATACTCAGCCAGTTCTGCTACAGTACAAACGGGAAAAGCTGGTTATCTGAAATGCAGTGTTTGGGCCTGAGGACTGCAACTTGCCCAGTCAGATGATGAGATGCTGCTTCTGAAGCCTATGCTGTTCCAACAACACCCAGCAGAAGAGTCCAAAGGCAGAGGTGAGAGTGTGGTGGAGAGATAACTCCTAGTCGACGTGTTCTGCAAAGTGGTCACCCAATCTGCATTTGGTCTTATCTGTTAAATGCAGTATAAATTGGAAGAGGTTTACTCTGGTGATCACAATGTTGTCTCCTTAGTTGGAGATTCCATAGATGGGTGACCACTCTGCAGAACTCCTCCATTATCCTCAAGGGTGACCCTGAACTTCCAGATGTCTGACATTATTTCCACATCCCACTCCCACTTGGACCTCTCCATCTTTGGGCTCCTGCACTGTTCCAATAGAACCTGATGTAGGTTCAAGGAACAGACCTCATCTTCTGAGTAGGCACATCACAATCTTGGGGGAAGTATTGAATTCAGCAAGTCCAGATAACCAGCCTTTCCAGTTTGTGTCAAAACTTGGGATTATTTGTGCAGGGCTCACACTGGCCCCAGGCAGCACATCATTTTAACAGAGTGACCTTCCAAAGATGGATTTCTGCAAGTTCACTCCCTCTTTATCTCTCACCCCCCCCACCCACCCCCCCTCCTCTCCGCCACTTCCCATCTACAGGCAGAAAAAATAAAGAAGAAGAGAAACACATTGTTTGGAACTTTCCATGTGGCGCACAGCTCCTCACTGGATGACGTTGATCACAAAATCCTCGCTGCAAAGTAAGCTCTGAGCCCGTGGAGGTGGAACATGGGGTGGGGGGGAGTAATGGTTTTCAGCTAGGTTACAGACAGGGCCTGAAGAGGAATATTGCATTCAGAGCTCAGGCTTTGACCAAACAATGCTTTTATCATCTCCATGGAGAGCTCAGCCCAGTGACCAGGAACGGCGGCACACATTAACTGTTGTCCACATGCATGTGCAGTGGGAGTCCTTGCGTGTTATTGTCCCAGTGACCAGAATCTGACTCTCCAACAGGGTTTTATAGATATAAAGGAGAAGCTTGGGATTGGCTGGTTGGATGTAAGAACATGGAACATTACAGCACAGTACAGGCCCTTTGGCCCACAATGTTGTGCAACCTTTTAACGTACTCTGAGATCTATCTAACCCTTCCCTCCCACATAGCCTCAATTTTTCTATCATTCATGTGCCTATCTAAGAGTCTCTTAAATGTCCCTAATGTATCTGCCTCCACCACCTCTGCCGGCAGTGCGTTCCACCAGTCTGTGTGTAAAAAAAAACTTACCTCTGACATCCCCCCTATAGCTTCCTCCAGTTACCACTAGGATCGGTGCTGGTGACTAGAGGAAGGTATCAGGGGTATATCTGGTCACAGACTTCCAGTCAGAATAGCATCCCTCCACCGCTACTTCTGTCTTCTATGGCCAAGGCAATTTTGAATCCAATCTACTAAGTTTCCATGGATCCCATTGGCCTTCATCTCTTAGACCAGCCTACTGTGAGGGACCTTGTTGAAAGCTTCACCCCGACCTCATCAATCATTCTCAAAACAAAACCTCAATCAAGTTTGTAAGACATGACCTCCCCTGCACAAAGCCATGCTGACTGTCGCTAATGTCTATGCTTTTCCTGAGGCAAGTAGATCCTATGCCTAAGAATCTTCTCCAGTAATTTTCCTACCACTTATGTAAGGCTCAACGGCCTATAATTTCCTGGTTTGTCTTTATTGCCCTTCTTAAACAGAGGAACAACCTTACTGGAAGCCTTATAAAAATCCAAATGCACCATATCCATTGGTATCCACTCTGCTAGGTAGACGCTCAAAGAACTCCAGTAGATTCATCACACATAATTGTCATTTCATAAGTCTACATTGACTGCTCAGTTATATTATTATTTTCTAAGTGGCTTGATCTTTTATTATAGATGCCAATGTTTTCCCAACCAGATAGCAAGTTGTCAGTTCCCCGGTTTCTCTCTCTGCCTCCTTTCTTAAACAGTGGGGTCGCATTTTGCATTCTCCAATCTGCAGGAACTGTTCCAGAATCTCTGACGTTTTGGAAGATGGTAACCAGATCATCTACTACCTCCTTCGCTACCTCTTTCAAAGCTCTGGGATGTAGATCATCAGTTCCTTGGGATTTATCAGTTTCCCATCTCATTAATTTCTTGAGCGTTTTATTTCTAAATTAGGGTTAGATGTAAAGGGATATTTTGGGGGCTAGAGGGGTCTGGGTTTCTGGGACTAGGTTGGGTAGTGATTGTGGAGAGCTTGGTGAATCTGAGGTCCTGTCAGTGTTTCTGGACTGGAATAGAAATGGTCAGGGTTGTACTGATACATCTGAAATTACCTGGGCTGCGTCGGTTGTCCTTGGTCTTTGGGGTCTGCCAAACTGTGTGGCACCTACAGTGAGCTGCCTACCTTCCCCCACAGGCAGTCCCTGAGTGAGGTCACCGCCGCACTACGGGAGCGACTCCATCGCTGGCAACAGATTGAAATGCTCTGCAAATTTCAAATCGTCAATAATCCCGGGATCAGTGCCCTGCACTCAGTGTTGAACATGGATCCAAGCTGGCTTGGACAAAGCAGATCCACCCCAACACATTTCATTCTGACTGATGATCTGGATGATATGGAAGAGGAGCTGGTCACTCCAGTCACCCTCCAATGTAAGTAATGATTCTCGTTAATTACCATAGGAAGTTCAGCAAAAAAACCTGGCTGAAATTCATCCAATCCCTCAATCCCACCTTCTCCAAATCCCTCAACTCCATCCCACCCCCTTTACCATTTCCCTCAGCCTCAGTTTCTTCCCATTCTCCTGTACTCCCATCAGACAGTGAATTTGGATTTTTGAATAATGTAGACCTGCTGTGATGTGTGCTCCTTGCACTGTCCTGGGACACAGGGCTGTCACATATCCCAGTTGAAGGCTCTCAGTGTGAAAGGGGTCAAGAGATGGTGTGTTTATTGCTCGTCACTGAGGCCCATTTCAGAAGACAATTTAAGAGTTGGCCACGTTACTGTGGGTCTGGCATTGCACCAAGGCCAGGCCCAGGAAGGTCACCAGAAGGTCTTCCTGAAGAGCAGGAGTGATGGGATGTTCAGTGACACTCTGGTAGCTTCATTGTCAGTGATGAGCTTTTCATTCCAAACTCATTTTACACAGGTTAATTGAATTTAATTTCCTTGGATATGATGGTTGGGTTGCAGATCACATCTCTAGACTCTGGATTACTTGTCCAGTAACATTAACCACTGTGCTTTTGTACCACAGCTCAGCGTTGCTGTGCATTTATCCCCAGCAAAGTTCAGCAGAATAGACTTAATAAGAAAGATGAGACCTGGTCGTAGTCTCATTCTTCTTCTCTGAGCCTAATCACCAATTCGATTAGACAGTCTGTCCGCGCCTGCAGGATTCAATAGAGTTCCACCTGTTGGGGATTTCTCACTGAAGCACCAGAGAGACCTTAGACCGCCCTTGGTTAGTACTTTGCTGCTGCTCTCCCAGTCAAAAGGGAGAGCAGTTGAGAATGGAGAAAATGTGGCTGACTTTACAACCCAGAGAAGTCCTGGAGAACCTTCAGCCTGCTGGTATTGGAATTGGTTTCACGTACCGAGGTACAGGGAAAAACTTGTCTTGCATACCGTTCGTACAGATCAATTTATTACACGGTGCATTGAGGTAGTACAGGGTAAAAACAGTAACAGAATACAGACTAAAGTGTCACAGCTACAGGAAAGTGCATTGCAGGTATACAAGGTGCAAGGTCATAACAAGGTAGATTGTGAGGTCAAGAGTCCATCCCATCGTATAAGGGAACCGTTCAATAGTCTTATCACAGTGGGATAGAAGCTGTCCTTGAGCCTGCTGGTGTGTACCCTCAGGCTCCTGTATCTTCTGCCTAATGGGAGAGGGGAGAAGAGAGAATGACTCAGGTGGGTGGGGTCTTTGATTATGCTGGCTGCTTCACCAAGGCAGCAAGAAGTATAGACAAGAGTCCATGGAGGGGAGGCTGGTTTCCGTGATGTGTTGGGCTGTGTCCACAACTCTGCAGTTTCTTGCAGTCCTGGGCAGAGCAGTTGCCGTACCAGCTGCTGGTCTGTGTGGTTCATTCTGACACAGAGATCTTCACACTGACCCATTCAGCTTTGGGGCCCAAGAGGAATTTTTTATAATGTGACATTTGAGCAGTTAGCCCCACCCTGACATGTACCACACACCACAAAATAACTGCCCAGCCTTAACCAATTGTTCCATGGGCTTGTAAGCTGCCCCAGGCCCATTGATGGTGCTGCTCTACTTGCATGTCCTGTAGCCATGGCAGTATAATCAGTACAGAACTAGATAGGTAAAACTCTATCGACGTGAGCTCTAATTGCTACAGCACCATATTCCTTACCTTCAAACCTAACCCTCTGCCCAGGGAGAGCACTGTAACCACAATCCCACCAATACTGCTCATGGACAAGTGGCTGGAATCATAGGAATGCACTTTGGAATCTTCATTTAATAACACTGAGTAATTCAGTCATCAGGAACTGGTGCCTGAGTCTGCAGTCCCAGTGTGTAGAATAGTCAGCACTGGGGTAGTGGAAGCACAAATGTGCTGGCTGCTGTAAGTTCCTTCGTAAAGGTTTGCAGAACATTAACGTGTGTTAAATGATTGAATGACTGTCTCTGTTCTTCTGCCAAATGACTGAATTACTGACCTCATCACTGCTGAGAGCTGAGTTTGGCTGGTCAGAGGTGGAACTGATTTAAGGGGCTTGAGCTGTTGATTGTGTTTGAATATTTTCCTGTTTTTTTTCACGGATTGTCTGGGACCAGATATGGCATGGTTAATGGATCACAGAGCCACTGATCGCTCCAGGACACCCCTAGACAATCTGTCAACATGGAGCTCCACTGGTTTGAGATGACATCTATACATATCTTGTTTCTTAATCACCACTTATGCTCACCAAACCAGGGCATGCTGTGCTGCTTGACTCTCTGTAGGTAGTGACTCTGAGCTGCAGTAATAGACACAGGGTTAGAGGGCTTTGCTTCATTCAGACTAATAAGTCAGGCAACAGCCTTTCATCTATTTACTGGGTAGCCCACTGCTGATTCCAGTGAACCAGAGATCCAGAGTGATCCAGTTCATAATTCCAAGTGGGCACTTTGAGGATTTGAGTTCAGTCATAAAAGAATCAGGAAATTAAAAGATGGGCTTGGTGGAGAACAAGCTGGCAAATATGGGGCAAAATGGGATGGGCAAAAAGGTCAGCATGGACGTAGTGGGCCGAAGGGCCTGTTTCTGTGCTGTACGTGATTCTATGACCACATGAGCTTGCTAATCAGATTGTTGACAAGTCCCAAACTGGCTCACTAATGTCCTTGGGGGAGGGACACCTGGCTTTACCTGATTTGTGTCTTTATGTCACTGCAGCCCCACACCAGCATGGATGGCTGGCTCTTAACTTCCATCTGACGTGTTCAAAGAGTCTTTCAGTTGTATCTGGACTGGGATGTGGACTCTGAGGTTCCAGGCCGGCAGGAAATGCAAGGTTGCTACAATAGGAAGGCTAGGACTGAGACACTGAGAGCACAGTTGGCTGGCATGTGGCTTGGAAGTGTGTGACAGGAGAGGGTAGAGGGAGCTTCACCCTGCATCTAACCCTGGGAGTGTGTGATGGGACAGTGTAGAGGGAGCTTCACTCTGTGTCTAACCCATGCTAACCCAGTCCTGGGAGTGTGTGACAGGACATTGTTAAGGAAGTTATCCGTATCCATTTAGTCATTCAAGATTACCCAGTCCCAAAGTGAAAAGTGTTTATTTAAAATACCATCAGCCCCACCCTCTGCATTAACCAGTGAGGCAGCACTCGTTGAAGCAGAGGCATCTAGTCGAGGCCTTTAGGAGCTTAATCTCAAAAATTTATTGACGCTGCCTTGCTGCAACTCTGCTCCAAGTACTCAGTTCCTTTGAGTAAAAACACTGGTGCTCTACTTTGTGCCTCAGCTGAGGAGGGTTATGATAGCTGCTAAGTGTGCAGGAATGGAATCATCAGCTTCCCCAGTTGTTAAATTCCAGACACACCTTTGCAGTGTGTTTGTAAAGAAAGTCTTAGCTGAGGACTCCTGGACTGAACAATAGTGGGTTCAATCCCTGCTACAGCCCAAAAGTTTCAAAGCAGCACCTAGGTAGCTCTACATTGTTGGAGGTACAAGAGATTCTGCAGATGCTGGAATCTGGAGCAACACACACAAAGTGCTGGAGGGACTCAGGGCAGGCAGCATCTATGGAGGGAAATAAACAGTCGATGTTTCAAGTCGAGACCCTTCATCAGGAATTTGTGTTACATTGTTGGAGATATTGTCTTTCCAATGAGACCATGTGGTAACATCTCAAAGGTTCTACTTGAAGAGCAGATAGAGAAGAGAAATAGAACCTTTGAGGTCAGTTACCACATGGAGTCTCAGTGTCTTGAGCATTTAGCTCCTTCAGTCAACGTCCCTAAATATTCAGTAATAAAAACAAAGTGCTAGGAATGCTCAGCAGGTCAGGCAGCATCTGTGGAGAGGTAACATTTCAGGTCAATGACTTTCCTCAGAGCTAGGAATAGCATGATTCAGGTTGCAGAGTAGCTGTGATTGTGATGGAGTCTGGGGGTGAGGGGAAGAACAGAGGGTGGGCACCGAGACCCAGGGATACAAGTGATAGTGTTGGCTGAGAGAGGTTGATAAAGGCGTGTTAACAGCAGCTGATCTTCCAAAGGAGGTGTAAATAAACCTCCTTTGTCATACAGCACAGAAACCAGTCCTTCAACCCAACTCATCCATGCCGACTGTGTTGCCCAACGAGCTAGTCCCATCTGCCCGTGTTTGGAATATTGTATGCAGTTCTAGTTTCCACTTCATAGGAGGGATATGGTTGCACTGGAGGGAGTGCAGAGAGATTCGCTGGGACGTTGCCTTCTGTGGAGGACTTCAGTTATGGGAAGAGATTGGACAGGCTGGGCTTGTTTTCCCTGGAGCGAAGGAGGCTGAGGGGTGACCTGATGGAGGGATACAAAATTTTGAGAGGTGTAGAGAAGATAATCAAAAACGAGAGGGTGTATGACGGGAAGGAGTTGTAAAGGGCATTTTGAGGGGAAAGTCTTTTTTCAAACACAGAGTTGTTGATATCTGGAACTTACTGCCAGACGAGGTGGTGGAGTCAGAGATGTTTGGATAGGAAATGGGCCTAGTGTGGGCAAGTGGGCATGTTGTAGATGGGCAAATGGTGGCTGAAGGGCCCATTTCTGTACTTTACAACTCTCTTATAGTGCAGTTGTTATTTCATTACTGCTCCATGTTTCCTGCATTATAATGGTGACTGCACTTCATTAACTGAACACTTGGGGATGTCTTGAAAAACCCATTAAGATGCAGGTTGTTTCTCAGGAGCCCAGGCTGCATGCAGCCGCAAGTCGGGGTGGGTGTTGAACAGAGTGAGTTGAGTCAGTGCTGTAAGTGCCAGAGCAGTGAATGATCAGTCTGTGTCTGTTGCAATTGAGCTCAGTCGCTACCTGCAGGTGGTGAAAGGCAATGTTCCTCCACGTGACTCACTACCTAGCCCCCTCCAACAACCCTGCCTGTGTTGCCTGATCTGAGACTAACTTCCGCATCACGGACACATTAAACCCCCTTTCAGGATTAGTCACTTTCCCAAAAGGCTGCGAGATCCGCTCCACAGGGGCGAGTGGATCTGGAACCAGGCAACTGCTGCTGCACTCTTGGACCTCCCACACCTCAGTGGTGTGCAGTGCTCAATCCGCCCTGTCCTCTGCTCCTCTCACCTCCCTTGTCTGCAGGCCTTTTCAACTCAGACACACTCCTCCTTCCCTCACCTTTCCTTCCCACCCTCTCTCAGTCTGACCTCTCCTCCCTCTTCTCTGACCTTTCTCCTCCCATTAGCGCTCTCTCCCCCACCTTAGCTCGTCTCTCCCCCCCCCTTAATGCTCTTGTGACAAGCACATTTGGTCAATCCCTGAAATGAGGTTAAGGTGTCCCTCCCACTGATCTAACATTCCTTTCTGTGGCTAACAGCTGTTCCTCCACAGCTTGCCCAGCACCATTCCTGTTTTGTGGAAGCTTTGCACAGCCACGTCTAATAATTGCTCAGCTCTGCTCCTGTCGTCGTTTGCTCAGTGTGTTTAGGCCAATAGCAGTGTAGGGGAAGTGAATGGGCACCTGGCCTGAGCTGTCCCTTCACCCATGATCCTGGTCACTGATGGGGGCAGGTGGGCTTTCTCAGTGTAAGATGTGCAGGCTTGCTTTGCACCCAACATTCTTGATGTTCTCGAGAGCATGGGGTGGAGGTGATAGATCAGGCCATCCAGGCTCAGCCTGGGTGAGGACGGGCTGCGTGCTGTCCCAGTGTGGCACTGATGCTGCAATCAGTTGGCAGCTCCTTACCCCTCTCAAGCTGCTGTTGAGCAGTGGCATTTGCCAGTAGGAGCCACCCAACGAACATGAAGTGGATGGGCTAGAACATTGGAGCTGAGTGCTCTGTTTCCCGGGCACTGGGGAATCCTGCAGTACAGAGGGAGGGAGGTTGTTTCCTTTGTTCTAACTCACCTTGTTCTCTTTTCCTTGCAGCTTCCCTCAGCGTGCACCCATCTGTTCGCCAGCGTCAGGTTGACACCCAGCATGCTGCTGGCTCACAGAGGTTGGTAGAAGGTTTTAATGCTGGCCAGAGTGAATCTCTTCAGTGGAGCAACAGGGCATCTCTCCGCCGTATGCAAAGCCTTTCCTATGTGTGTCCCTGTTCTGATGTGTTTGGACCTACCTTATCCTCCTCCTGCACTCACTCCCACTGCTTCCATCACCCCTCCCACTATCCTTCGCTGGAAACCATTCCTGACCTCCCCCCTCCTGATGTCACCGCTGGGATCCGTGTGCGAACTCGGAGTCATGGGTACTGCTCTTTTCCTTTTGTTCCTGCCTGACTGACTGGCTTGCTCTGACTTTCAGCTCCTGTTTAAGATTTCTGACTGTGTCCGTGTGTGCGCGCATGTGTCCATGTGTCTCTGGATGTGCGAACGTTTGTATATCTGTGTTTTCGTTATTAACTCATGGAGTGCAGGCATTGCCGGTAAAGCCAACGTGTTGGTTTATTGTCATGTGTACCAAGATACAGTGGAAAATCTTTGTGTGCCATCCAGGCAGATCATGCCATACATGAACATTGTGGTAGTACAAAGAAAACAGAATGCAGAATGTAGTGTTGCAGTTACACAGAAAGTGCAGTGCAGGTGGACAAAAGGTGCAAGGGCCACAACAAGGTAGATTGGGAGATCAACAGTTCATCTTTAGCGTTTGAGGGGTCCGTTTAAGAGTCTTATAACAGCGGGATAGAAGCTGTCCTTGAGCCTGGTGGTACGTGCTTTCAGGCTTTTGTATCTTCTGCCCAAAGGGAGGGGGGAGAAGAGAGAATGACTGGCGTGGGAGGGGTACTTGATTGTGTTGGCTGCTTTCCTGAGGCAGTGGGAAGTGCAGATGGAGTCGATGGAGGGGATCATGCTCAATTCCATCTCTCCCAGTGGTCATGAGGTCTGGCCTGAAATTGCTGCAGTCCTTCCGGTGAAGGTGCTCTCACAGGGCTGCTGGTGAGGGCAGATCTCGGATTTAGGCAGCAAGTATGAAGAAACATTAATATATTTCCAAGTCCAGATGGTGTGTGGTTTGGAGTCTGTTGTACCTGCTGCCCTTGTCCTTGGTAGTAGAAGTTGCAAATTTGGGAGGTATTATCCGAGTAGCCTGGGCAAGCAACTGCATTTTGTAGCTGGTGCACACTGCAGCCATAGGGAGTGGGTGGTTGATTAGCTTTAAGCAGTTACTTTGTCCTGGATGGTGTCAGACCTCTCGGTTTGCACTCGTCTAGGTAAATAAGAAAGTATTCTATCACATTCCTGAACTCTGCCTTTTAGATGGTGGAAAGACACTGTGGGGGGAGAAAGGGGTTTGTGCAGAGAGGGTGTCAGTAGGTGAGTTACCTTCAGGATATTCAGCCTCTGACCCGCTCTTGCAGCCAAGATATGTGGCTGGTCCAGTGGAGTCTCTGATCATTGGCAATGCCTGGGACTTTGTTTGGAGACTCAGCAATGGTGACGTCATTGAACATTAAAGATAGTTGGTTAGCTTCTCTCTTGTAGGAGATTTTTGCCTGCACTTGTGTGGGATGAATGTTAATTGGCACTTGTTAGGTCATGCTTGGTTGTTGTCTAGGTCTTGCTGCATGCAGGCATGGGCTGTTCCCTGATCAGGAGTTGTGAATGGAATTGAACACTGTGCAACTATCAGCAAACGAACATGCCCCCTCCTGATCTTACAATGGAAGGGCCTTGATGAAACTGCTGAAGATTGTTTTGTGTGTCTGTGTGTGTCTGTGCGCGCACGCCTGTGTGTCTGGGCATATGTCTGCACATGCAACTATCTCTGAAGACACGAGACCTGCAGATACTGGAATCTGCAGCAAAAAAGCAAACTGCTGGAGGAACTCAGCAGGTCAGGCAGCATCTGTGGGGCGAAATGGACAGTTGACGTTTCTGTGAACAGTCCAAATGAAGGGTCTCGACCCAAAACATCAACAATTCATTTCCCTCTACAGATGCTGCCCGACCCATTGAGTTCCTCCAGTAGTTTGGTTTCTGACCATCTCTTGACTTATCCTGGATTTTCCAGGGGTTGTGAGTGTGTTTGCCTTCTTACCAGTGTCTGGGAATGCTTTTATGTATGTTTGAGTAATGTGTGATCCGATTGGAGTTGGAAATCTTATGCAGTTGAGTCTGCACTGGCTGCCGTGTGGTTTTGGTTTTGCTGTGTACCTACCCTTTGCATTTTTTCCATCTCTATCTTAATTGAATTTCTTACTGCCTATTCTTTCCCCTCCCCTGCTTCCATTTCCCTTTTTTCTGAGTTGTTCCTCCACTCATCCACAGCTGAGACAGACTTTGTTTTCAGACTGGTGACCCTCCAGTCCAGTCTAGTGTGAGCGGTGTGAGCAGACTGAGCTGCCAACCCTGAGGCTGCCCTGGATTCTCCAAGACTTTACTGCCAGCTACCCAGGAGAAAAATCAGAAGGCTTTCAAAGTGGGATTTTTTTCATTAAGTTAAATACTTATTTCTATTTGTTATTGTTGACTGACAGTGAGGAGTCATCCAAACTGCCAACCTTCTGATTAGTGTAGGAAGGCAGGACATAAAGGGATGAACATGCTGGTCACCCAACAATAGGAAGATGGAAGTGAGCCAGTCAAAGGCAGCTCATGCAATAAAACCTCCAGAAACCCATCTGACCAGAATTGGTAATTGGAACAGAGCTGAGCTGGGGTCTGAATACCAGCAAGGGGCAGTGTAGAAAGGGTGCACCGAGAGAGACACCAGTCTTGAGGAGAGACTGGGAAAGCTGGGGCTGTACTTAGAACCCAGTAGGTTAAGAGAATTAATAGAGGTTTGCAAACTATGAAGGGTTAGCCATAAGGATCAGAATTCCAGCTCTTTTCCATTCCGTGCTGGGTTGGACACACTACAGCAGGCCAAGTACTTCTGGCCAAGGGGGGGGTGTGGAAATGTCTCACATTCCTGCCCCTGATCATGATCCATCAAATGTTCTTGGCGATTGAATGCTAAATCTGGTTGACTATAGGTTTGGAGGTTCCATCACCTGATTGCTCTCCATCTCCTAGGGTATTTTTACAACTTTACTACAACAAAGAAAATCAAAGTTGTGCTGAAGCCCCTGTGATTTTTCTCCCTGGATGTGGTGGCTCCAGTATTCCAAACGATTAACCTGGAGACCACAGGACAGCCAAGGGAGTTGGCAGCCTTAGCTGGAAGGTGTGCATGTGTGCGTTAGTTGAGGAGAGGGACAGGCCAGGCTGTGAGTCTCCTCAGGTTAAATGGTATTGTGTCAGTTTGACAAGCCAGCTGGGTTGGGTGGGGTGGGGCAAAGAAGTGGACTCTAACAGCAAGGGTGGAAGGAAGCTGGCCAACTGAAGGGTCTCAATCGGAAACATTTCCCTCCACGGATGTTGCCTGACCCGTTGACTTCCTCCAGCAGTTTGTATTTTGCTTCAGGAAGGGAGTAGGTCAGCTCCAGATCACTGCCCTTGAAGAAGAACTTCTCAGTTATCCTCGATAGATTCTGGTGATGTGACTGGAGATCTGGAATCCCCGCGCACAACTTGCCCCCACCCTGGCGTGATCACGAGTTTTCATTGAAGAGATCTGGACACTGCATTGGTGTATTGTACAGGAGCCTGTCCCTTCCCCTCTGCACAGGGGCCCCTCCTCCCTGTCCCTCCCCCTTCCTCTGCACCCCCTCCGTCCCCTGTTGGACCTTTGACTGTTCATTCTCACACTTTCATTGCTGCCCTGACATAGAACGTAGAACACTACAGCACAGTACAGGCCCTTCGGCCCACGATGTTGTGCCAACGTTTTATCCTGCTCTAAGATCTATCTAACCCTTCCCTCCCACGTAGCCCTCCATTTCTCTATCATTCATGTGTCTATCTAAGAGTCTCTTAAATGTCCCTAATGTATCTGCCCCCACAACCTCTGCCGGCAGTGCGTTCCACACACCCACCACTTTCTGTATAAAAAAAAACTTACCCCTGACATCCCCCTTATACCTTCCTCCAGTCACCTTAAAATTATGCCACCTCATGTTAGCCATTGTCGCCCTGGGAAAAAGTCTCTGACTGCCCACTCGATCTATGCCTCTTATCATCTCACTGATCCTTCTGTACTAAGTGGGTGGATTCCTGTGTGTCTGATCTTCCAGGAAGTGCTGATGTAACTGCAGCTGCACAGGGAGTCGTGTTGCCAGAGCTCACAGTTCACTTTCCCAGTTTGGGTGGCCCCTACCTTAAACACTCTCACCGGGAGTTGGTGCCTTTCGTTTTCACTTGCTAGAGTTGGTTTGTCCTCACTGACCTCTCTCAGTCAGCTGTTTAATTTCTCTCCTGCATTCTCTGGTCTGCACTCTGCTGCCTGCCCTTCTCTGTCTTCCTCTGGTTCACTTGCTTCCTGTTTCACAATCTTCTGGTTTCTCCATTTCTCTGCTCCTTCCCCCTCTATTTCACCACCCAGTGGAGTTCTATTTTCCTAGCCTAGGTGCCTGCCCTCTCTTCCCGAGGATTGATTTAGTTCCCAGTTGACCACCTCAGGCTGTTCTCCACCTCCTGGGATAATCTCCACTTTCTCCCAGAGCTGATTCCTGCACTGGCTGACTGCAGTCTCCAGTCAGAAGTTCTGCCTTCTAAATTTCATTGAGTGTTAAACCCCTCGGTCCGGCTACCATCTCCACTCCTCCTTGTGGGAGCTCCAGCATCTTGTTGCACATTCAGCGAGGCTGAGCCTCCCCCCGCCCCAGGTCGATGGGATGGAACCCCCAGTGTGGGTGGAGGGGAGCAGGTCGGCAGGTCTGATGCCTTCGTGTGGCGAGACGCCAGCTGAAGGAGAACACAGTCGTGTCCGAGAAATGCTTACTGCAGCATTTGCCACTGAACCCTCTCCTCATAGCACAGTAAGTTATTTGTCAAAAGCCGTCCAAGCCTCTGATTGAGTTTGTGTGGGTGGGAAGGGTTAGGATTAATATTGGGCAGTAGGAATGAATAGCTTCCTTTAAGACACAAGCTGGCATTTGGTCCAAGAAAATCAAGGAATTTGTGCCTGGTGTTCCAGAATAAAGACGTGTATCCAGAGGGGAAGTCTGCCTGTGCCCGAGCCAGAGGCAGCAAGTCCTTGCTGCCTGGCACAGAACTACATCCCAGACTCCCTGCGTGAGGCCAGTCCTACTTCACCTTCTGCACTCCTGACCCAGCGAGCAGCTGATATTGTAGCTGGAAATTAAAGGCAGTGTGGCCATTGGCGAGAATGGCATCCTCTGCCACAGTCCTGAGGTTGCCAGGCACTTCGTTCTGATTTTCTTGGATTCAAATAATTACTTTGAGTTAAATATTTCCTAAAACGAGAATGGATAGTGCACCAGCAGCAATGCCCAGTGCTGGTCAATGCTTGGCTGCTGGTCAGTGGCCAGTTCTGGTCAGCGGTCAGTGTTGGTCAGTGATGGTTATCTGCTGGTCAGTGCTGGTCAGCGATGGTCACCTGCTGGTCAGCAGTCAGTGCTGGTCAGCGATGGTCACCTGCTGGTCAGCGGTCAGTGTTGGTTGATGCCCAGTTGGTCAGCTGCTGCTCTGTGCTGACCACCGTGTGTGCTTCATTTAGGTCACGTACTGTCCCTGGCCTTGCTGTGCAGTGATCTGATGCACTGTCCCCGTTCTCTTCCCACAGGGAATTAAACCACTCCGATTCAGAGTCTTCCATTTCCCAGTCCAGTGATCTGCAGCGCCTTCCCAGCTCCCCAGGGTCTCCTGGTGGCCTCCCACACAGCTCTGGATCACGGTCTATGATGTCCAAGCCTTCCTCTTTGCTCAAACTGACGGAAGAGATCACTCCAACCCAGAGCACGGCCTCGGACTTAAACACCCCTACCCCAAATGGCAGCAGCAAGCAGGCCGACTCGCTCAGCAGCATGTGCTCCGAGAGCATCTCGGACAGTCCCCTGGGCACCAGGAAGTCCTACCCGAGCCGAGGCCTGGAGAAGTCGGCCAGCCTGGGTGAGATCCATCGGGGCACAGAAGGCTCGGCCATCAGCCCCTCCGAGTCCTCGCGCTCTCTCAGCCCCACGTCCACCGAGCCCGACGCCCTGGCCATCGACACGAGGAACAGCACCAAGGCCACAAAGATCCCACAGCTGGCCTCCAAAAAGTCTCCGCTGGAGGAGGACAGCACCTCGACCGGCGAGGAGACAGAGCCCAATCCCAGCAAGAAGAAGCCAGGATTCAAACTCTTCAAAAAAAAGAACAAGTAAAGCAGAGCCGATTGGGGAGACGGGGCATACCAGCCAGATCAGAACTGAGCCAGAGGGATGGAGAGGCCCACCTCGAGGCATTCTCCACTCATGGTCAAAGTGATTTGTTAGCAGTCTTTGTCTCCAGGGTGTGGATTTTATTTAATCTTATTTATTTTACAGACTGGTGTTCCTATTCCGGTGGTTGGAGCAGCGAGGACCTCCTGTTGCTAGGGGTCCTCGCGCACCCCCCCCCCCCCCCCCCCCCCCCCCCCCTATCTAGCTGCATGCCTTCTCTTCCAGTGCTGGTGTCGACCCTCATGCCTGAGCTGCATCAGGTCAGCATGCACGCGCCAAGCTTCTGCAAACAAAACTAAAGCAAAAAAAATCCCTCTGGGAGGTTTGATGAAGGTTTTAAGATGTAGAGGTGTGTAACAGACCTGCTCCAGAGGTTGGAGCTGCAGAGACTGTAAATCTGCTGGTTTACCTGCACTTGTAGTGAGTTGCCCAGGGTCAGAGTCCTGCTAATCCTTGGGGAGGGGAGTGGTAGGAGCAGTATTCTGGCTTGCTCCATTCCCAGTGGTGGGTTGTCGATTCAAGTGTTGTCCTCTGTGAAGTCACACACACTCGCATTTGGTTCCAGAAACGACAGATGAAAGAAGATCCTGTGCAGTGCTGGTTGCTGCGGGAGCCTGTTTGTTCACAGCTGCCTGGCTGAACCCAATCCAGATGAAGGAAGGGTCCCATTGACCCATTCCAGCCTTCCCCGTCAGCGGCATGCACTGTGACTGTATTGTCCCATCAGATAACCGTGCCCTCCCACCGAATCACAGGCAGAGAATAAATTCTTCATCTGAAAAAGAACGAGGCCACAAATTCCTCTCAGCTTCACTCTTGCGTGTCACTAATCTCACATCCCGTTGCTGTTAACTTCTCTTCAGGGTCTCCAACAATGTTCCGCCTCCTGTCCTTTCACATCACTGATTCCCCCCTAACCCTGATTCAACATTGTCAATCTCCGAACCCTCACTCTTCGACTCTCCTGACTACTCTCTCACCCCCGACAGTGCCTTCAGCAACGAATGGGCCCATTTCAACATCCACCTGTCCTGCCTGACCTGCTCAATGTCACCAGCATCTCCTGGTTTTCTTTCAGATATCCAGCATCTGTAGTTGTTCTGTTTACCCTCCCTCCCCGCCTGGTCAGCCTCTCCCCGACCCTCCCTCCCCGCGCCGTCGGCCTCCCCCCGACCCTCCCTCCCCGCGCCGTCGGCCTCCCCCCGACCCTCCCTCCCCGCGCCGTCGGCCTCCCCCCGACCCTCCCTCCCCGCGCCGTCGGCCTCCCCCCGACCCTCCCTCCCCGCGCCGTCGGCCTCCCCCCGACCCTCCCTCCCCGCGCCGTCGGCCTCCCCCCCACCCTCCCTCCCCGCGCCGTCGGCCTCCCCCCGACCCTCCCTCCCCGCGCCGTCGGCCTCCCCCCGACCCTCCCTCCCCGCGCCGTCGGCCTCGGTCTCCCCGACCCTCCCTCCCCGCGCCGTCGGCCTCGGTCTCCCCGACCCTCCCTCCCCGCGCCGTCGGCCTCGGTCTCCCCGACCCTCCCTCCCCGCGCCGTCGGCCTCGGTCTCCCCGACCCTCCCTCCCCGCGCCGTCGGCCTCGGTCTCCCCGACCCTCCCTCCCCGCGCCGTCGGCCTCGGTCTCCCCGACCCTCCCTCCCCGCGCCGTCGGCCTCGGTCTCCCCGACCCTCCCTCCCCGCGCCGTCGGCCTCGGTCTCCCCGACCCTCCCTCCCCGCGCCGTCGGCCTCGGTCTCCCCGACCCTCCCTCCCCGCGCCGTCGGCCTCGGTCTCCCCGACCCTCCCTCCCCGCGCCGTCGGCCTCGGTCTCCCCGACCCTCCCTCCCCGCGCTGTCGGTCGCTCTCCCCCTCACTTTACCATTAACCTCCTTACTCTTCCTGTACTGTACACCAGTACATCTCCAGCACGCACTGTCCTCTCATCCTCGTGCAGTTGCAGTTATCGCTCTGTTTGATTTCCCTTATTTGAAGCATCCGGATGACCAGCGTTTGACCGTTCCGGAGCTAATTAGTGGCAACCACTGATCCCGCTCCCAGCTCCTCACTGTCAGCCTGTGGTAGTGTTAGATTCAGCGGGCTGTTACCTGAGCCACCCCAGCCATTCCTTGCACTGTTCTCCAGTCTGTGGTTTGGGGTTACTCTGCCTTTGCTGTTAAAAAATTTAATGATCAATTTTTGAAGCTTCTGCCATAACCGGGCTACCTGGAATGTAAATATTTGTATCCTGGGGTCAGCAGTAATCCAAGGCTCGAGTTCTCAACAGCAACCTGTTCTCCACCAACAGCAGCTCTGGTGGGGTCAGGACTTCTGCTCTGGATTTGTCGCGAGCTGCCAGGAGCCCCTGATGTTCCCCAAACGTTGTCTCTGACCTGACCCTGTGTTTAAAGGGCTGAGCTGAGGGCATTGCCGCTGGTGTGTGTGAGTCGGTCTGTCTCCTTGCCTGCGTGCCTCTGCCTGTGTCTGTGGTGCATGTGTGATTTGATATAATCAGTGTAGTCAGGACTCTGTGCTCTGTCCTGGACCATGTCCAGTGATCCTCTGCTATCTCAGTGCACTGCTTTGTGACTGAATCTGACTCCAAGTTCCTGAAACCTTCTGCTCAAAGGGATGGCAGAAAGTCAGTGTGAGGCTGGCTTTCCACTTCTGAATCACGTGGAGAGTTTAATCTGTGAGTGGGGGAGGCTGGTGAGGAGAGGCAGGCTCCACCATGGGGTGAGGGAACTGGCTGTGAGATCGCCAGGGGTTCTAACTGCACAGAAATCAGACTGGGGATCTGTCTGTGTGCGGGGAGGGATTCAGCTGATGCACCTTAAGTGTTTTGATATTGTGTGGTTTATCGGGTGTTTGTCCAGCATGTTCTCTCAACCGCTTCAGTCCTGTGACCAGCTGGGGTCACCAGGAGTGTTGTCAGTATTTTATCCCTGCCAACGTGTTATCCTGTTAAACGTCTTGCTGTGTGATGGACGGTGGAACAGTGTTCAGCAGGCTCAGCCCTTGCGGACACTGAGCCCTGGTGTGGGGCAGGGTCCGCACTGGTAGACAGATGCTGGGGCCCGGTGTGTTGCTCGCTGTTGTCACTGCATGCTGAGATGCTCTGTGCGTGGACTGCATGCTGAGAGGCTGCTTTTGTATAGATCCCCCACCCTCAAACCATGGGGTCCTGCTTGTAGAGCAGGCCCACTGCCCTGTCCTGTCCAGAGTGTCTGTCCTCCCACTCCAGGAGTGAGGGAGGGGAGGGTGGGGGGAGCGGTCGGGAGCATGTGTCCCGCCGTGGGTTTAGTGGTGTTCGCCGCCATGTGACCAAAGACCAGCTCCCCCAAGGGGGGAGCAGCACCCTCGGTCTCTTCCTGCACAACCCACCCAGGGCTGCTGTTCTCCGGCCCTCCCCACCCCGTCCCATCCCCAACCATCCTCCCTCTCCCCACCCACAACCTCCCCAGCCCCAACCTATCCATCCTCACCCCGCTCCACCCCCATCCCCACCCCCATTCATCCTTCCCCTTCCCATCCCCACCCCATCGTCCCCACCCCTCTATGCCCTCTCCCCTGTGTGTGTGTGTGTGTGTGCGTGTGCGTGTGTGTGCGTGCTCCTGTGAAGTTGAAGCTGTAACGATGCTGTGCACAGCAGCATTGCCCCAGTTTGTGTGGGCACCCGCCCTGCCCAGCTGCCGGCCTGAACGCAGTGTATCTGTATTGTGTGTGGCATGCTGACGAGCTGGGAACCCTTCACTGAATGATGCTGTGTGTAATTTTCTAGACAAATGAAATAATTACCTTCTCAACTTTCAACTGCTCCATTTTATTTTTGTTTAAAAAAAGGATACCTCTTTATTGGATAATGACAAATGTGGACTCGGGCTCATTACTGGTTGGAGGATTGTGTGCAGTTATTCAGTAACAGTCGGCCTTGTGCAGCAGGCGAAGGGGAAGCCACCATAGCCTGCGCTGAGCGAGACCCCCGTGTCCAACCCTCAATGGCGTTTGTGTTTATTTGCTGTTCAAATGGACAGCTCAGCGTGTGGTGGGACAGTGTAGGATGAAGCTTTACTGTCCTCCCCAGGGCCTTTGTGCGTTTATTTTTGTTTGATTCCTTTTTTCCAAATTATTCTATTTAATTATTGTGAATAACATTAGCAAGTTTGCTGATGATACAAAGTTGGGTGGCAGTGCGACATGTGTAGAGGAAGTTAGGAGAATTCAAGGTGATTTGGATAGGTTGGGTAAGTGGGCAGATACTTGGCAGATGAAGTTTAATGTGGATAAGTGTGAGGTTATCCACTTTGGGAGCAGGAACAGGAAGGCGGATTATTATCTGAATGGTGTGGAGTTAGGTAAGGGGGAAATACAAAGGGATCTAGGAGGCCTTGTTCATCAGTCACTGAAAGTGAATGAGCAAGTGCAGCTGGCAGTGATGAAGGCTAATGGAATGTTGGCCTGTATTACAAGGGGAATTGAGTACAAAAGCAAAGAGATTCTTTTGCATTTGTACAGGGCCCTGGTGAGACCACTCCTGGAGTATTGTGTACAGTTTTGGTCTCTAGGGTTAAGGAAGGATATCCTGGCTATAGAGGGCGTGCAGCGTAGGTTTACGAGGTTAATTCCGGGGATGTCGGGACTGTCTTATGCTGAGAGGTTGGAGAGACTGGGATCGTACACGCTGGAATTGAGAAGATTGAGAGGGGATCTGATTGAAACATACAGGATTATTATGGGATTAGACAAGATAGAGACAGGAAATATGTTCCAGATGTTGGGGAAGTCCAGGACCAGGGGCCATTTAGGACAGAGGTGAGGAAAAACTTCTCCCAGAGGGTTGTGAATTTGTGGAATGCACTGCCTCAGAGGGCAGTGGAGGCCAATTCTCTGGGCACTTTCAAGAAGGAGCTAGATAGGTTTCTTATAGATAGGGGAATCAAGGGATATGGGGACAAGGCAGGAACAGGATATTGTTGAGGATCAGCCATGATCTCAAAATGGCGGTGCAGACTGGAAGGGCCGAATGGTCTACTTCTGCTCCTATTGTCTATTAACGCCAACAGAAAATGTTGCCCCTGCTGCCAGGTCCACCAGCCCCTGCAACCCCACCGGTCCTGGAAAGCCTTCAGCCAGGGGACACCACGTGCTCCATCTCCAGGGACACCTGGGCACATACCTGGGCGGAGGGGCAGGCAGCCGGCTCATCGGGACCCCGCGATGGCCCGATGCATGGCCTTGTCAGTGGCCACCTCGGCCAGCATCAGGTGAGACTGACAAGGAGGTCCCACAACCGCACCCATCCCTCAGCATCGGGTGCCCAGAGGTCAGGAACCCAGGGCTGAGGAGCATCTTCAAACGCTCAGGCAGAGACTGCAACCTTGTGCACTCCATTACAAGCACTGACTGCAGGCATTCCCAGGCAGGCAGCCCAGGAGTCTCTGAACCCTTCTTGCTTGGCATTTCTCTGTGCGACGCTGCACACCCCAGGTCCCCACTGTGAGGTGGACCTCCACTGGGGATCCTCCTCACTGCCGGGTGGTAGAACAGACTGCCACAGCGTGCCTGGATGGCAGACAGGGCTTGCTGTTCCTGCCCTGGGAATGTGTGACGGGAGAGTTAGAGGGAGCTTCACCCTGTGTCTGACCCTGGGAGTTTGTGACGGGACAGTATAGAGGGAGCTTCACTCTGTGTCTGACCCCGGGAGTGTGTGATGGGACAGTGTAGTGGGAGCTTCACCCTGTGTCTGACCCCGGGAGTTGTGTGACGGGACGGTGCAGAGGGAGATTTACTGTGTTTAACCCGCGTTCTCCCTGTCCTAGGAGTGCGGGATGCTGACAATAGGATGTACAAGGTCTGCCTCAGAAGACTAGAGAGAACTACATATATACACTCACCACCATGGGGCAGTTATCTTAGTGCTGAGCATTCTCCACTGTTGTCACAACGTGGGGTTAGTGGTCCCGGGATCAGACACAGGCCCCTGGGTAGTTGGGTGGGAGGGAGAGGCTGCTGGCTGGGCCCCTGCTCTCACCTCCTGCAGTCTCCCTCGCTGTTGGTCATGGAGAGAAGAGGACATCTTTGTAAAATGGAATAAAAGCAAATTGTGAAGTTCTTCAACTACTGTATGCACCCATTCACCATTCCAACAGCAATGCGCGGAAGCGATAAATTGATCAGATGTAAAGCTGTGAGCCCTCTTCTCCCTCTTCCTGGCTTCTGACGCAGTGGCAGCTGCCACACCAGGCCACTTCCCTGCCCTGGAGCTCTGCTCATAGGTCCAAGGGTGCCACCTTGTGTTGGCTCCCTGCTCCTACAGAACACTACTGGGAAGTCCAGGATCTCTCGCCAGTGGCCACTGATCTCTCCCTCAGCACAAGGACTGCATTTTGGCTGGTTTCAGTCTGAACCCTTGACCAGCTGTCAACACGGAGCAGTTATCCAGCCCTCTCACTTCCTGGTTCTCCCTCAGTTTGCTTTCCATCACTGTCTTGCCTTCCCCTCCATTATCCACACCCCCCCCCCCCCCCAACACCCCTCTTCCTCCCGCTAATCCACTGAGGGAGATCAGACCTTCAAGCAAGACCGCCTCTGCTCGTGAATGAAGCAGAATGGTCTTCTGAACTATTTTGAAGAACGGGACAGATGCCGGTGTTGTCTTTGGGGCCAAAATCATCATCTAATTTCCACACCCCTGACCATCCCAGACTAATTTCTAACCAACAGCCACATAAATATTAGATCTCATCAGCCGGGGAGTGACCGCGACAAGAAGGTGGGTGTATGACACTGGGTGAGTGGGGGGGGGGGGGGTGAGGGGAAGTTGGGTAAAGGGAGGATTGGCGAATGGTTACTGGGGTGAAGCTCTGAGACCGTTGAACGGTTCAGTAGAATGGGTGCATGGTCTGATCACTCGGACCAGGTTTCAGAGTAGAATCAGGACATGCTGCAAACACTCAACAGGTCAGGCAGCGTCGGTGGAGGGGAAACTGCCAACGTTACAGGTCAAAAAACTATGGCAACTGGGAAAGAAGGAAATCAAATTGGTTTCAAGTCGTTTTTTGATTCACAGAGTGATACACCGCAGGCCCTTCGGCCCAGCTTGTCCATGCCGGCCAAAGTCCCCACCTCAGCCAGTCCCATCTACCCGTGTTTGGCCCACATCCCTCTAAACCTTTCCTACCCACCTACCTGTCCAACTGCCTGTAACTGTACCCCCTCTACCACCACCCTCTGCAGAAAACTTGTCCCTCAGGTCCCCTTCAAATCCTTCCCCTCTCACCTTAAACCTCTGCCCTCCAGTTACTGTAGAGCCATAGAACAATACAGGCCCTTCGGCCCACTATGTTCTGCTGACCTTTAAACCTTGCCTAAGACTATCTAACCCCTTCCTCCCACATATCCCTCTATCTTAAATTCCTCCATATGCTTATCTAACAATCTCTTGAACTTGACCAACATATCAGCCTCCACCACCACCCCAGGCAGCGCATTCCATGCACCAACCACTCTCTGGGTGAAAAGCCTCCCTCTGACATCTCCCTTGAACTTCCCACCCATTACCTTAAAGCCATGCCTTCTTGTTATTGAGCATTGGTGCCCTGGGAAAGAGGTGCTGTCTGTCAACTCTATTCCTCTTAATATTTTGTACACCTCTATCATGTCTCCCCTCATCCTCCTCCTAAGAGTAAAGTCCTAGCTCCCTTAGTCTCTCCTCATAATTCATACTCTCTAAACCAGGCAGCATCCTGGTAAATCTCCTCTGCACCCTTTCCAACGCCTCCACATCCTTCCTATAATAGGCGACCAGAACTGGACACAGTACTCCAAGTGTGGTCTAACCAGAGTTTTGTAAAGCTGCATCATTACCTCGCAGCTCTTAAACTCGATCCCACGATTTATGAAAGCCAACATCCCATAAGCTTTCTTAACTACCCTATCCACCTGTGAACCCCCAGATCCCTCTGCTCCTCCACACTGCCCAGAATCCTGCCATTAACCTTGTACTCCACCTTGGAGTTTGTCCTTCCAAAGTGTACTACCTCACACTTCTCCGTATTGAACTCCATCTGCCACTTATCAGCCCAGCTCTACATCCTATCAATATCCCTCTGCAAGCTTCTACAGCCCTCCACACTATCCACAACACCACCAACCTTTGTGTCATCTGCAAACTTGCCAACCCACCCTTCTACCCCCTCATCCAAGTCATCAATAAATATCATGAAAA
The DNA here is from genome assembly GCF_009764475.1 of Pristis pectinata. Lineage (NCBI taxonomy): Eukaryota > Metazoa > Chordata > Chondrichthyes > Rhinopristiformes > Pristidae > Pristis > Pristis pectinata. The sequence goes on along the minus strand of NC_067415.1, from coordinate 1,283,227 downwards.
GTAGAGGTCCCAGAACCGATCCCTGTGGGACTCCACTAGTCACAGCCCTCCAATCTGAATGCACTCCCTCCACTACAACCCTCTGCTTTCTACAGGCAGGCCAATTCTGCATCCACATGGCCAAGCCTCCCTGGATCCCATGCCCTCTGACCTTCTGAAGAAGCCTACCATGCGGAACCCTGCCAAATGCCTTACTAAAATCCATGTAGACCACATCCACTGCACTACCCTCATCAATCTTCATGGTCACCTCCTCAAAGAACCCAATCAGGCTTGTGAGCGAGATCTTCCCTTCACAAAGCCATGCTGGCTGTCCCTAATCAGTCCATGATTCTCTAAATGATCATAGATCCTATCTTTTAGAATCCTTTCCAACAGCTTACCCACCACAGACGTAAGGCTCACTGGTCTGTAATTCCCTGGACTATCCCTACTCCCTTTTTTGAATAAGGGGACAACATTCGCCACACTTCAATCCTCTGGTACCATCCCCGTTGACAATGAGGACTCAAGGATCCTAGCCAACGGTTCAGCAATCTCCTCCCTCGCCTTGTGGAGCAGCCTGGGGAATATTCCGTCAGGCCCCGGGAACTTATCTGTCCTAATATTTTCTAAAAGCTCCAACACATCCTCTCTCTTGATATCTACATACTCTAGAACATTACCCTCACCAACACTGTCCTCAGCGTCATCAAGGCCCCTCTCCTTGGTGAATACTGAAGAGAAGTATTCATTGAGAACCTCACCCACTTCCACAGCTTCCAGGCACATCCTCCCACCTTTGTCTTTAATCGGACCCACCTTTACTCTAGCCATCCTTCTGCTCTTCACGTACGAGAAAAAAGCCTTGGGATTCTCCTTAACCCTACTCACCAAAGCCTTTTCATGTCCCCTTCTCGCTCTCCTCAGCCCTTAAGTTCCATCCTTGTTACTCTATATTCCTCATGAGCCCTGTCTGATCCTTGCTGCTTACACCTTATGTATGCTGCCCTCTTCTTCCTAACTAGTTGTTCCACCTCTCTTGTCACCCACGGTTCCTTCACCCTGCCATTCCTTCTCTGCCTCACCGGGACATATTTATCCCTAACATCCTGCAAGAAATCCCTGAACATCGACCACATCTCCATAGTACATTTCCCTTCAAAAATATCATCCCAATTTACACTCTCAAGTTCTAGCCTTATAGCCTCATAATTCACCTTCCCCCAATTAAATATCTTCCCGTCCTCTTTGCTCCTATCCCTGTCCATGACAATGCTAAAGGTTAGGGAGCGGTGGTCACTGTCCCCCAAATGCTCACCCACCAAGAGATCTGTCACTTGACCCGCTTCATTACCTGATACTAGATCTAATATGGCATTCCCTCTAGTCGGCCTGTCAACATACTGCGTTGGGAATCCGTCCTGGACACACTTAACAAACTCCGCCCCATCTAAACCTTTGGCACTAAGCAGGTGCCAATCAATATTTGGGAAGTTGAAGTCTCCCATGATAACAACCCTGTTATTCTTGCACCTTTCCAAAATCTGCCTCCCAATCTGCTCCTCAGTATTCCTGCTGCTACCGGGGGGCCTATAGAATACTCCCAGTAGAGTAACTGCTCCTTTCTTGTTCCTAACTTTCACCCATATTGACTCTAGAGAGGATCCTTCTACATTATCCACCCTTTCTGCAGCTGTAACAGTGTCCCTGACCAGTATCGCCACCCCTCCTCCTCTTCTCCCCCGTCCCTATCCCTTTTAAAACACTGAAATCCAGAATATTCAATATCCATTCCTGCCCCAATGTCAGTCATGTCTCTGTAATAGCCACAACATCGTAGTTCCATGTACTTATCCAAGCTCTCAGTTCATCTCCCTTATTCCTGATGCTTCTCGCATTCAGGTAAATGCACTTCAGCCCATCCGCCTTACTACTTTTGTAGCCTGTACTCTGCTTCTCCTTCCTCAAAGCCTCTCTACCTGTCAGATCTGACTTTTCCACATCCCCTTCTTCCTCTGACCTATTCCTCCGGTTCCCATCCCCCCCGCAAACTAGTTTAAACCCTCCTGAACCACCCTAGCAAACCTGCCTGCAAGGATGTTGGCCCCCCTTGGGTTCGGGTGTAACCCGTCCTCTCTGTACAGGTTCCACCTTCCCCAGAAGAGATCCCAATGATCCAAAAATCTAAAACCCTCCCTCCTGCACCAACTTCTCAGCCACGCATTCAACTGCTACCTCCTCCTATTCCTAGCTTCACTATCGTGTGGCACTGGCAGCAATCCCGAGATTGCTACCCTTGAGGTCCTGTTCTTCAGCCTTCTGCCTAGCTCGCTAAACTCACTTTTCAGGACCTCATCCCTCTTCCTACCTATGTCGTTGGTACCAACATGAACCATGACTTCTGGCTGTTCTCCCTCCTGCTCAAGAATCCTGTGGACCCGATCAGTGACATCCCGGACCCTGGCACCTGGGAGGCAACATACCATCCGGGATTCCTGCTCACTGCCACAGAACCTCCAATCTGTTTCCCTGACTATGGAGTCCCCTATCACTACTGCCCTCCTCTTCTCCTCCTTTCCCTTCGGAGCAGCAGGACCGGTCCCAGTGCCAGAGACCTGGCGACTGCTGCTTGATTGCTGCAGGTCATCTCCCTCAACAGCCTCCAAAGCGGAAAACCTGTTACTGAGGGGAACAGCCTCCGGGGTCCTCTGCTCTATCTGCCTGTTCGTTTTCTTTCTCTCCCCTGACTGTCACCCTTCTATCTGCTTCCTGTACTCTAGAAGTACCGGCTCTAAGGGGGTGGGGTGGGGTGGGGGGGGGGGTGTGACTGCCTCCTGATGCACAGCATCTACATAACTGCCTCCCTCCCTGATGCTGCACAGTGTTTGAAGCTGCAACTCCAGCTCATCAATTTTGAGCTGAAGTTCCTCCAGCCTCAAGAACTTACTGCAGACGTGGTCACCGTGCACCCCAGCAGGGTCCAATCGCTCCCACATCAAGCAGCTGCAGCACACCACCATGTCCTCCATCTGAACTATTCTTTCCCTACCTAGTTTTATCCTACTTAAAATTTATAACAATAACAGGTAAACCTTACCTTTACTTACCAGCTACTCACCCGCCTCGCCCCTTCACCGCCTAAACCCGTTGAGCCAAAGCCCAAAACACTCTGCTCCCTCTCACTCTGCTGCCCGCTGGATATGGCGACTGACGTCACGTGCCTGCGCAGTTACTCCCCGCTATCCCCCAACCGTTAGGAAAAAAACTTATCTGTTCGGAACTCCTCGGCCTATTCCGCTCACTCACCTCTTGCTCCCGATTGGGGAAAAGAAAGTTCTAGACTCCACCGCCCTGGGGAATGCACCCACCTCATCCACGCACCTCATGATTTTACAAACCTCTGAAGTCACCCCTCAGCCTCCTTCATTGAGGTAGACCAGCCCCAGCCTGTCCAGCCTCTCCTGATAACTCAAGCCCTGACAACATCCCAGCGAATCTCTTCTGCACCCTCACGCCCTTCCCATAGCGGGGCGACCAGAACTGCAGCCAACACTCCAGGCGCGGTGTAAGTAAGTCGCAGAGAAGGATCGAGGAGGCATGGAGAGGCCAGAGTTGCCAAGGCAGTTGTGTCTGACGACGAGGGCAGTTGGAGAGGTGGTGTCAGGCCTTGGCCCTGTGCCAACGATGCCAGCACCAAACCCAAGGCCAATGTCTCCCACAGTCACTGACTTTTTCTCGGGAGATCTTCTGTCCAGTTCCCCGATCCACACGGACCGCTTCCACCTTCTCCCCAGGGTGCACGGGACCCATCGGACCTGCGGGCAAAGTAGGAGCACGAGGAGGCCCTTCGGCCCTTCGAGCCTGCTCCACCACTCAACATGGTTGTGGCTTGATCATCCACTCCCTGTATCCCTGCTCTCCCTACACCTCCATCCCATTCCTCACATTCCTTGAGCAGAGGGCCCGTCTGCTCCCCCTCACCTGGCTAAATGTCGCACTCCATACTCCAGGTCACAGGTGTAGCTCCAGGCACTCGCGTTGGCCCAGGTTAGACCTGCCTTCCTGTGGGATGTGAGGGACAGTCCCACACAGGCTCGCTCCCCAGTTCATTCTCCTGTGCGTTGACGACTGCATTGGTGCTGCATCCTGCACTCATGCAGGACTCAAAGCTCACCACTGTGATCTCACCTTCACGTGGTGCTCTCTGTCCCCAGCTCGGGGGGAGGTTAGCCACCAACGTGGAATGGTTACAGCGCAGGAGGACATTCGGCCCATCATACCTGCTCCAGCTCTCGGCCAGAGCCCCTCGCTACTCCCATCTCCAGTTTGTTCAGCTGGCATGGAGCGGTGGTCAATAAGGCAAACGTGACCCTGGGATTGGTGGAGAGACTCAGAACAAAAGCAGGGAAGGTGCCTCAGACATGGAGGAAGGGATGTGAAGGTCCTGTGTGCAACAGGGTTGCAGGGAGGGTCTCCGCTGGAATGTCAGACTGGTGGAACTGGTGTTGTCCGGAGCAAGGGCCAAGGGGAGGTTTCTTACAGATCATACAGCACAGAAACAGGCCCTTTGGCCCAACTGGTCTGTGCCACCTCAGATGCCCCATCCAAGCTAGCCCCATTTGCCAGCGTTTGACCCATAACCTTCTAAACCTTTCCTATCCATGGACCTGTCCAAGGGTCAGTTAAATGTTGTTACTGTACCTGCCTCACCCACTTCCTCTGGCAGTTTGTTCCACAAACACACCACCCTCTGTGTAAAAAAAAGTTGCCCCTCAAGTTCCTCTTAAATCTCTCCCCTCTCATCCTAAACCTGTGCCCTCTAGTTCTTGATTTCCCCAACCCTGGGAAACAGACTGAGTGCATTCACCCTATCTATGCCCCTCATGATTTTATACACCGCCATAAAGTCAGCTCTCAGTCTTCTACACTCTGAGGAATAAAGTCCCAACCTGTCCAACCTCTCCCTATAACTCAGTCCCTCAAGTCCTGGCAACATCCAAGTAAATCCTGGAGAAGGCACTGATGAGTTTGGGTGGAGTGTGCTGTGGGGAAAAGGTGCCTGGGTTGTGAAGGGGCTGAGCTCTGGCCCCTGCCTGGTCTGAGAGATTTCCTGCTTATTGCATTCAGCAGTGGGTGGAGGGGTCTGGGGGTGGTGGTGAGGTGGAGCTGGGGCTCATCTAGGATGCTGTGCTTTGTGAGGGGAGGAGGGTGGAAGTCGGAGGGACCAAGACTGGATCTTTGGGATAAGGGGGCAGGAAGGGAACCCATTGCTGGTGACTCTAGTGACCATTGGATGGATGGACGGGAACCAGCTCAGGGCCTCCCGCCCACACACGGTGCACTGAAGTGCTGTCCCAGAGCCACGGGGGGGGGGGGGGGGGGGGGGGTTAGGCTGGGATAATGACAGAGAAACAGGCCCTTTGGCCCACCAAGTCAGTGCCAACCATCAACCATCCAGTTACACTGGTCCTATACTGGGTCCATCAACTCCCCCAGATCCTACACCTCACCCACACACACTGGGGACAAGTTACAACGGCTAACTTCCTAACCTGCACGTCTTTGGGATGTGGGAGGAAACTGCCCCCACATTGCCCCCCTGGGTACAATGCCAATGTTTGAAGGACACTTGGACAGGTACATGGATGGAAAAGGTTTAGAGGGGTTAAACGCGGGCAAATGGGACTAGCTCAGGTCAGCATGGACAAGTTGGGCCAAAGGGCCTGTTTCCATGCGGTATAACTCCATGACAGTCGGGGAGGATGGGGGCAGTGGGGAGGGGAGAGTGGTGGGGGCGGGACCAACGGTCACAGGGAGAACGTGCAAACTCCACGCAGGCAGCACCGGAGATCGGGACCGAACCGGGGTCTCTGGAGATTGAGGCAGCAGCGCTACTATTGAGGCAGGCACGGAGGCATAGTGGTCAGTGTAACGCTATTACAGCGCCAGCGACCCGGGTTCAATTCCGGCCGCTGTCTGTAAGGAGTTTGTAGGTTCTCCCCGTGTCTGCGTGGGTTTCCTCCGGGTGCTCCGGTTTCCCCCCACATTCCAAAGACATACAGGTTAGGAAGCTGTGGGCGTGCTATGTTGGTGCCGGAAGTGCGGCGACACTTGCGGGCTGCTCCCCCAAAATCACTACACAAAAGATGTATTTCGCTGTGTGTTTTGATGTACCTGTAACTAATAAAGATCTTATCTTACCTGCTGTGCTGCCCTTCTTCAACCAACACGGGCACGATGGGCTGAATGGCCTCTGGCGTTGTGAGTTCTCTGTGATCGGTGCAGAGGGGTTAAGCAGTGGGATAGCGGAGCACAAGGCAGTGATTGGCCCATCACCGGGGAGCGGGGGAGGGATCGCCCGCCCACCGAGGGATCCCACGCCCGACCCACCCCGAGGGACGGGGGGAAGCCCCGCGGTGCCCGCTGCCTGGGCCACCGGAGAGGTGAGGTGGGCAGAGAGTGCCGCTGGTTCTGACCTTCCGTCAAAGGGGGAGCCCAGGGAACAACAGGGAATCATTCACCGTTCGGCCCACTGTGTCCGTGCTAGCCCTCTACCAGACCAACTCTGTTACACCAAGCGAACTTTCTCTGTGGCCTTCTGAACTTTTCCCCGCCGTCTACTTGTCCCGTCCCCCGGGAGGTGGAACCTGCCCCCCCCCCCCCCCCGTGTTCCGGATTCCAACCAGACACAACTCTCGCACACCCTCCCCCTTCGTTCTGTATCTGGGACCCGGTCCGGCGGCAGGAGCCTCCTCCCCACTGCCCAACCTGCCCCGACCCCCGGTCACTCCACACCCTCCCCCCGCCCAGCTCTTCCCACAGACTTCTCTGGAGTCCAGGCCAGTGTATCCCGGGGCTGACGGAAGGCGGGGCTGCGTATCCCGGGGCTGACGGAACACGGGGCTGCGTATCCCGGGGCTGACGGAAGGCGGGGCTGCGTATCCCGGGGCTGACGGAAGGCGGGGCTGCGTATCCCGGGGCTGACGGAAGGCGGGGCTGCGTATCCCGGGGCTGACGGAAGGCGGGGCTGCGTATCCCGGGGCTGTCGGAACATCAACAGCAGGAGGCCATTTGGTCCCTCATCCCTGCTTCCCCCATCGATAATCCCACGACCTCTTTTACCTCAGCACCACTTTCCTTCACTAACAACACAGAACAGCACAGGAACAGGCCCTTCGGCCCGCAATGTCTGTGCTGACCATGATACCCATCCCTTCTGCCTTCACATGATCCACGGCCCTCCATTCCCTGCGTATCCAGCCTCTTCAACCCCTCTGTGGTTCCTGCCTCCCCTGGGGGCCCGTCCCAGGCACCCACCCCCCACATCTCCTTTACACTTCCCCACTCACCTTAAACCCACACCTGCAGGTATTTGCACCTCCACCCTACCCCTCCATCCCCCGACCCACAGCTTCCAACAGGTAGCCACACCTGTACCCCCCCCCCCACCACCACCACCACCGCTCTCACTGACTCCCCGCCCGAGGCAACGAGTCTGGGGGTGGCAGAGAGTCGACGTTTCCAGGTGACATTTCATCAGAAGCTGGGAGACGGTTCATTCGCCCGGGACATCCCCTCCGGAGCGACCGCACATTGTGGTTCGATTCGCTGCGCCGACCTGGGGGCTGCAGAGATCGGGCGGGCGGAGAGTGGGGGCTGCAAACACGCAGAGGGACGGGCAGCATCCGTGGAGAGAGGTGCAGTTACTGACCTCTCACCAGAACCGGGGCACCGTCGCAAGAAGGCGGAGTCTTTTATTTGCATTGGACAACTTGTGGCATCCGAAGTGAGTGGATGCTCCTGGTGTGGGAATTGAACTCACTCTGGCTCAGAGTGTGAGGTTGCTGAGTGACCCTGTTCTGTGATGTTCAGCCAATCGCTGGAACAGAAGTGCAGAGGAAAGGATTTATCTTCTCACCCAACCTGATGCAGCAAACAAGGACCTTTCTCCAAACCACCAATCACCTGCTATTAAACCATTCAGATCAATTTTACAAAATTTCTTTCACAGACCTAAATATCGCCGCCTTCATGTCCACAGTTCTACATCCCCTTTTACAGAAATTATAGGTTTCACACAGCGGAGCTGACAGAATACCAGCTGTCCTGAGACTGGGCGTGTGTAACAGGAGTGTTCACTCTGTGTCTGACCCTGGGAGTGTGTGACGGGACGGTGTAGAGGGAGCTTCACTCTGTGTCTGACCCTGGGAGTGTGTGACGGGACGGTGTAGAGGGAGCCTCACTCTGTCTAAAGTGTGCTCCCTGCCTTCACACCACCTCATTGTGTTTACACAGACAACACACCCTCCCGCCTCCCTCAATTCCAAGCCCCTGCCACGCCAGTAACTGCATTCTCCATACCCTGTGTCACCTTTGAAGATCGGCGCACAAGTAACTCAGGTCCTTGTATGTAGGACTTCATCAAACACCTTATGACTTGATAGAGGTGCACAAGATGATAAGAGGCACAGATCGAGTGGACAGTCAGAGACTTTTTCCCAGGGTGACAATGGCTAACACGAGGGGACATAATTTTAAGGTGATTGGAGGAAGGTATAAGGGGGATGTCAGGGGTAAGTTTTTTTACACAGAGAGTGGTGGGTGTGTGGATCGCACTGCCGGCAGAGGTTGTGGGGGCAGATACATTAGGGACATTTAAGAGACTCTTAGACACATGAATGATAGAAAACTAGGGGGCTATGTGGGAGGGAAGGGTTAGATAGATCTTAGAGCAGGATACAATGTTGGCACAACATTGTGGGCCGAAGGGCCTGTACTGTGCTGTAATGTTCTATGTTCGAAAGTCCATCCAGAGGACGTTCCTCAATCCCTCTCGGTGACATGATTCGCACTGGACAGGTTGCTGCCGCCTTTCCCTGAGCTCACTCTTTTGTTCTCCCCCGGTTATTGTTTTAGAAGCTGCCGGACCCTTGAGGTTAAACTCGCCCAGCGGTGGCCGTGACCTTCCCCGTTCCTACGGGATCTCCGGCACTGCGCGCACCCTGCGGGATCTCCGGCACTGCGCGCACCCTGGGATGTCCGGCACTGCGCGCACCCTGCGGGATGTCCGGCACTGCGCGCACCCTGCGGGATCTCCGGCACTGCGAGCACCCTGCGGGATCTCCGGCACTGCGCGCACCCTGGGATCTCCGGCACTGCGCGCACCCTGCGGGAGCTCCGGCACTGCGCGCACCCTGGGATGTCCGGCACTGCGCGCACCCTGCGGGATGTCCGGCACTGCGCGCACCCTGCGGGATCTCCGGCACTGCGCGCACCCTGCGGGATCTCCGGCACTGCGCGCACCCTGGGATGTCCGGCACTGCGCGCACCCTGCGGGATCTCCGGCACTGCGCGCACCCTGGGATGTCCGGCACTGCGCGCACCCTGCGGGAGCTCCGGCACTGCGCGCACCCTGGGATGTCCGGCACTGCGCGCACCCTGCGGGATGTCCGGCACTGCGCGCACCCTGCGGGATCTCCGGCACTGCGAGCACCCTGCGGGATCTCCGGCACTGCGCGCACCCTGGGATGTCCGGCACTGCGCGCACCCTGCGGGAGCTCCGGCACTGCGCGCACCCTGCGGGATGTCCGGCACTGCGCGCACCCTGCGGGATCTCCGGCACTGCGCGCACCCTGCGGGATCTCCGGCACTGCGCGCACCCTGGGATGTCCGGCACTGCGCGCACCCTGCGGGAGCTCCGGCACTGCGCGCACCCTGGGATGTCCGGCACTGCGCGCACCCTGCGGGATGTCCGGCACTGCGCGCACCCTGGGATGTCCGGCACTGCGCGCACCCTGGGATGTCCGGCACTGCGCGCACCCTGCGGGATGTCCGGCACTGCGCGCACCCTGCGGGATCTCCGGCACTGCGCGCACCCTGCGGGAGCTCCGGCACTGCGCGCACCCTGCGGGAGCTCCGGCACTGCGCGCACCCTGCGGGAGCTCCGGCACTGCGCGCACCCTGCGGGATCTCCGGCACTGCGCGCACCCTGGGATGTCCGGCACGGGCGGAGGAGCGAGCTCTGTCTTGTTCCCCACCTTCCCTGCCCTGACTCCCGCCCCCGTCTGCTGCCGGTCCCGGTCCCCCGTTCCCCGGCTGGTGACCGGAGTGGTCGCCTTGTCCAAGCCCGTTGCCAGACTTGGGCCGAGCATCGGCTGGTGCCGGGACCACTGGCGATCGAAGACCCCCGCCACTGTCACCTTCCCCACCGCCGTTCGGGTCCAGCTTCGCCCCGGCTCTCCCCTCCCAGTCCTGCCCCGGACCTGCCCCGGACCTGCCCCAGACCTGCCATTGGGGCAGGTGACCATGGTCACCCCGACACTCGGATCTACCCAGCCACTGGGGTTGGGGGAGGGGTGTGTCCAGTGGTCTGGGGGTCTGTGGATTCCGTGAGTGAGGGGCTGGTGCTGCAGTGAGACCCCCCGCTGTTCCTGCGGTGACCACCAGTGTTCCTGCAGACGGCTCTGGGCAGCTTGAGCGCGCTGCCTGCAACCCACACCCACCCACCCACCCACCCCCTCCCGACCCCTAACCCCTCCCCATCCCCTCCCCATTCCTCTCCCGACCCCTATCCCCTTCCAACTCCCTCCATCTCGTCCCGACCCCATCCCCTCCCCATCCTCCTCCCAACTCCCTCCTCCTCCCACCTCTGACCAAGCTTCCCCCACTCCGCACCCCCTGAGGGTCCCACCACTCCCCCAGTCACCGGCTGCCTCCAGAGATCAACCTCAGGCGAGGCTTGATGATGGGGAAGGCCTTTAGGACATTCAACAACAGGGGCATCACATCCGAAGCTCCCACACACTCCAGAGTGGAGCTGGAGCCTCCCACTCCTGGACCCATCCCAGCTCCGACCGTCCGGGCTCCCGGTTGGTGTCCCTGGTCCCGGCCAGCCCCTTCCCGTGTTCTCCGGCCTGGGATACAGGACGATAATCTGAATCCGATCTCGCCTCAGACCCACCTCTGCTCTTCGCCATCACCCCACCTGGTGGGCTCCCATTCTCCGGGAAAATGTGTTTCTCCTGAAATCCCGGTGGGATCTGTGGGATCCCAATGTCCGGCGCCCGGTCCGCGGGGCGAGGGACGGGCAGTGGGTCGCCACTTTACAGTCACACAAAGTCAAAGAATCTCCCAGTTTCTCAATCAAACAGCACTGGAGGGAGGGGAGAGTCTCTTCCCACGGGGGGTGACCCGAGACACCTGAACTGGGCAGGGGGAGGGGGAATTGAACTGGAACTTTGGAAAACTTCTGAAAACTAGGAAAGAGACTGAACTTGGAGAAAGAACTTGTTCCAGCAGCCAGAGCAGTCCTGGTGTGAAGAAGAGCCTCGACCACCTGAGCTTCAACAACAACTGGGAGGTGATGCCTCACCACATTTACCCCCCCCCCCCCCCCTCCCCGACCTCGGGCAGCAGCTGCCCTGGGGCTGGGGATTAGAGGTCCACCTCAGGGTGCCCGGCACCGCTCCCACCGAGTCCCACCAGTCGATGCAGGGAGCAGCCACAAGGTGGCAGCCTCGGCCACCCAGTGCCCGCTCTGCACAGTCCCGGCAGCGAGCCAGTCCCACGGACACTGACCACTGACCCTAGGCCCAGACCACTGCCCACTCTGGGTACCTGAGAGTGTGGGGCAGTGGGATTAGGGACCGATACAGGGCTGTGGGGAGAGAGCGGGGCAGTGGGATTGTTTGGGCACTGATACAGCGGAGGGTGTGACGGAGGGACTGAGCGAGGGGGATGCTGCTGGAGTCTCAGCAAGGCAAGATGTGCCTGAGACTCTGGCTGGGCTAAAGGAGGGGGGACTGGAGAGGTGATCAGAAGGTAAAGTGGATAAATCCCCTGGTCCAGATGGGATGCCTCCTGTGGTGCTGTGGAAGCCCCAGCTGTACAGCCAAACATCTGTAGATCCAGAGGTGGTGCCCTGACAGCTGCAGAACGACAGATTCGCAATTGGTTTATTATTGTCATATGTACTGGGACATGGTGAAAAACCTGTGTTGTGTGCAGTCCTGACTCATCATTCTGTACATAATTTAATTGAAAGTAGTGTTACAGTTACAGAGTGTACTGGGTGCAATCCCCAGATGTGCAGAACCTGGAGATATGGGGAACTGTGAGCAGGACAGCGATGGACTCCAAGGAGATGTGGGCAGCTGGTGAGACGGTGGAGAGAATTTGCTGCTGACAAGGTGAAGGGTTACACTGGTGGGAAGGTTGGGGAGAGGCACCATAAACTGGAGGGCAGAGTTGGAAGGGAACTGGGGGCCGACATCCACAGCTCATCGGAAGTGTCGGGGCAGGTTGGGAGATGGGTCAGTGCAGTATGTGGGGCCCTGGGCTTTGTAATCGGGCACAGAGTACAGTCGGGGTGAACCTTTACCAACACTGGCTGGGCCACATCTGGAGGAACGTGTCCGGTTGTGGGCCACAGCTGGAGGAACGTGTCCGGTTGTGGGCCACAGCTGGAGGGTGTGTCCGGTTGTGGGCCACAGCTGGGGGAACGTGTCCGGTTGTGGGCCACAGCTGGGGGAACGTGTCCGGTTGTGGGCCACAGCTGGAGGGTGTCCGGTTGTGGGCCACAGCTGGAGGAACGTGTCCGGTTTTGGATCACAGCTGGAGGAACGTGTCCGGTTGTGGGCCACAGCTGGAGGAACGTGTCCGGTTGTGGGCCACAGCTGGAGGGTGTGTCCGGTTGTGGGCCACAGCTGGAGGAACGTGTCCGGTTTTGGATCACAGCTGGAGGAACGTGTCCGGTTGTGGGCCACAGCTGGAGGAACGTGTCCGGTTGTGGGCCACAGCTGGAGGGTGTGTCCGGTTGTGGGCCACAGCTGGAGGAACGTGTCCGGTTGTGGGCCACAGCTGGAGGAACGTGTCCGGTTGTGGGCCACAGCTGGAGGAACGTGTCCGGTTGTGGGCCACAGCTGGAGGAACGTGTCCGGTTGTGGGCCACAGCTGGAGGGTGTGTCCGGTTGTGGGCCACAGCTGGAGGGTGTGTCCGGTTGTGGGCCACAGCTGGGGGAACGTGTCCGGTTGTGGGCCACAGCTGGAGGGTGTCTGGTTGTGCGCCTCACTTTGGGGAAGATGTGACACTTTGGAGACGGTGTGGAAGGGATTTCCCAGAACGATCCCGGGGATGAGGGAGAGTGAGAGGATGCCGTGAGGGGTCGGGCAGCTGGGTCTAACATTACCAAGGGTACGGACAGAGCAGTGGGGAGATACTGTTCCCACTGGGGTCAAAAGACCTGTGGAAGTGGTTGGGTTGGGTCAGGGCAGAGAGTGGGGCCACATCCCAGTTTTAGTGTTCACAGGGAGCTGGGTATCTGATAGTTTGTGGGGAGAGGGCGGGGGGGGGGGCTGGCTGGATTCCGGTTACCCAGGACCAGTACAGACACAATGGGCCGAGTGGCCTGCTTTGTGTTGTAACTGTTTTGTGATCAGGGAAGATGTTGCTGGAAGCGATGGGCCGGACTTTGTTGTCGGCCAGTCTGGGCCCAACCCTGGCCCAGCTCCCCTCCAGCTCCCCTCCCACTCTCACCACTCCTCCTGGTGCTAACCGACCTCCTGTTGCTAGCCCACTGAGGCTGAGCTGGTTCTAGTCAAATGAAACCTGTTTCAATGTGGGGAGCACCTGGGGAATAGTGATCACAATATCCCTGACGTGGGGGAGCTGCCGTTGGGAATTGGAGCCATGGTTCAGCGGGTTTACCAGTGACTGGACAACAAGAAGCCCCCAGAGGCGTTTGGGTCGACCCCAGGAGAGGGGGGACACCCCCCCCCCCGGATTGTGGGAGGCTGGCTGCGTGGTCCCGGGAGAACTGCAGACTCCCACAGACGGGGGGGGGGGGTGTGAGTGGGTTGTGGGGTGGACGCACGGACTCAGTCCCAGGCCGAACCCCCCTCCCCACACCGGGCGGGGCAGAGATTCCCAGAAACCGCAGCCCGTGGCCGTTCACTCCGTCCGCCGGCTCACCTCCTCCTGTGACAGGGCCGGCAACCGTGTCCGGTGTGGGTCACCCGGTGGAGCTGTGACCGGGGCCCCAGTGTGGGGGTGGAGTCCAGAGGGAGGGGTCTGGGGGAGTGTCCAGGGGAGGGGTCGGGGGGAGCGGTCCGGGGGGGGGGGGGGGTGGATCTGGGTGAAGGTCCAGGGGGAGGGGTCCGGGGGGGGGATCTGGGTGAAGGTCCAGGAGGAGGGGTCCAGGGGGAGGGTCTGGATTTGGGGGAGGGTCGGGGGGAGGGTCTGGATTTGGGGGAGGGTCGGGGGGAGGGTCTCTCTCTCTCTCTCTCTCTCTGTCGGAATCCTCTGTTATTGCAGTGTGGGAGCCGGGGGTTCGCAGCGGCTGCGGAGCGGCCGGGGACCGGGAGGGGGACCGGGAGAGGGACCGGGAGGGGGACCGGGAGGGGGACCGGGAGGGGGACCGGGAGGGGGACCGGGACGGGACCGGTTCGGCCATGGAGAACAACGCCAGCCGCCTGCTGCAGACTCTGTGTCTGAATCAGTCGGAGCTGATGGACGGATCGTGCGAGGAATCGCGGAGGGGAGAGAGTCGCCCGGGGAGGAGAGGTGAGGGAGGGAAGGAGGAGGGAGGGAGGGAGGGAGGAGGGAGGAGGAGAGAGGTTCACAGGCACCGGATGAGGGGCTTGAAGCCGAGCGGTGATGTGCGGATCTGTGGGCACCGGGAGGCAGAGACGGTCCAACGGGAGAGGGAGGGAGGGGGGTGAGGGGGTGAGGGGAGAGCAGTTGGAGGGGGGTGGGGGTGGGAGAGATCTCCCTGGGGTGGCAGCTCTGGGGGTCAGTGTCCCGGGGTGGGGAGGGGCGGGGGGGAGGGGGGGGGAGGGGTTGAGGGACCCACCTCTGGCTCTGCGACAGAGAAGTGTTTTCCAAGTGCATCCGTGCACAGCAAGATCCCATCCACTGTGTGAGGTTAACAACTGCAGGAGGCGCTGTAGTGGGCTGGCAGCGGCCATTCACCCTTCAAGCTTTCATCTAAGCACCGACGTCCATCTCCCCGTCCGCTTTTCCCATCTCCCTCCGCCCCTCATCTCCCCCCCGCCCCTCATCTCCCCCCGCCCCTCATCTCTCTCCGACCCTCATCTCCCTCCGCCCCTCATCTCCCTCCGCCCCTCATCTCCCTTCGACCCTCATCTCCCTCCGACCCTCATCTCCCTTCGACCCTCATCTCCCTCCGACCCTCATCTCCCTCCGACCCTCATCTCCCCCCGCCCCTCATCTTCCCCCACCCCTCATCTTCCTCCGACCCTCATCTCCCTCCCCTCTGCCCTCATCATTATTCAGAAGGAAAACAGGGATAATCCTGGAAACTATAGACTGGTGAGTCTCACGGCAGTGGTGGGGAAGTTACTGGAGAGGATTCTTTGGGATAGGATTTCTGAGCGTTTGGAAAACCATGGGCTCATCAGGGACAGTCAGCGTGGCTTTGTGCGGGGCAAGTCATGCTTTAATAGCTTGATTGAGTTTTTTGAGGAGGTGACGAGGGTGATTGATGAAGGTAGAGTTGTGGATGCTGTCTACATGGATTTTAGTAAGGCGTTTGACAAGGTCCCTCATCCAAAAAATCAAGGTGCACAGGATCCACGGTGAATTGGCCGTTTGGGTTCAGAACTGGCTTGTCTGTAGAAGACAGAGGGTAGTGGTCGATGGGACTTATTCTGGCTGGAGGTCTGTGACTTCTGGTGTTCCTCAGGGATCTGTACTGGGACCTCTGCTGTTTGTGATGTGCATGGGTGGGTTAGTAAGTCTCCAGATGATATGAAGATTGGTGTGTTGTGGATGGCATGGGAGACTGGCAGAGGATACAGTAGGATAGATCAGTTGCAGACATGGGCAGAGAAATGGCAGATGGAGTTCAACCCGGTGAAGTGTTGCACCTTGGGAGGTCAAAGGTAAAGAGACAGTACACTGTTTATGGCAAGAGCCTCAACAGTGTTGATGAGCAGAGGGATCTTGGGGACCAAGTCCACAGCTCCCTGAAAGTGGCTACACAGGTTGTTAGGGTGGTAAAGAAGGCTTACGGCATGCTTGCCTTTATTCGTTGAGGCACTGAGTTCAAGAGTCAGGAAGTTATGTTGCAGCTTTATAAAACTCTGCTTAGGCCGCACCAGGAGTATTGCATTCAGTTCTGGTCGCCCCATTATAGGAAGGATGTGGAGGCTTTGGGAAGGCTGCAGAAGAGGTTTACCAAGATTAGAGGGCATGTACTATAAGGAGAGGTTGGACAAACTTGGGTTGTTCTCTCTGGAGCGGTGGAGGCTGAGGGGAGATTTGATAGAAGTTTATAAGATTATGAGAGGCATAGATAGAGTAGACAGCTGGTATCTTTTCCCCAGGGCCAAAATGTCCAGAGGGCATGTAGTTAAGGCAATCGGGGTAAGTTCAAAGGAGATGTGCGGGGCAAGTTGTTTTACACAGAGAGCGGTGGGTGCCTGGAATGTGCTGCCTGGGCTGGTGGTGGAGGCAGGTACGACAGGGGTGTTCAAGTAGCTCTGAGATAGGCCCATGAATGTGAGGGAAATGGTAGGATAAGGACATTGTGGAGGCAGAAGGGATTAGTTCAGTTGGGCATTTTATTACCAATGTAATTGGTTCGGCACAACATGGTGGGCCGAAGGGTCTGTTCCTGTGCTGTACTGTTCTATGTTCTATGTTATATCCTCCCTCCTCCCTCTCTCCTCTCCCTCTGCTCCCTCACCCCTCTCCCTCCCTCCTTCCCTCCCCCCCCTCCCTCACCCCTCTTCCCCCTGATTCTCCCCATAATCCTGTGACACCACCCTCTTCCCAAGTCTCCCTCTGGACCTGCGCCCAGTGCCCTGACGGACAGCCTGCTCCCAATCACAGTCAGCTGCTGTGGTGAGAGGCAGGTGGGGGGGGACATTCCCCTCTCCTGCCCCCTCAGGACTGTCTGACAACACCCTCCTCACTCTGTCCTGTGCTCCCCGACCCTCTCTGACACAATCCTTCCGTCCAGGCACGGTAGTGTAGTGGTTAGCGTAACGCTATTACAGCGCCAGTGACCCGGGTTCAATTCCTGCCGCTGTCTTTAAGGAGTTTGTACGTTCTCCCCGTGTCTGTGTGGGTTTCCTCCGTGTGCTCCGGTTTCCTCCCACATTCCAAAGACGTACGGGTTAGGAAGTTGTGGGCATGCTATGTTGGCGCCGGAAGCGTGGCGACACTTGCGGGCTGCCCCCAGAACACTCTACGCAAATGTATGTAACACACTGTGTGTTTCAATGTACATGTGACTAATAAAGATATCTTATAAAAGATATCTTCTCTTAGTAGATTCCAGCAATTTCCCTTCTACTGACATCAGACAATCCTGTGCTGCACTGGTCTGTGTGTCCCTGTGCTGCACTGGTCTGTGTGTCCCTGTACTGCACTGGTCTGTGTGTCCCTGTACTGCACTGGTCTGTGTGTCCCTGTGCTGCACTGGTCTGTGTGTCCCTGTGCTGCACTGGTCTGTGTGTCCCTGTACTGCACTGGTCTGTGTGTCCCTGTGCTGTACTGGTCTGTGTGATCCTGTGCTGCACTGGTCTGTGTGTCCCTGTACTGCACTGGTCTGTGTGATCCTGTGCTGCACTGGTCTGTGTGATCCTGTGCTGCACTGGTCTGTGTGATCCTGTGCTGCACTGGTCTGTGTGATCCTGTGCTGCACTGGTCTGTGTGATCCTGTGCTGCACTGGTCTGTGTTCTGTGGATCCAACTCCGGGATGGCAAGAGTCGACAGACAGAGAGGTACGAGCTGGCAATTTAAATTCCTGTCAAGGGCCAGCTTTAACTTCACAACCTCCCCTCCCACAGTGTGACCCTCCCTCAGTACCACCCCCCACAGTGTGACCCTCCCTCAGTACCACCCCTCCCACAATGTGACCCTCCCTCAGTACTGGAACACTAGAACCCTGGATGATGAGGGATATTGAGGAGGAACAGAGGGATCTTAGGGTCCACATCCATAGATCCCTCAAGGTTGCTGCGCAGGTTGATAGGGTGGTTAAGAAGGCATATGAAGTGTTGGCCTTCATTAGTCAGGGGATTGAGTTCAAGAGCCGTGAGGTGATGTTGCAGCTCTATAGAACTCTGGTCAGACCACACTTGGAGTATTGTGTTCAGTTCTGGTTGCCTCATTATAGGAAGGATGTGGAAGCTTTAGAGAGGGTGCAGAGGAGATTTACCAGGATGTTGCCTGGATTGGAGAGCATGTCTTATGAGGATAGGTTGAGTGAGCTGGGGCTTTTCTCTTTGGAGAGGAGGGGGATGAGAGGTGACTTGATAGAGGTGCACAAGATGATAAGAGGCATAGATCGAGTGGACAGTCAGAGACTTTTTCCCAGGGTGACAATGGCTAACATGAGAGGACATAATTTTAAGGTGACTGGAGGAAGGTATAAGGGGGATGTCAGGGGTAAGTTTTTTACACAGAGAGTGGTGGGTGCGTGGAACGCGCTGCCGGCAGAGGTTGTGGGGGCAGATACATTAGGGGCATTTAAGAGACTCTTAGATAGACACATGAACGATAGAGAAATGGAGGGCTACATGGGAGGGAAGGGTTAGACAGATCTTAGAGCAGGATAAGATGTCGGCACAACATTGTGGGCTGAAGGGCCTGTACTGTGCTGTAATGTTCTCTGTTCTATGAGACACCGGAGACGGCAGACACTGGAATCTGGAGCAACACACAATCTGCAGGAGGAACTCAGCAGGTTGAGCAGCATCTGTGGGGAGGACAGAATAGTCGACGTTTCAGGTCGAAACCCTGCATGGACCCTGATGTAGGGTTTCAATCCCCACAGATGCTGCTTGACCCGCTGAGTTCCTCCAGCAGTTTGTTTGTTGAGGGCTACTGAGGGTTGGATAAAAAGAAAAGAGAAAGTGTTTGGCGGGTGTAGAGAACGAGAGATGGGGAAGGGCTGTCACAGGGTCACACAGCATGGAAACAGCCTGTGTTTGGCCCATATCCCACTAAACCTTTTCTGTCCACGGACCTGTCCAAGTACCTTTTAAATGTTGTTAATGTACCTGCCTCACCCACTTCCTCTGGCAGCTCGTTCCACACACTGACCACCCTCTGGGTGGAGAAGTTGGTCCTCAGGTTCCTATTAAATCTCTCCCCTCTCACCTTAAACCTGTGCCCTCTAATTCTTGATTCCCCAACCATGGGGAAAAGACTGTGTGTATTCACCCTATCGATGCCCCTCATGATCTTGTACAATCTAAGATCACCCCTCCTCCTACGCTCCACTGAAAACAATCCCAACCTGCTCAACCTCTCTCCATAACTCAGTCACTCAAGTCCCAGCAACATTATGGTAAATCTCCTCTGCACTCTTTCCAGCTTAATGGCGTCTTTCCTTAGCAGGGTAACTAAAACTGAACACAATATTCCAACTGCAGCCTCACCAACATCTTGTACAACTGCAATGTAATGTCCCAACTCCTACACTCAGTGCCCTGACTGATGAAGGCCAACGTGCCAAATGCCTTCTTCACCACCCTGTCCACCTGTGATGCCACTTTCAGGGAACCATGTACCTGTACTCCTCGGTCCCTCTGTTCTACAACACTCCCCAGGGCCCTACTGTTCACCGTGAAAGCCCTACCCTTATCTGTCTTCCCAAAATGCAACATCTTGCACTTATCCAAATTAAACTCCATTTGCCATTCCTCGGCTCACTGACCCAGCTGATCGAGATCCTCCTGTAATTTTTGAGAACCTTTTTCACTATGACGCCACCTATTTTAGAGTCATCTGCAAACTTACTAACCGTGCCTTGTACATTCTCATCCAAATCATTGACATAGACGACAAACGGCAACGGGCCCAGCACCGACCCTGGAGAACACCACTGGTCACGGCTTCCAGTCTGAGAAACAACCTTCCACTCCCACACTCTGCTTCCTGCCATGAAGCCAATCAGGTGTACAAGAAGTGTAGACACGTGCTTGGAAGGGAAATTAGGAAGACAAAGAGGGGTCACAGACAGCTAAATCCAAAGGCATTTTATAAATATATTAAGGCAAATTAGAAGGTGTTTTATAAATATACTGCAGGCATAAGAATAACCAGGGTCAGAGTAGGGCCCATTAGGGGCAACCCGTGCATGGAGACAGTGGGTATGGGTGGCGTCCTAAGTGAATCCTTTCCATCGGTATTCACAAAGGAAGTGGATGTTTTAGTGGGAGAATTCAGTGACGGTGTCAGTGAAACTCTGGAGCAGGCCAGAAATAAATCAGAATCAGGTTTATTATCACTGATTTATACGTCGTGAGAGGTGTTGTTTTGCAGCAGTACAATGCAGGACATAAAATTACTATAAATTACAAAATAAATAAATATTGCAAAAAAAAGGAATAACGAGGTAGTGTTCATGGGTTCATGGACTGCTCAGAAATCTGATGGTGGAGGGGAAGAAGCTGTTTCTGAATTGTTGAGTGTGGGTCTTCAAGCTCCAGTACCTCCTCCCTGATGGTAGTAACGAGAAGAGGGCATGTCCCAGGTGGTGAGGGTCCTCAGTGATGGATGCTGCCTTCTTGAGGCACCGCCTCTTGAAGATGTCCTCGGTGGGGAGGGTTGTGCCCGTGCTGGAGCTGGCTGAGTCTACAAGCCTCTGCAGCCTCTTGCGATCCTGTGCATTGGAGCCTTCATACCAGGCGGTGATGCAGCCAGTCAGAATGTTCTCCACTGTACATCTGTAGAAATTTGCAGGTGTCTTTGTGACATAGCAATCTCCTCCTAATGAAGTAGATCCTGATGAAGAGGAGGTACCCCGTGTCCCAGCGGGCTTATAGTTGGATAAGTCCCCAGGACTGTATGGGATTTATCGCGGTCTGTTACTGGAGGTCAGGGAAGAAATCGCTGGGGCTCCGGCAGAGACCTCAGTCTTTGCTGGACACGTGAGGCATCAGATGGACAGCAAACATGGTCTTCCTTTTCAAGAAGGGCAACAGGGGAAAACCTGGTAACTACAGACCTGTGAGCCTAACATAAGAAATAGAGAAGATGTGAGGGACAGGATTACTGATCACTTGGAAAGGCAGAGACTGATCAGAGATGGTCAGGGTGGCTTTATCATGGGCAGATCTTCTCTGACCTATCTGACTGAACTTTCTGAAGGTAACAAAATGTATTAATGTTGGCAGCGCAGTGGATGTGGTTTACGTGGACTGCAGTAAGGCCGTTGACAAGGTCCCACATAGGAGACTGGTCTATAAGATTAGGACCCATTGGAACCGGGGCAAAACAACGTAGAACATAGAACAGTCCAGCACAATACAGGCCCTTCAGCCCACAATGTTGTGCCGACCTTTAAACCTCGTCTAAGACTATCTAACCCCTTCCTCCCACATGTCCCTCTATTTTAAATTCCTCCATATGCTTATCTAACAATCTCTTGAATTTGACAAATGTACCTGCCTCCACCACCACCCCAGGCAGCGCATTCCATGCCCCAACCACTCTCTGGGTGATAAACCTCCCTCTGACATCTCCCTTGAACTTCCCACCCATTACCTTAAAGCCATGTCCTCTTGTATTGAGCTTTGGTGCCCTGGGAAAGAGGCGCTGGCTGTCCACTCTATCCATTCCTCTTAATATTTTGTACACCTCTAGCATGTCTCCTCTCATCCTCCTTCTCTCCAAAGAGTAAAGCCCCAGATCCCTTAGTCTCTCCTCATAATCCATACTCTCTAATCCAGGCAGCATCCTGGTAAATCTCCTCTGCACCCTCTCCAATGCCTCCACATCCTTCCTATAATGAGGCGACTAGAACGGGACATAGTACTCTAAGTGTGGCCTAACCAGAGTTTTGTAAAGCTGCATCATTTCCTTGTGGCTCTTAAACTCGATCCCTTGACTTATAAAAGCTAACACTGCATAAGCTTTCTTAACTACCCTATCCACCTGTGAGGCAATTTTCAGGGATCTGTGGATATGAACCCCCAGATCCCTCTGCTCCTCTACACTGCCCAGAATCCTGCCATTAACTTTGTACTCTGCCTTGGAGTTTGTCCTTCCAAAGTGTACCACCTCACACTTCTCTGGACTGAACTCCATCTGCCACTTCTCAGCCCAGCTCTGCATCCTATCAATATCCCTCTGCAAGCTTCAACAGCCCTCCACACTATCCACAGCACCACCGACCTTTGTGTCATCTGCAAACTTGCCAACCCAGCCTTCCACCCCCTCATCCAAGTCATTCATAAAAATCACCAAAAGTAGAGGTCCCAGAACCGATCTTTGTGGGACACCACTAGTCACAGCCCTCCAATCCGAATGCACTCCCTCCACCACAACCCTCTGCTTTCTATAGGCAAGCCAATTCTGAATCCACACGGCCAAACCTCCCTGGATCCCTTGGCCTCTGACCTTCTGAAGAAGCCTACCATGTGGAACCTTGTCAAACGCCTTACTAAAATCCATGTAGACCACATCTACTGCACTACCCTCATCAATCTTCCTGGTCACCTCCTCAAAGAACACTATCAGGCTTGTCAGACATGATCTGCCCTTCACAAA